>NC_090921.1:799383888-799694423 GCF_040938575.1 Ambystoma mexicanum | reverse complement strand
GAGGGGTTAAGGGTGACATAATAGCAATAAGGGTGGGTGAGTGTATTCATGTATGATAAACGCTGAATTGGGTGAGCCCGCAAAATTAGAATAATGTATTATCGGTAGTAGAAGCATTTCCATTTCTTACAATCTGGTCTAAGTGCATTCTACTTAAAGGTGTCCCTTAAGGAGACATGAGAAGGGAACTAACAGGCAGTGTACCTGTGAAATGTGAAAAGTGCGGCAGCTACTGAAATCTCAGGCTGAGCATCATGACTTGTGTTGTTACTTGACTTTGTTTTTGTTAGTCATTTATGGTCACTATATATATAGTGCATTCTGGTACCTGTGGTTTCAGTTTTATGCTGGCCAAAATTACATGTAGTTGTGTACGCACTGTATGTTTTACATGCATGGAAACACGGCTGTCAAGGCCTTGCGCTTTGGCATGCTACCACTGTGTTGCACCTTCAATTACACCTACACACTACCAAATTTTCATGCACTCACAACGCTGTGTATGGTCATGTCCCGTTCTATGTGTGAGGTTTGTTAATGTGCAGGTTGCGGGTAGTAAGGTACCTTGGTCTTATTCCTCAACTACCTTTGCCTTTTGATGGCCTATCCAGCCTCTGTGCACTTTCACAGATGTTTGGTAAAGGTTACGGAATATTGCAGTCAGAGTAATGATGGATTGTTGCATGCAGTGTGCACATCCACTGGTAATGTGTCTCATGCTGGGCCTATTTCGACACTCCACATGGCCTTGTAGTTAGACTCACCCAGCAGACAGGTTGGCTGTGCCGATTACTGCCCCCACTCACCCAGCAGCCAGGTTGGCTGTGCTGATTACTGCCCCCCTACCCCAATTCAATAGTCCAAATGGCCTTGTAGTTAGACTCACCCACTAGCCAGGTACGATGCCCAGCGTGTCTTGCCGTGTAGCAGGGCAGCATGGAGTTGCGCAGCACCATAGAGTCATGTGTAGAGCCAGGGAATCTTGCACAGCAATGTGTGATTAGTTGGCTGTCATCACACAGTATCTGTACGTTGAGGGAATGGTACAGCTTCCTGTTGTGGTACACTACCTCCACAGCACGCCTGACCACCAGCTCCACATGTGTGCAGTCGACCGCACCAATTACATTAGGCATGCCTGCAAGTGAACGGAATGCTATTTTAGTTGCATTCACCTCCTTCGCAGTCCGTGGTAAGCTGATGTGGTCACGTACGTGGGACAGAAGTGCATCTAGCACCTGGAGGAGGACACTGGAGAAACAGGGTTGGGAGATTCCATGCAGCTGCCCCACTGTGTGCTTATATGTGCCTGCAGCTAGGAAGTGTAGCACAGACACTACCTTCAGCAAGGAGGGGATGGCTGTACGGATATTAATTAGGCTCACCGGGTCAACATGTATCAGTTCCACTATAGTGGTGATGGTGTTCCTGTCTAGCCGGTACACGGTGTGGATCTGAGCGGGGGTGAGATTGAATGGGGTGGCCCTTAGCCGAGGGATTGTTGGCTGCGTGCGGGGTACAACCTGCTGCACATTGGGGATTTGCTGGTTCATGATGGCCCTCCTTCTCCTCATGCGTCTCCATCGCACTGCCTCTTCAATCAGGCATGTCCTCCAGCTCCAGTATTGCTAGTGCTAGTGGTAGCATTGTGTTTTTGGAAGGGGTGTGGGGTGTAGGAGTGGTCCTTTTGTGCTGTTGCGCAGCCCATTGGCCCCACCTGTGATCAATTTGTGCACCTGTGGCATGTTTGGACACACCAGGATCCACTTAATGCCTGGTCCGCGATGCTGGTGTTTCCTGCATCATTTTCATGTTATTACCGGCATGTCTATGCCCGTTGTTGCATTACCGTGCACCTCTGGATGTAAACTTACTTACGCCATGCCGGTATCACTGGCATGGCTGCCGCGTGTCACTGCAGAAGCCGGCAACAATGTTGCCAGGCGCTGCGGGTCCCTGCATACCGGCATTGCAACTCGGACTACCCTGGGTCCACTGGTCCGGAAAAAGGTTCCGGTATGGATATACCAGCAGAGCTATTTCCGGACCGTCATACTTGGAATGAAGCCCATTGTGTTTTTACTCTTTTGCTCTATGGGTGTAAAGTTTCATTTGTTGAAGCTAGGTCACACAATAAAGAATTGAATTGATAACCAGTTAACAATACAAACCTATTTCCCTTTCTTAAATAAAACAGACATCTAATCTTGCAAGTAGTGAATAAATCAGAAATATTTTGTACTTATTAACTTTTTTAGTGAATATGTACAACATAGTGTTAAAATATAGACAAGTAAACACTCTTGGTTCTTGTCTTCTGCTTGGATGGAACCCCCTACTGCGTTCTGATTGCTACCAGTAGAGGGAAGGCCTCATTTCTTGATGCTCTAGACTGGGCCTCCACAAATAGAAGCAGCTAGCTTTTAGTTAAGAGGTATACCTCTTTTCTGGTAAAGGGAAGGCTGAACTCTCAAGAGCGGTGTGAATGTGTTTCAGTAGCGACTCAAACAGCAAACATTAACAGTCCAAAATAAAGATAATGTCCAATCAAGGTTGTATGAAAAATAGATATATTTTAATAAAACACACCGTCAACAAAATAACTAAATAGACAAACACTACGCAAAACCCACCCCTGATGAAAGAACAGAGAATAAGCAAACATAACACAATGCAATCTGGCACCGCCGACATCACACAATACCAAACGCCATTCATGACCTAGTTCACACAACCACCATTATGTGAAAACATTTTGTGTGTCATGGCCACGTCTCACACCAGAAGGCCAAGTGAGGGTTTTTTGTGCACTACTCCGGGAAGGCAATCGAGAACTAGTCCGGAATAGCACTGGAATGACTTGAGGGAGCGATGGGTATTGTATCTGGGTGAACTATAAGGATAGCCACCCATGACAAAGGTAAGAATTGTGAAGGTTTAGTATGCATGCTCTATCTGGAAGATTCACCATGTGCGCCAACTGGAAGAGCCTGTATGTATAGCCTGTGCTCCTCCAGTGCAGTTTTTGAGCCATAGACTGTTGCTAACCGTTTTGTTGCAGCTGCAGAAATCGACAGAGGAAGCTAGTACCTGACTGGGCGCACATGCAGCAATTCTCCACCAGAACTGCTAGGTATGTATAATGCACCACTCCGGCGGACACTGGACGCAGGCATGGCCACCCGCACACATCAGAATACAACAATGACTACGACAAATTTGGTCTTGCTGATCACATAATTGTTACGCCTAGTTATACCAGACTATGCCTCAACACCTGACATCAGTATGCAGCGAAGACCTATGACAAATTCAGGCACGCTGGACACATAGTGAGCCTCTAGCACGTACGCCATTTCCTGACTCCTCTCAGCACCCATCCACATGCCTGATCTCATGGGTTGCTATCTAGCAGAGCCCGGCCAGCAGTGCTAAGCCTTATTTGTCCAACTGCCCACACGTATTCTAATCCTACTCCGTGACCTCCAACACTCTGCACTTCAGTCCCTGAGGGCATTCCCACCACCAGTGATTGAGACTATAATAATGGGAAAAGGCGCTACATAAATGACAGGGTAGGTTCAACAGTTTGTTCTACTGTGAAGATACTGGGGACTGGATCCGCATTTCTGCTGGATCAGTTTAATCAAGCACTTTAGGAGCTGTGGATGGTAAGGGCCATAAGGGTCAGTTTGATGGTTGGTTTGACGGCAAAGATTCTAGAGCCTGGATACACAGTGCTGTTTGAGCAACTCTAGGCAGCGTACAATGGTCAGGGATCGATGAGCCACCAGGGTCGGGTCCATGGCATTGGCAATTGGCAGCAAAGATGCTCACGGTTTGATCGTAGGTTCAAAGGCGGCAGATGCAATTATGGGCATGTAGTTCATGCAGAGGCAATGACACACTTGACTAACACAGTGTGGCAATGAACAGATTCAAACATGCAGGACAGTGGTGCATTGACTTAGAGTGCCAACAGCCACTTGATGGGTCATGTGGGTTTCAGGGCATAGAACGGTCTTGAATCAAAGCTCTAATTGGGTCCAGGTTATGAACGCAAGTTTCCTGGCTGTTTTGTTCCTCTGGTTGCTGTGAGTCTATGGTCACAAGGATAGGATTTGGACCTTGTTTTTTTTCTCCCAAGCACTAGGGATACTGGTCAAAATCTTCAGGAGTCCTACAATGCGGTGAGGTCATGGGTACTGTCTTGGCTGGAAGAGAGGCAGGACTTATCCCAGCAGCATGTCATCCCTAATGGTTCTTTTTGGTATGGTTCAAACACAGTGCTCAATGCTGCATTGGATGCTCAATCTTCACCTCACTGGCAGAGGACTTTGGAGAGATCAACTCTGCCAAAAGAGGTCAAATGAATTCTTCCTCAGGTTTATGTTCATGGGAGAATAAAAGAAGTGGTGGGAAACCCCTTCTCTTAAAGGTAAATGTCTGCAGGTGATCAGACTAAAGCTAGCCTGCCTTAGTGGTCCAATCACTGTTTGTGAAATCAGTTGACTTTGCCCTTCTGACATCAAACCCAAAGTGATTTGCTCTAGAAGAAGAGGAGGGAACAGGAAGGAGAGAGAGAGAGAGGGGGGAGAAAAACAAGATGGCAGTAGTCTTTCTCCACTGTACACAGACCCACTGTCTACTCTAACCCCACCCTCTCCATTCTCACTAGGATGAAAAGACCTTTAGAAAGGAAGCAACCTGTTGTCAGGATACCCCCTTTGAATGGGTGTGCTCCTTTGATAACTGGGTCCAGCATAGCTGACTGTGGTGCAGCTATCTATAGATGAGGATGTTTCCTATCCACAACAGGAGATCAAAGAAGAGTCATGGTTATTCAGGTTCCTGTCCTGTCAGTTGGTAGTATAGTTTGTAGTTTAAACATTTTTTTTTATTAAAGAAGAGTCATGGTTATTCAGGTTCCTGTCCTGTCAGTTGGTAGTATTGTTTATAGTTTACATTTTAAACTTTTACAACATATATTTGTTTACATGATTTAAAAGGTAAAATTCAGCTAATAGTAACATATTTCCAAGTCCCTATAGTATTGCTAAAAATACTTGTCAGTATTCATATTTCTCCTCTGATCATCAATAATTTACAATTGACTTTTTGTGACAACATACCACTAACTTATGATTAACAAATCTGGTATATAGCTTGCGACAATTCTCTTATTGCATATAATTCATAAAGGAGGTAAAACATCTGATACTCTGAATTAGCTTGAGACAAAGATAGACTCATTTTTCTTTGTCAGTTCATCCTCAATTTTGAATAATACACGAGAAAGTGCCAAGATAATACGCATACTATTCCCATGCATACAACGTTCCCAAAAAGCAATTCTTGCTATATCTGTTTCCTGCGGAAAATAACATCCCAGCAGATTACGTCTGTCTTCCCCAAAGTGAGAACAGTAAACCAATAAATGTTTTAAAGATTTGAACTGCTTTTTACATAGACAAAATCGGCAGTTCAGGTCACCTTTTAATGAAATTACCTGATACCACCTCTGCATATGCTCCAATGTAGGAAACTGATTTAGCTCGACTCTCATATAGATGTTTCTAACTCTATTAGGTGGACATTTAATGATGTATAAAGAACAAGACTCCCTCTTTCGTGATCTCAATGCATATTCCATATATGTATTATATTCTGTGTTTGCATCCAGGGTCATTGACCAATCTAAGTCATATAATTTTCGTTTATTCCTAAACACACCTATTTTAAGATCTTCAATGGAAACATCAATAGTTTCCAAAATTGTATCCATTTTTTTTTTAAATAGTTCCAAAGAGTGCAAAGAGCCACCCATCAATAACACATTGAGGTCCTGAAAGAGTGAGTCTCTCGGAGGCATCAATATTTTTGCATATCTACAGAGTTGTCCCCAGTTCCACCTGGCTGCTAAAGACGGTAATCCCAATTTGTGTCGAACAATTGAGTTCGGCACTGAAGCAGCCAAACCCAACGTCCGTTTCCACAGATTCCCCTGAATCCTATTCAGTATAAGCTCTACATTCAACAAACACATATCCAAACTGAAGAGGATGATAGGTTCCACCTTTAGTAAATAAAATTCAATGAGAGGCAACATCAAAAATTTACAATATTTCCCATATATAACCTTCATCATTGATGCCAGGGGACGTACTTTAGTTTTTAAAAACCCCTCCCAGGATTTGTATGAGTTTACATCCGCCAGAGGATAACCTAAATATCTGTTGGTGTTTGCTCGCTCTAATCTTATTCCTGCAATATGCCAGAAATAAGATTTTGTTTTTTTAATATTATGGAAAATAATGATTTGGGACTTTGTTGGGTTAGCCACCAGATTGTGTTGAGTGGTATAATCAGAAAAGATGTTTAACTTGTTCTGTAGACCCTGTGGGGTTCTGTCAAACAAAACAATGTTGTCGGCAAAACATAGCCAGTGTATCTTAAGACTCCCAAGTTTTGCCGGAAACATACCCAGGCCATTCCATAACTTGTACATGTCACAGAGATACAGGTTAAACAGCGTGGCTGCCAAATTGCAGCCTTGTTTCACACCTGTTTCTGTTACAATTGGTGGTGTAAGGGTCCCTTCTTTGTTAACTCTTACTTGAAAGGTTGTGTTAGTGTGAAGCATAGCAATTAACTGTATCAACCATTTTTGAAACCCAAGGTGGATTAGTTTGGCCCATAACACTTCCCTAATCACAGAGTCAAAAGCACTAGAATGATCGAGGGCTGCAATGTATATCGGCCCTGTATTAGTTCTTTTAGATTTAGCAAAGATATGTGATATTACAATTGCATTTAGGGAAGTTCCTATATTTTTCCTAAAACCAGTTTGAAACTTTGAGTATATGTTATTTAAATCAATAAAGTTTTGCACTTGTTTTAGTAGCAGGATCGCTAAAACTTTAGCCGATGCGTCCTTTAGGGCGATCGGCCTAAAGTTAGATGAATCTTTCGTGTCACCTTTTTTAAATATAGGAACTATAATCGCGTTAAGCCACGATTTGGGAATAGAATCTGATTCCAGAATGTTTTTAAATTTGGTATATAGGACGGCAGCCCAAAACACCGGATCATCTTTGAGGATATAAGAAGGCAAGCCATCAGGGCCCGCTGCTTTAGAGGCCTTCAAGCTTTTAATGGCATCAACAATGTCCTCCGTTGAAAAAGTTATATCGTCAGCATAGTGACAAGTTAATATCTCAGACTTGATATTATGGAACACAGTAGGCAGTTTAAATTTTGGCCCAATTATAACTTTTCCAAATCTCAGAAGAAATTGAGGAACCCAAGTCATGGGACTCAGCTAAGTTTTTGCCATTTAAAATGGACCATAGACAACGGGTATCATCTTTATCAATACTTTCATTATCCATTGATTGTCATTGAGACCAATCTTATATCTTATTGCTTTAATCAGATTTCTGTATTTTAAACGCACTTTCTGTTTTAAAGCAATATAAGAAAATGGATTCAAATTTGATCTCAACAACTTTCTTAGACTGCGATTTTTCTCACGTTTAAGCATGGTTATTTCGTTGTTATGGATTTCTTGCCGTCCAGTGGAGGTGCGCCTGGAGCATTTCAATAGGGAGAAAATATGATTCCTAATTACCAATGAGTTCCATTCCTCTCTTAGAACTGCATTATTTCTCACATCTCCTCCCTCAGTGACTCTCCACACGTCCCTATGTACCAGATATGTCAATTGTCTACAAATCCTGGGATGCCATCCCACTGAGGTCTGAGCCCGTTCAAGATTCACCAATTCTAGCATCAGATTTTTTTTTAGAGGTGCTGATTGTAGTCTGATGTTTAGCAAAATAGGTGCATGATCGCTGAAGGGTGTATCAACTATGACTACACTACTGACCATCCCCATTAACCCCAAAGAAACGAAGAAGTAGTCTAAATAAGATGCAACACCCCCTCGGATCCATGTGCCTACATGTGGACCAGGTTTAAAGTCCACCCGCACGATGTTCCAATCTCTAAAATATTGCTTCCATTGTTTCCCCCTATTATATAGATTCCCCTTTCGTTTAAAAGTTTTAGGATCCTCACCAATGGGACTACGACCGAGACATGTAGAATTAAAATCCCCCCCCGATCAATATCATATAGTTTGGATTCTTCAACATTGCATGCTGCAGAATTCCATCCAGCACGTCTAAGCTGTTATCTAATGTGGTAGCTGCTGGATTGAAGTAAACACATATGATTAAATATACATACGAGGGACATCAATTAGACTCAATTCAACAGCCAAGATACCATCTGCAGCATATATAATTTCCGAGTTATGGTTAATTGCATTACTTATCAATATAGCCACACCACCCGTAGGGCGCCCAGCCACTCCTTGTCGTGCTGGTACGCTAAACGTTGCATATCCATCCACCACAAATGCATTCACAGTCATAGTTTCCTGTATGAATAAAATCATGGGAGACCAGATACTATCAAGACCTTTAAGCCAGTTTCCCAGGTTTTTCATCCCACAGCAATTCCATGAGATGGCCGTGTATTCAGACTGCCTAGGACTGCTTTTGGTTTGCCGCCATGTCTAGTATGGAGGTCATCAACGGCGCCAACCAAGTTATATTAGATGCTGCCCCCACTAGTGCTGAGATCTGAGCAATAAAATCAGCTGTCTGTTCCTGACTAGAAGGGGAATTCTTCACACAAGGCAGAGTTTGTTCACTATGTGGTGGTTCGTCCAGAAAGGCATCAGCATAAATAAAAATAAACATAAATCCAAGCCTCGCAATCCGAAGTCCTTCCTGTGTTCCCACAACAACCGTACTATGATTATAGATTGAGGAGCACAAATCATACGCAGTTTTTTGTGGTTTGCCATTCTGATCCACTCTATGTCATCAGAATGTAACGTCCTCAATTGGGGGCTACCCTTGAAGACATTAAACAAAAACGATCTGTTCAATCTTTACTGACCGTTAATCTTGGGATCACTTTGCCATCCCAAGATGTACCGTGAGTCCCTTGTAAAGGAGACTTCATCCATTTCTATCTCAGAGTTTTTCTGAGGATTTTGCGCTTCAATTCTAGGCTCCATGTCTTTGAGAGTCGAATTTCTAGGGATATTTTCTTGCATGATACAGCCACCATTCCCTGTTGACACAATCTTTTGTTTTTCTATGATATTACTTGTGGAGGCCTCTACACTACTTCCATGTTCGTCACACCTCCCTACCATACCATTGCCATGATGATCGGGTTGATTGTTTACAATATGTCCTGCACTTTTGTCTTTAACATCAAGGTTAGAAGAGCTCAAAATTTTGTCAGCCGGGTGAGTGTTTAGTTTGTGATTGTTCGCACTCCCCCGTCTGCTTGTCTTGTTTATAACTATGGGGTAGTAAGTTGACAATCAACCTTGTATCTGCAGATGTGGTAAATCGGTGGCCTCGCCACTGAGACCTGCCCCTTGATTTTCATTAGCCTTCCCTCTGGGCATTCCCAGTTTTTGTTCTAAAGGCAGAAGCAGATTTAATAATGCTTTGGATTCCTCATTAAGTTGCGTTAAATCAATCACTAATTCGTTGGGCAACTCGTTGGCATAACTTCTCGTGTTGATCTCTTGCTCACCATTTACTACATTTTCATTTCCCTTTTGTTTTTTTGTTTGTTTTTAAGCATATCTTGAGTGCCTGAGTTATTATTTTTTTTCTTCTTTTGATTTGCTTTTTTGAGTGCCTTAGCCTGTGCGCTTTCATTTTCCAAGAAAAGAAGACCGTGCTGGATTCATCTTGATCATTTCCCTCCATCTCAGAATTAATTACATTGTTCACTTGTTCTATAACTGGCGGTATAGTCGAGCTGCCACTAGCCTGTTCTATTAATGTAGTGGCAGCATTCTCAATCAGTTTAACGAGAGGTGATGGGCTGTTAGGAGGCTCCTCCATCTTTACAAGCACTGTAGTGCCAGAAGCAGCCTCATGTGTACCAGACTCGTTACCGGCATTAAAACTGCTGTGTTATGAAATAAGATAACGAAACACATCATCCAGTTTTAATGAGTTTGCTTGGATGGCCCTTAATAATGCTAGAGATGAGATATCGGCAGTGATGTTATCTGATTTGACCCCCTCTGCTACCACTTTTGCATAGGGTTCAACTTTCAACACTTCCCCAGTCTGAGCGCTTGAGTCAATCCTCCCGGTTACAACAGACGGAAGCATTTTTGAGATGTGTGAATCTAATAGGTTCATTCTCTCAGACTGACAGGTCACATAAGCTAACATAAAACCCTCTATTTTGCATATTTTCCCCGATAAGTCTGAGATCATATCCTTTATGGAATTCAAATAAGCATGGGTCAAGTCATGTCCTTTGTCCAATAGATTTAGGATAGATGTTATGACCGGAAAAGACACATTTTCCTCTTCTTTACCTATTGGATGGGTACATTTATTGTCATTAGATGCCAAGTTGTTATTCACACCATCCTTACTAAATGATTGGCTATCATCATCCTCAAAAGTCGCATTATCATGGGAATTAAGTCCTAACCCTGCCCCCAACAGCTCCCCTGCTGGATAGTAAAAAGGGAGCTCTTACACAGTGGCAAACATCCCACACTGACAAAGATAAGTTGATCTTTAAAGCCCGCTCTACGGTTTACAAAAAAGCAATCACCCAAGCAAAAGCCAAATCTTTTGAATACAGAATCTCGGAAGCCCAATCTAGCACAAAATAAATCTTCTTCATTTTCAGGGAGCTAGAGACTCCCACGCCCACACCCCAAAACTTCACCAAAGACAAAGCCTGGTGCGACGAAATTCAAACAGCCATGCAAAACAAACTGAGCCGCCTCCAAAGCAAAATACTAGCTACTAAACAAGCCCTGCCTAATACGCATATCCCTGTCCAACCACCAACCTTGGACCCCCCTCAACCCTTTCCCTTCAAACCCATACAGGAAAAAGACATCATTAATATAATGAGGAATATCAAACCCTCTAACTGTAAAGGTGATGCCTGCCCAGCCACTCTCATCAAGGACTGCAAAGAAGCACTTGCTCCCTTCCTGACAGCCTTTGTCAATGCCTCCTTTGCAACAGGGAAAGTCCCCGCCTCCCTTAAGGAAGCATGGGTCCCCTCTTAAAACTCTCGATCCCACCTCCCCCAACAACTATAGACCCATCACCACTGTCCCTTTCCTCCTCAAAATACTGGACAAAGCAGCCTACCTGCAGGTTCAGCACTTCATCGAAGAGAACAAACTCCTGGGACTCCGCCAATCTGGCTTCCGCCCCAGACATGGGACGGAAACCGCCCTACTTGATCTGAAAAACCAGATGGACGATGCTAGAGACATGGGCAAACCAGCACTTCTCCTACTTCTTGACTTATCTGCGGTGTTCGAGCTCGTTGATCATGATGTCCTATGCCATCACCTCTCCTCCACTGCCAAGTTCTCCCCTGACGCCACATCATGGATCACCTCCTTCCTACAAGACAGAACCATGCAAGTATTCTCCCCCACCCTCTACAACATCTTCACACGACCCCTCTTCCTCATCCTCGACGCTATGGGTATCTCTTAAACTAACTACACGGACGATACCCAGATCCTCCTCACCCTCACTGGCAACTATGACACTGACTCTTTGACCCTTAACAATCTCTACAACACCATCCAAGCCTGGATGGCAGACAATGGACTATGCCTCAACTCTGATAAGACTGAACTCCTACTGGTAGGTTCCCCCGACACACTAAAAAATCTTGACTCCCAATTCAGTCACTTCACCATCGACACCATCAAAATACCTGTCTCAGACTCAGTCAAAACTATTGGAGTCTATTTGGACTCCAACCTATCCATGGACAGACAAGTCAACACAATTGCCTCCTCAGCTGCATATCACGCTAAACTTATCAACGCAATTAGGCCTTTTCTCTCCAAAGAGAACTGCACAAACATAGCCAGGACCATCACCAGCTCCAGGCTAGACTATTGCAATGTACTATTTCTAGGAACATCAAAAAAAACCTGGAGAGGCTACAAGTCATCCAGAATAGTGCTTGGAGGCCAGAAAACTGGCCCACTGGCTCCCAATAAAAGAGAGAATCGTGTTCAAAGCGCGGACACTGACACACAAGTGCATCCATCTCACTGCTCCGACTACCTCTCACAAAGAATCCACCCCGTCGCCTCTACAAGACCAACCAGATCACCCTATACCAACATGCTCTGTGTGCCACTAGTAAAAAGAGCTACACCGGGTGGATCCAGCTTCCCATATCTCGCACCTACTCACTGGAATGCATTACCTCCCACCATCCGAAGTGAGGCCTCCCTCCTCGCTTTCCGTAAAGCAATGAAAACCATCCTCTTCTCATAAGGTCATTCGTAGCGTCATGAATACTAACCACAGTACCCACTGCTTAATCTGTATTGACAAATCAAATAAGCTGTAATGATACCTATGTCTGTGTTTGTATGCAATGTGCCATTTACTGCTACCACGTCTGTACCTCTGTAACTAAGCTCATGCAAGTAACAGCGCCTCAATGCCCTTGGGCTGCTTGCGCGCTATATAAATATATATAAATAAATAAATAAATAAATAAATAAATAGTGGGAGAACTAGTTGATGGCTTTGGTAACACTGCGACTGGTGTACTATCTTGCCCTGCTATGGAAGCACCATAAGTCTCATTAAGATTGTGCAGACATATGCTTTCCACCTCAGAAGGCAGAAGCACCACAGGTGAGCTGGGTCCCAGTGAGATGCAATCGCGCCTTTCCCACTCATTAGCCAATGTCGGGGCCATAATAGATACGTCAGATATTTCATTTAGGGGTTCCTTAAGGGTGAGCGGAGTTTGTTTGCGTGGTTTCCTGCATGATTCATTTTCTCTACAAGGTGTCAAAAAAGGCAGCTCATCATGGGTAGACCCTACCCCTCCATTTTTAGCACATAAATGAGTGCCCAAAAGAGCACCCGCACTGTCATTATGTTCAACTGACAATGATTGCAAGCTATAGGGAACAGTATTGCCATCCATTTCCCGTTCCTTAGCCAAGGACACATATAAAGTGGGAGTGATCACCTCCACGCCAGAATCGTGCATTTGAATGGGCACTGTTCCATCTAGTGCCACATTCGATTTCACATCGGAGATGCCCTTCCCACTATGTAGACTCCCCACCATTGCAAATCACCAATGCAGTCACTATTTCAATAGACCCAATTACTTCCCACCAGCAATTACAACAGGATTTACCTATAACACAGTTATCCAAATAGAGAACAAACGTATGCTGGCTATTCAAAGGTCTGCTTACTTTCATGAAATTTGGTCTTATATCCCTCCGCCGTCCACCCGCCGCACCGTCGAACAGTCGAACAGTCTGACACTTGCAGACACTTCCAGGGCGCGTGCCTGGGAGTTTTGTACTAACTGTGGCCAATCCTGAACAGGGAGGGAGGGGCTGTCGACGGTGTGTAGGGGTGGCTATGGAAAGGGGAGAGAAAGTGAAGAAGGGATATATTTAGTTACTGCAGTATCGATCATAAGACACAGCGAGTACAAGACCAAGCGAGTACAAGCGAGTACAAGCAAATGGCACTATGTGAGAGAGTTAAAATAATTACTTCCAAAGTCCAAGTCCAAGTCACAATAACCAGGCATGTTTGGAGGCACATAGCGCTTCCTCTCTGCTACTAGTCACTCCAACAGGGATCCAGGGTAGCACAATCCATGAAGATTTCCCAAATCACGAGCCAGCAGCGTTCCCAGTCCAACAGTCTGACACTTGCAAACACTTCCGGTGCGCGTGCCCGGGAGTTTTGTACTAACTGTGGCCAATCCTGAACAGGGAGGGAGGGGCTGTCGACGGTGCGTAGGGGTGGTTCCAAAGTCCAAGTCCAAGTCACAGCAACCAGGTGTGTTTGGAGGCACACGGTGCTTCCTCTCTCCTACTAGTCACTCCAACAGGGATCCAGGGTAGCACAATCTGTGAAGAATTCCCAAATCACGAGCCAGCAGCATTCCCAGTCCAACAGTCTTATCTACCACATTTACAGGCCGCCAGGGCCCTTAGGCTCGTTTGAGGAGGATATCTCCAGCCTGATAGCCAGTAATACTAAAGAATCATCTCAGATAATGATCCTTGGTGACCTCAACCTAGAACTCAACGACCCTGACGACAAACAAGCACAAGCTATAGCCAACATGCTTAATGAACATGCGTTATCCCAAAAAGGCCTCACTCCTACTCATGACAAAGGCAGGACCCTTGACTGGGTAGCCACCTCAAACTGCCAGACTGAAATTAATAATATTACCCCCCTATCCTGGGCTGACCACTTGATTGTTTACTTCTTTGTTAAGTGGCTTAATTCAAAGAAAAAATAATGGCACCCCCTCTGCCTACCAGATCAAGAAAAAACATCACAACTAATAACATCCCACCCTGTCTCCTTCCAGTGATTAATGCCCTACCAAACAATTCTAACCCAGACACGCTGGTTGACCACTATAATGAAGCTATGATCAAAATCTTAGACACCGTCGCCCCACTTAAGAACTGCAAGAGTAAACAACAAGCTCACCTGAACACTTGGTTCACCCCTCTCCTAAAAGAACTCAGAATGGAAAAAAGGAAGCTAGAAGCTATATGGCATCACACCCCCACGGTTGAAAATACATTAAAACTCAAACTCCTTGCCACTAAATACAAAAAGGAAATCATCCAAAGTAAAAAGAGGTCTATAACGAACAGATCGCTAAAGCATCCTCCAACACCAAGGAATTATTCACGATTCTACGCGAACTAGAATCCCCTGTACCTCCACCGGATAATCTACCTAAAGATAAACAATGGTGTACCAACATTCAAAATGCCTTAGCAAATAAAATAAAAACACTGCAAACCAAAATTGCGCTAAAAAGAGCCTCTCTCCCACTCATGGAAACCCTTATTGCACCCCCCCCCTAGTAACAAACCTGACTTAGCACCATTCAAATTCTCAAAAATTCTATTCATGAAACAGAAAGAATCATTGCCTCACTAAAGCCCTCAAACTGCAAAGGCGACAGCTGCCCTGCCCAAATAATCAAGGATGCAGCCAGAGATTTAGCACCCTTCATCACTAAACTCATTAACGCCTCCTTTAGGTCAAGCACAGTCCCAAGTAGCTTAAAAGAATCCTGTGTCCTACCCCTTCTTAAAAAACAATCCTTAGACTCATCCATCCCAACTAATTACAGGCCCATTACCACTGTCCCCTTTCTCCTGAAGATAATTGACAGAGTGGCCTACCTACAAATTCAAAAATACCTTGAAACAAACCAACGACTAGGCTCCCACCAATCGGGTTTCAGACCCCAACATGGCACTGAGACAGCCCTAATAGATCTCAAAGCCCAAATTGATGAACTTAACGATAAAGGAAACACAGCCATGCTACTCCTCCTTGATCTGTCGGCGGCTTTTGACTTGGTGGACCACGCAGTTTTGTGCAAACACCTAGCATCAGCAGCCCACTTTTCAAGTGAGGCTATAGTCTGGGTCCAATCATTTCTTGATAACAGAAGCATGAGAGTCTTCTCAATGACAACCTCTGCAGACCCAGTCATAACAACATGTGGCGTCCCCCAAGGCTCTTGTGTTTCGCCAACCATTTATAATATCTTCACTAAGCCTCTATTTGATAGATTGGATAGGCTGGGTATCACCTACACAAACTATGCAGATGATGCCCAGATCCTTATCCCCCTTACGGGCAATTCCATATCGGATACAGCCTTAGTGAATGAAATTTACATCCTCATTCAGGCATGGATGGCAACTCATGGCCTCTGCTTGAACGACGATAAAACGGAGATCCTAATCCTTGGCTCATGTTGAATAAACAGCCACTGCTCATTCAAAGTTAATGGGTTTATTGAAGTGAAAACACAACAGGCAGCAGACACAACCCTGTGGCACAGCTGATGCTCTCAAACTGCCTGCCTCAAACGAAAACACTCTAAATGGAACATACCTGACAGAATTCTTCATACAGAATAATGAGTGGGTAAAGTTCCATACTCATAACATAGCATATATAAACTTAACAGCTCAGCTAACAACTTAAAAAAAACGTAATGACAACTACAATGCCTTCAACATCGACGGCAACATAATCACAGTTGCCAAAGAAGTGAAGACTCTAGGCTTTTACTTGGATTCCACACTCTGCCTAAGAAAACAAGTAAATTCCTTGGCCCCATCCACTGCCTACACCGGCAAACTCATCAAAGCTTGTAGACCTTTCTTGTCACCAGCTAGCTGTGTCATTCTAGCCAATGCCCTCATCCTCTCCAAACTGGATTACTGCAATGCACTCTATGCAGGAGCCAATAAATACATCACAAACAAACTACAGACCCTGCAAAACAATGCGCTTAGAACGCCCCTGAACCTCCCCACAAGAGAGCACATCTCCAACGCCAGAAGAAATCACAATTGACTAAAAATCACTGATCGGATCCTCCTCAAAATGGTCACCTTAACCTTCAAATGTTTAAATAACACAGCACCACCACCATACCTGAAGGAAAGAATAACCAGAAAACCCACTACACACCCAACCAGAACAGTCAATTCCTACTGTCTCCAAATTCCCAGATTCCGCCTACAAAAAACAGGTGGAAATAGCTTCCCTGTAAAAGCAGCTCAGCAATGGAACACTTTACCGGTCGAATTAAGAAGAGACCAATCCTACAACAGCTTTAGGCGCAACACCCGTAACTGGCTACGGCACAATGACCAATAACCATAGCCACATATGCTCGCTCTCCACTATCTCTGTCCCAGGCAGTAATCGTACACCAACGTTTTTACCCATGCATATTTACACACCTGTAACTACACAAATTGTAACTATTACTGTAACTACCCATGCACAGACCTGTATCTATGTAAATTGCAACATTATATGCACCTGTATTTACTTATCTATGCAAATGTAAGCAAGCCTCAAGTAATCTTGCTATGTTGTGCGCACAGCTACCTAAGGGTTGAGGGCGCCGCCCTTAAATAATAAACAAACAAACAAAACAAAACTATAGTTTGTAGTTCTGTCTGGTCAGAATGCACATCAACTTCCACAGCTGAGTTGGCTCACAGGAGCTGAAAGACGTCTGATATCAAATTGAATGTGGCTGCAATGATCACGAGTAGTAGCATGCATTAACCTATGCATAGCTTATCTTTAGAGTTTACCATGCCCCAGTCTGGGCTACTTTTATCATCATAGTTTTGGTACAGGGGTGCATATCTTAAATTCATCCCCTGTGCTGCATATACTTGGCTGCCTCCACACCTGTCAAATCGGCACCTGCAAAGTCTGAACCTGCTCACTCCTACTGGTAGAGCAAGCCCTGCAGATCAAGATACTGATGCAGCAAGGCACAGATACAAACAGTGCTTTTAGCGTTGGACTCATGAAAGGGGAATCTCATCAGCAGATTGAATTACCTGCATCATTTTATTAAGTAATACAAATCTAAAAAGGAAGGGCTTTTACACACTTGCCAAATGATAATCTGTCCCACATTAAGTCCCCAGACCAGTCCTGTGTGACCCCTAGTATACTCACTAAATCACATTTGCAGCCCTGTGCATGGTCAAATTTTAATTTAGACACTAATAACTAAACTTTATGCAAAAAGCTCCATGCTACAATACTGCTTGAATCCCATAATGGTGATCTCCAAGTTCTATTTTGTCCATCTCAATGGTTGTGTTTCATTTAATTTCAACCCAGCCAGTGAACTATAATCCCGATTTCACACCCAGACACTTGGAATATGGTCTACTGCTCTCTATGTAGGTGAGCTCGATTGGAGTCGAACGCCATGTATTTACATGGTCTAGTCAGATTTCATTCTTGCTTACTGAGTGGTTTATCATCCCAATTTCATCTACAGATGCTTAATGCTCCCATGGCAAAAAGTCTCTCTTTAAGTGAGGTCCACCAAGTCACACATCTACCACACATGGAACTGCCAATGGCTGTAAATGAAGAAATACCAGCTCCTGACTACATGAAAATCCATGTATGTATAAAATGAAGCCCCTGTTTAATTGCCCCACAATAAAATAACATTTGGTTTTAGGACATTTTGTATCTGCTTCATTTACTCTTCTAGTCAGTTGTCCTTTCAGTGCGCTTATTGCTGCTGTGTCTTAGATGACTGCCATCACTGCCCTCATTCTCGTCAGCTGTGACGTCATCAACAATAAAACAAACGTGGGAAATTATTGTGCAGCACCGGCCATGCAGCAAGATACGTTTCTTTTTTTTTTTTTATTACACACTTTTATCACCCGCGTGGGAAACTAAACAGGAACTAAGAGGTGAGGAGGCGGGGAAGGAAAGGAGGAGCAGAGAAGGGAAGGGTTGCTGGCTAGCAGCAACCCAGGCTGCTCAGAACCCGGGCTTGAACCAGAGAATGCAACTCATCTTCCGAGCTTCCTGATTGGCCAGCACCCCCTTCCAGGGTGCTAATGAAAAGAAAAGCATAATGCACATGTTACATTTGTACTCCGGATTGGTCAGTGCAATACCCAGGTGACCGGAACACTCATAGGGCCTCATTACACGAACGGCGGTAACCATGGCGCTATTAGCGCCATGGTTGCTGCCGGTATTTTACCGATTCCGCCTTGGTGAATGGGGGAATTACCGCCCCATTCCAAGGTTGGCGGGGTGGTAATTCCCCATTCACCAAGGCCCTTCCCCATTCCCATTTGAGCCCCCATAGGATTCAATGAGAATGGGGAAGGTGCAAATAACGGTACCGCTATTGGCGGTACCGTTATTTGCCCTGAAGTCCCTCAGCGGGTCCCTTCCTTAACGTGTGGTCTGGCCATACTTTAAGGACGGGAACCGCTGAGGGACCTCGTAGTATGGTGCTAAGGGATTACCGGCACCGGTGCCCTTACCGATGCCGGTAATCCCTTAGCGCCATCCGTGTAATGAGGCCCACAGTAATGGAAATCCCCTCTCCTTGCACCAGACTCTGTTTGGCCCATTTGTCCACCGCTCCTACTGGCGCTGCATCTTCCAAAAGGTATGCTCCATTGCTGGTAACTTGTTTTGGATTCCCTGTACTTGAGTGCCATTTCTTGCTTGGTGCGCCCAGCACACAGCTCCTTCCCATGACCCTCCCCTCCCCAATGTCCCTCGCCCCCTTCCTTCCCACAGTGCTGTGGATTTCCCACTGCACTACCCACATGACCGGAACAGCCGGACTTTGGAGGCTTCCCCAGGGCAGCTTTGCCCAGGAAGCCAGCTCAGCGCCATGGCAAAGGGCGCCTCCGTGGGGCACCTGCATCATCCGTTTGCCTGCTCGCCCTGGGCGTCCCAGCCAGGCCCTGAAAAGCTGTCTGCAGACAACTCCAGGTAAGAAAGGAATATTTTAGTTGCATAGCCAGTGCAGCATTTTTAATGCTTGACACTGTCTTGTATCTACCAAAACTGTTGCATTATGACAGTAGTTTCCTTAACTCCATGCTGCACTTATGATTTTTCCATTTAGCTTCATTTTTGGAGTATACTCACTGTTTTTGAATTTAGCCGCCTCTTTTTTGAAAATCAGATTTTATTGGCATTTAGGTTATAACATCATGAAGTAACAGTCAAACAATACTACTTAGTTTCAATTATGACATCCCCCCCCTTCTTAGCCATGGCTCGTTCCGTTTGTTACTACATCAGAAATTGGATGCACTTTAAGTCTCTTAACTCCCCATTCCGGGTAGCTCTAGCATGTGCGCTAAAATGTTGGGTGTGTTCGCCTCCACAGTTCATTGTTCATCACAAGCAACATGTCCTTTGAATACAGTGCCCCTCCCCCAAACCCATATACTATCCAGTCCCTCCTGTCATGATTCCCCCATCACATCAACCAGACCTACCATATTTTTCAAAAAAGGGGAGCCACATTCCCTCAATGTTAGACCTGGATTCATCTATGAGATGAGCTAGATATTCCATATCATAAATTGCACAGACTTTAGAGATCCACTCTTTCTCCCATGACATTCGTGGACTTTTCCATCTTTGGGCCAGGCAGCAACTGGCCGCCACCAACATTACCGGAAACATATGGCCTTGTGTCTCATCGTGGTCCCCTTCCATATCCACCCCAAAGAGGAGGAGCCATGGGGACGGGGCCCTTTCTATCCCATCCACCTCCTTAATCCAGGACAGGACCTCTCCCCAGTACGTTTGTACCACCGACCACTTCCACCACATGTGTACATAGTCCCCCATTTCAGTATGACACTTCCAACAGTGCGGGATGTATCCCTCCCTAATCTGGGCTATTCTCTGTGGGGGATGGTGCCATCTGTTCAGCAGTTTCAGGGCCTGGTGTCGGTACTGGAGCGAGACCGTTGAGCGGTTGGCCCGTCTGCACATGATGGTCCACCTCCTGTCATCAATATCCTCACCTAGATCCTGTCCCCACTTCACCCGTGCGGGGTCACCAGAAGCAAGAGTTTATATAGTCTAGATATCACTCCTTGGATCCCTTCTGTGAAATCAAGAATTTCTCAAATTCTGTTAGTTTCCCCCTAAAGGTATCCCCACATCTGGCTTCAGTGAGGGCCCCCTTTAACTGCAGGTAACGAAAGGGCGAGAGGTTATTCAACCCCAAGGCATCCTCCAGCTCCTTTACTGACATGAAGGCTCCTCCCACCCACAACTGTCCCGCCCTGCTAAGACCAGCCTCGTACCACTGTTGATACGCTTGTGGTTCTGCAATCCCGTCAGTAAGCAGGGGAGCCCAGATAAAACTCAAGGGCGAAGGCCATGTCGTGAGCCATCTATATTTGCCACCCTCCTTCCACATGGACCACAACACACCCAACACTGGGTGTTGCAGGACCCTTCCCGGAATTTTTTGGCATTTTTTTATATAGCGCTACAAACCCTCAGGTATCTGAGCACTGCTTATTATTACCCACGGTGTGTGGTGCTCATTTATCGACCTCGGAAGGATGAAAGGCTGAGTTTGGCCTTGCCGGGATTCGAACCTGCGTTAGCAAGCTCTGCACGGGTGTCACAGCGAGCGCTCTATTCGCTGTGCCACTTGACCGACAGGAATGCCTGTCTTGGAGACACACAGCCATTCGTCTAATGTGACCGGGGCTAGGACCTCATTGTCCATTGCCACCCATTGCTTCCCAGACCCCGGAGGGAAGTGATCCACTAAGTTCCTCAACTGAGACGCCCTAGAATGCATTTCTAGATCTGGGAGTCCCACACCCCTTCCTACTTTGGTCTCGTTAGTACCTCGTAAGAGATCCTGTGATTTTTACCCACCCAGAGGTAGCGTAACAGGGCCCATCTAACTTCCATCAGAAACGGCTTGGGCACCGGAGTCTGGAGCATTTGAAAAAAAAATAAGAATTTGGGTAGGATTATCATTCTCACCGAATTGAGGCACGCCATCCATGAGAACCCCAATCCCGCCCACCGCTCGATATCCCGCCTCACCGCCGACCAAAGAGGGAGCAAGTTGCTGGCGAATAGGTACCCAGGGCTCTGTGTCACCTGAGTCCCGAGGTAACAAAACCTGTCTCTCCGTATGGTAAAGGGGAGCCCCTCCAAGTATTTCCCTTCGGTTTCCGATAGATTCCCTGCCATGAACGCCACTGACTTCCCCAGGTTAACCTTAAAGCCTAACAAGTTTCCATATTGCTCCAGACTCTTCAACACGTGGCATCTCCCAATCATTCCGGATAGATGCCGCCCATGGTTCTATCACCAATGCATATATAAGCGGGGACAAGGGGCAGCCCTGCTGCGTGCCCCTCCCCAGAAGAAACAACCCTGATTCTTTTCCATTCACCACAACCTTCGCATAGGTGTTAGCGTATAGGGCTGACATCCAACCCAACAATCTCGGGCCCATCCCCAGGGATGAGAAAACCTCCCCCATGAAGGCCCAGCTCACCCTATCTAAGGCCTTTTCGGCATCCAAGGACAGCAGAAGAGCCCCCTTTTCACGCACAACCCTTGTGGTCAACACATGAAGGGTCTTTCTCATGCTGTCAGCTCCCTGCCTGTTCAGCATGAATCCCACCAGATCTGGGTGGATCAATCGGGGAAGGTATCTCTCCAGACGCGTTGCCAGAATTCTATCAAATATCTTTGCATCCACGTTTAGGAGGGAGATGGGCCTATAGAAACTACATTCCTCCGGGTCTTTCCCTGGCTTGGGTATCACGACCATCAAGGCCTGAAGAAATGTCAGTGGTATCATGTCCTGTCCCCTAATCTGATTAAACAGCTTGGCCATTGGTTTCACCAGGATGGCTTGCTATTGTTTAAAAAAGTTGGCCGTATAGCTATCCCCCCTGAGGCCTTCCCAGTCTTCAGCCTTTTAATAGCTCATTCCACATCTTCCTCTGATATCTCCCCGTCCAGGGCCTCCTGTTCTAAGACCGTAAGTTTGGGAAGGGGGTGCCTAGCCAGATAACCACGAATCTCCTCCGTTTCGTATACAGTTCTTTATAGAAATCCGCAAAGGATCACACTACCTTCTCCCCCTCTTTAGAGATCCTCCCCTCTCAGTCTCGAATACCTTCCACCCTCCTCTCCAACCTACAACCTCTAGTTCTATGTGCCAGTATGGTCCCCACGCCAGTGCTTAATTTGTAAAAAAATAAGTGCCAGTGCCCAAAGAATCCTGGATCACTAATGCCAGCCCCGGCGGTGCTGCAGTGCCAGCAGCCCGGCTCAGTGCTAGATCGGCCCACAACTTCCCATCATACTGCTACTGTTCCATGTCACATGTTTAGCGCTGCAGCATCTGCTGACACAGGCTAGTAGTGGGATGGATGTGGAAGAAGCACACTTATCTATCTTTGTTTATTTCACAACTTATTTTATTACATGCTTTAAATCACTGAAAGTACTGTGGGAGTAACTAGATTTTTCAGATTGGCATTGTCTTGCATTGTGGGAGTTATAGTTTAACATTAAAACCACAATGATATTCTTTCGGCTTAACGTGTTGTTATAAGGATTTACATGCCGTCATGTGGCTTTAATTAGAAATGTGTGTTTTTTGTAAGTAAACTCTACAAGACATTATTACTGTGTAGACCTTGAAATCCAACTATTTGAGCCAAGGTTTGTGATCCTTGTCAGACTCCTTTCCCCCTCGATATCCCCTGCTATGACCTAGGATATGGCCACTGGCCACTGCATGTCTTTTCTATGTGTGTTTCTTATTCATATTGAAGTGGAGGTTATGTTCAGGATAGCCCTCTTATCTTCTGCCTCAGCACCCGTAGTGCTGCCTTGCACATAAAGAGCAGCACAGGCACCATGCACACTTCACCGCCTGACAAAGGTCCTGCTGCTACGCAGAAGGCAACTGGGCTAAAACCTTACAATGAACACGCTTAGGGGTTCTCCAAG
This sequence comes from Ambystoma mexicanum, assembly GCF_040938575.1. Classification (NCBI taxonomy): domain Eukaryota; kingdom Metazoa; phylum Chordata; class Amphibia; order Caudata; family Ambystomatidae; genus Ambystoma; species Ambystoma mexicanum. The sequence goes on along the minus strand of NC_090921.1, from coordinate 799,670,946 downwards.
CCACGGTAGGGGGCGCTAGAGGGACATCCCACATAGCGGGACGCCCCTCTGGCCACCCCCACCCCTCTACAGGGTCTCTCCACCCCTCCCGCAGGAAGGGGGGGGGAGTCAGTTCTTAGGGCACGAGCTTCCGGCTCGCCCTGGGGACTGCTTATAAGCTGGGGAGGGACTGGAGCCCGGTCTCTTTCCAGTGCCTCCCCAGCTTGAATTGAAAATAGAAAATGAAATTGAAATAGAAAATGAATGAGACTTTAGGGGAAATGTTAACATTACTAAGGGCATTGGTTTTACCTGCACCAACTACACCCAGCACAGTATTACAATATTGGGGGAAGTGTGGGGAACACCACCACAGCCGCCGGCGGTCGGTGGGACCAGTGGGACATCGGTTGGACTCCCCCAACCTAGTCCTCTGGCTTTGCAGAACCAGACTGTTTTTGGGGGCACAGGGTTACAGGTGCTAGCCGGGGAAAGTGTGGTTGCCTCTGGTTCAGAGCTAGGCCAGCAGTCTGGAGGCAGGGCAGGTGACAACGCTGAGAGCAGCACTACGAGTACAATCTTAAGTGGAGTGGCGCTTGTACCACCAGCAGCAACACCTGCCACAATGGCTACCCAGTTGCCAGTGGGAACAGGGGGCCCAACCACCAAGGTAAATGTACCTAGCAAAGGGGGAGCTGAGGGTACTATCCAGCGGGTTGCAATCGCGCCCTTAATAACTGATAGTTCTGCATCAGCATGGCATATCCCTTTGGAATTCAAGCTGAGGATTTGGGCAAGGGAGCAATTTGACATTTTTTGCATATTAGAAACCGAGAATGCGGGACCAGATTTTAATCTTAGCAGGGAGGAGGAGAAGAAAAGGCAGAGGAGAGCCAAGCCAGAAGAGAATATACAGAACTGGGAACTAGCTTTTGACCTCTTGTCAGCAGTCTGGTTAGAAAAATTCCCTACCGATGGCCAGGCATTGATCACATACAAAAGGGGGATTACGATGGAGTACAGGCAATATGGGACCACAGGTTGGATTGACGATGATAGGGCATTTAGGAGAAAAATGGCCTTAATACCAGAAATTACTTGGGATCAGAAGGATATGGAGGCATGGGTACACTTCATGGGAGGTAAGAATAGGACCAGCAGGCCTAATGATGCGCTGTATCCTGGATCTAAGAAGCCATGGTATGCAAAAGGGGAGCACAGTAAGAAGAATGACTGGCGGCCCTTTCAATCACCCCCCCAGGACAGAAAGGGGGGGGGTATCGGGGACACAAGGGCCACATGGCAGGTAAGGCATGTCGGTCATTCAATAAAGGGTCCTGCACTTGGGGGCCCAAGTGCAAGTTCCCCCATCAGTGTTTCAAGTGTGGAGGTAACCACCCTATCACATCCTGCTTTAAGGCAGAGGGGGCTCCAAGGGCAGGGGGACAGCATAAAGGTGTCCAGTGACGGGGGGCTGGCAATGTGCCCATCCCCAGTGGACAAACGGGTGCTCTGGGAATTTTTGCAGGAGCACCCACGAAGGGGGGGACAGGGATTTGTTGTGGGAAGGTTTTTCTGAGGGGTTTAAGATCCCCTATGGGGGTCCCTTGACAGGGCGGATGGCAAGGAACTTGCCATCCGCACTCAACCAACCCAAGGTGGTGACACAAAAAATTGACAAGGAGCGGCAATTGGGCCGGGTGGCGGGCCCTTTTTCAAACCCCACCCAGCCCCAACTGTATTATCTCACCCCTTGGAATTGTGCCCAAAAAGGAGAAAGGCAGGTTTAGGCTGATCCACCACCTTTCCTACCCAAAAGGAGACTCTGTGAATGACTGGCTGGACCAGGACCGGTGCTCGGTACACTATGCCTCATTCAATCAGGCCATGCTCATGGTCGCGGCCACAGGGCGGCGGGCACTCTTAGCGAAGGTGGATATTGAGTCTGCATTTAGACTTCTACCGGTACACCCGGATAGCTTTCACTTGTTGGGGTTTCATTGGGAGGGGCAGTTCTATGTGGACAAATGCATGCCTATGGGCTGCTCAATTTCTTGTGCTTATTTTGAGGCATTTAGCACTTTTTTGGAGTGGGCAGCACGCAAGGTGGAAAAAAGGGGCGACATGATCCATTATCTGGATGATTTCATGTTTATGGGTCAGGAGGGATCCAAGGATTGTGGGCTCGCTTTAACTTCCTTTCAGAGCTTGATGGCCAGGATGGATGTTCCACTGGCGCCTGAGAAAACACAGGGACCCACAGAGGTGCTGACTTTCCTGGGCATTGAGATAGATACCAGGAAGGGGTCTTGCAGGCTGCCACACGAGAAGGTGTCTGAGCTGCTTGAGGAAATTGAAGCTGTTTTAGCAAAAGGCAGGACTACATTGGAAGGGGTGCAGCAGCTGTTGGGAAAATTGAACTTCGTAGCCAAGGTTATCCCGGCCGGTAGGGTCTTCGCCCGCAGGTTAGCCAGGGCCACAGCGGGGGTTACGCTGCCCCACCACCACATCCGCCTGGGGGCAGGTTTGAAGGAGGATCTACGCATGTGGCGGGCTTTTCTCGCTGATTTCAATGGGGTAGTTTTGTGGAGGAGCCCTTGGCAAACCAGCGAGGAACTGCAGCTGTACTCCGATGCTTCAGGAAGTGAAGGTTTTGGGGTTATTTTGGGCCAGGAGTGGTGTGCCCAGAGATGACCAGGGCAGTGGCACAAGAAGGGCAGGACTAAAAACATAATGGCTCTGGAGCTATTTCCCATTGTCCTGGCCCTTATGCTTGTGGCCCAGGCAACTGGGCAACAGCAGGGTACGTTTTTGGTGCGATATCAAAGCTGTGGTCCAGGCCATTAACTTGCAGTCGGCCTCTTGCCCTGCGGTGTTGAGCCTACTCAGGAGATTGGTGGAGGCATGTTTAAGAAGGAACATTGAATTCAGGGCACGGCATGTACAGGGTGTTGTAAACGTGGCGGCTGACGCTCTCTCTCGATTTCAGTGGCGCAAGTTCCGGGCAGCACACCCGACTGCAAAGAAGGAGGGGGTGGCGTTCAGGGACGAATGGTGGCAACTGGTGACGTGGACCAGGCGCTCTGGAACTAAGGGGAGCGGTCGCTCACACCAGGCGTTAAATCCCGGTACCGCCAGTGCTACGGTAAGTTTATCAGCATGATTAGGGATCAAGAAATTGCTGGAGTTTCCCTGGAAGAACAGGTGGGGGCATTTGTTGTCTGGGCTAATAGTAACAAGCAGGTGTTGGGCAACGGGCCACCTGGCGGCCATTGCTTTCCACAGCAAATTGCAAGGGTTGTGTGATCCAACCAAAGGGTTTGTGGTACACACAGCCTTGAAGGGATGGGGCCGGGTGGAGGGGCCCAAACAGGACACGCAGAAACCCATTAGCCTTGACTTGCTGGAGAAATTACTGAATGCACTGCCTATGATATGTTTTGATGGTTTCGAGGTGGCACTGCTCAGGGCAGCATTTTCACTGGCATTCTTTGGGGCCTTTAGGATTAGTGAACTGGTGGCAGCAGGAAAAGGAGATCTCTCTGGTAGGGCACTGGCATGGGGTGATGTACAGTTCAGGCCAGAGGGGGACAAGTGGGTCTTAACGATCAAACTGCGCTTTTGTAAAACAGACCAAACCGGAAGAGGGAAGTTGGTGGTACTTCACCAATCCACCAATCCAGCGGCGGCAGCTGCTACCCGGTCACTTTGTTGAGAAGGTACATGACTGTGAGAGCCCAGCGTCCAGGCCCCCTCCTGATGCACGAAAACGGCACTCCTCTCACCAACTACCAGTTTAGGAAGATTTTATCAAGCACCTTGGGGGCAGTGGGGATTAAGGGGCAGGGCTGGTCCTCTCACAGTTTTCATATAGGTGCAGCCACTTCTGCCTTTTTACAGGGCATGCCTGGACCTGCCATTCAGAGAATAGGGAGATGGCAGTCTAAGCGCTTCCAGCTTTATGTGAGGCCACAGAACAGGCAACCCGGGCCACGTGGGACATAGGGTGGAGCTGATGCATGGAATAATGGACGGATTTGAGGTTGTTGGACTTGTGTTTTCCATGTTTTGTTTGTTCTGACCAATTTTTCTTTTGCCCTGAACAAATAATAATTTATGGATTTGTACCCACAGATGAGAGCATATGGATGGTAGGCCATTCCTTTATAAGAAGGGCAGAGGCCGCGGCCCGCCAATGGCACCTGGGCCTCAACCTGGGAATGGAAAGGAGCAAAGTGGTCTGGTTGGGCACGTCAGGGATGCGGTGGCACTCACTGTTACCCGCGGTGCACAGACGGTTGCAGTGGAAGCCTGCGCCCAGGGTGCTGGTGGTGCACCTAGGTGGCAATGACCTGGCCATTATGGGTAGGGGGCGATTGTGGGCCCAAATACAGGTCGGCCTCCGGGCCCTGGCACAGGAGTTGCCGGGCACCGAAATCATCTGGTCAGAGGTTGTGCCCAGGCTGCAGTGGCGGGGGACGGACTCGCACAGGGGTATGGAGAAGTCCCGACGCAGGCTCAACAAGGGAATTGAGAGGTTTGCAAAGGCAGAGGGGTTTGGTTTCGTGAGGCACACATGCCTGAATTTGCTTCCTTCCCACTATGCGATGGACGGGGTACATCTGTCAAATAAAGGGAACGATCTGTTCCTCACAGCCATCCTGGAGGCCCTGCTGAAGGTTGGTGCAGCTAGTAACATGGTAAGTTTGAAGGGAGCATGGGGGCATTGGGGGCGGCGGAAGGGCCACCCCCAAAGCGTGGCGGAGTTCGGGGCAGTCCTAGCCAGGGAGGAGAGTACGCCGCGGCTTGAACCGTGGGCAGGTTTCCCGATGGCCGCACGCAAGCCAAAATCAGACGAAGGGCACTGAGTCCCTTAGGGACACTTGAGATTCCTCACCTTCAAGATTCAGTGACCCGAGGAGGAAGTTCTCCGTGCAGTACAAAGCTTGAGCGTATGTCCGGTGCCTTGTGGAAGCCAGAGGCGGCAAGGGGACACCGAGAACATTCAGCAGTAGAACTTTGCCCTGCTTTTGGGCCACTTTGAAAGTATGGTTGTGAACCATGATGTTTGTGGGCTGGGACTGCCCCCGTGTTGTATCCTCCAATAAATTGTGACCTGTTGTTTCCAAATGTAAAACCAGTGTCTGTCTTTCTGTCAGTTAGTAGGTAGGTCCTTAGGTATGTTTCTTCCTCGCAACAGGAGGGGTGGGGTGGCCAATGGGGGCTGACACCGCTAAGCTTCAGAGCGGCCAAATGACTCCATGTCCCCTCCGGACAGCAGTTTACTAATCCGGGACTTTCCTTGTCACAACCCTGTGGTAAGTAGCAGATGCGTAATTCCAATGTGTCCAATGGGGGAATTAAACAGGAAACCTGTATCCCCAGCACCATTACAATACACCCCAGGTTGGGGTTAGGAGTGCCCGGTGACCTGGCGTCACCTGATCCTACCAAGGACGTTACTTCACCCCCACATGTTCATAACCGCTACTGTTGAACATGGTCAGGTTACGTTTGAATTGATGTTTGGTGCGCAAGTGAACTGACAACGTAATGCTATACACACATTACACGCCTACTTACCCATTCTGCACTTCCTCGTAGAATCGTTCGCCTTCCAGTTTCTGGACAAATACCCGGGTGCACTAATGCATGCTGCCTCGATTAAACTTAGGCCACGTCACCTTTCATATATAACCAAGAGCATGTCTCTGCTCGGGTTGGTTGATTTCAAAAGACAGCCAAAACAGAGATCAGCAGGCACTTGCTGAGACTGCCCACGGTTCATCTGTTTCACTCGGGGACATGCCGCTCACGAACGAATACAGACAAGCAGTGCCTCCTCTCGGCCGCTCACGCATGTACGCTGATAATAGGTCATACTTGCACCACCATACTTCAAACGAGGCTGTTACATTACTTCTTAACCCGGTTATGTTTCTAATGGGGGCACTAGCCCATTAGCCCAACTTCCAAGCCCAGGGTCCATATGTTACAAGGCTAGTAGACTGCTCATGGGAAGATTTTGGCATTTCTTAGCAGGGTCACTACACCCTGACGTTTCCCTTGGCCATGCGTGAGAAGGACACCCCGTCCTTGTTTTTGTTTTCCATTTGGACTCTGGGACTTGTATTTTTCCTAAATTTGAAATGGGGAAAAGACAAAACTACAAGTTGCAGATAACGGGACTGCGTGGCCTTCTTACGCATGGCCGCTGGAAACTAGAGAGCTGTGGATTTTTTATTTATTTTAATTGTTTTTTTTTTATTTTACAGTTTGTTTGAATGGCTTCCTGATAACACACACACACTGATATTCAGAGAGGACAAGGTCTCGTGTATTTATGCATATACTGCAGTGTTGCTCAATTGAGCGTTTTCTCTTAAGGTGTGAAACTTGTTCTCATGGGTGTGATATTTGCAACAGACGAGTAAGACTCCATCCAGGATATGCATTTGTGGTCTGAGGTTGGAGACTGCAGCTCTGCATGCTGGGACTTGTAGTCATGTGTGTTCCTATTATATCCGTTGGCACACGCCCAGTTCGTCAGATTGTGATTTAATATTTGACGCACACTTGTGCTGTAAAGTGTGAGGTTGTCGGGATCACAGTCCGGGGCCCAGGTTGCAATGCTGATAATCCAGTTTCACGCTCCCAAAACTGTCTGCCATTCTCACCCTGTGTGTGTTTTCCACTTTCTTCCTGCCACCAACCTCCATACTTCAGACACACATACCAGTAAAATGCACACCGAATTTTTCAGGACAGTCGGCATGATTTGAACGGGACAACAGCAGCATTTCGCAGTGTGTCTGTACCTCTCCTTGACACCCCTTTCACACTCTGGCAGATTACCTTTTTATAAACGTTGGCATCGAGTACTCGCAGTTTTTGTTTTAAAATTAAAGCTAATCAAAACCACAACTCCCAGAATGCAGTCTTTTGTTAAACGAAAGCCAAGGTCTGGAAACGAGTTCTCCTGTTGACATGTGGTTATCCAGTAACTTACGTGAGACAGTAACAGCATTGCTGTGCACGAACTGCTATGCAGTACCTGCACCTCGAGGTGACTGACTGTGGCTCCAGGTGGGGGGAGTCACGCGGTATGGGCGCGTACTTTGCCAAATGACCTAGAAAATGGTTTGGGATCACCCCTCCCTTTTCCTTGGGGTATGACTTTTATTCCTGGAGTTACAAGTTCAAGAATGTAAAGGTGGGGGAGGGGGAGACAGGATTTGAATATTATGGTGGATGTATGGGACTCTCACTGATCTGATTGGTCGACACAGGGGCCCACAGCAGTTGCTCTACAGTCAAGTCTGGAATACTGCTTTTATTACATGCTCACGGGTGACACCCAGACCGATGGCCACATAAGAGTCGGTCATGCACTTCCCCATGGGACCAAGGAAAGAGGGTTTCAGCAAAAGCCTGCAAGGATCCAACATGCCTGTGCTCTTTGCCACTGCCTCATTGCTCATCTGACTCGCTTTGCTGCTGTGCACGTGCCCTCCGTGGCATGCCTCTGCAAGCATGGCTCAGGGCTCTCCTATCAAGGAGGTACAGAGGCAGGCCCTCATCGGTTGGGCAAACCCATAATGCTGCTCCTGGCTGCCTGCCATGATGGGCAGCATTTACTAACTGTTACTGGCTTTATTACCCGCGGTATGCGCGTTTCACAGATTGTAACCAGCGTCCAGATGACTTAGGGCTTGGAGGGCTTTATAAATGTCCAAAATCCCACCAATTTCATACTGACCTCGAAGCCGAATGCTCATTCTTCAAGCCCACCTAAAACGTGCACATACGCTGCCTCTCCAACCTTTTAGCACTTATGCTACCACACCCATGCGTCCCTCATGGAACCTTCTTCAAATCTAGCCTTGCACTTGCCACCAGCTGGCCCTTATTATTTATCTTTTATTCTACTAACCCTGTACTGTATTTTCCCATCTCCCTTTCCCCCTTGCACTTTTCCCTTCCCCTCTACCCTTGCACTTGCGCAATCTGAATGACACCTGGCCTAGTAGGATCGTTGTCTGTCTCCCCTTTGTTCCCCCCCTACCTAGTCGCACCTTGAATCACTTGTGTATAGGCGCGTTACAAATGCCATATCATATTATATCATAGCCTGAAAGTACAACCCAATTACCACAACACCATAGGACATATCCCTCACCCCAGGCGCAAGGACAGACAGTGGGGTGTCGGGCTTCTTACCGGTAGCCATCGATGCAGCAGCTGCTCCCCAATCTCACGTCGCTCCAATTCAAACGTGGCTGAATGCAGGCTGATGCAGATGCTTGTCTGAAGGCAGGCAGCGTGACGTTCACCCCCTCAGGCGAAAAATACAACCATTTCTCCTGCGCACAGCTTCCTATGAAAATTCCTCCTCCCCTTCACCTCTCTCCAAGCCGTTCCCTGAAGCAGATAAAGTCTCTCTCTTGCTTCCATTCAAGAGTCCACCCACAACAATGTTATTGCGAGAGAGCAGAGCACGGCGCCATGCTGGCAGGTAGCTGGGGCACTGTCAGCATGGCCTCAGTGAGCGATTGCATTCGTGAAAGAAAGTTAACCCTTACGTGTTAACTTTCTTTGATGAATGCCTTTATCCCCTGGGTACTGCTGCGCAGCAAGCCGTGATCAAGGGCAGCTGCAGAAAAAGTGCTGGTGCTGAAAAAATGGCGCCAGTGTTGGCCACCGGCAAACACCGGCACAAATTAAACACTGTCCCCACCTTGTCCCCCCTTTCATAATACCTCTGCCACGTATACCTCTTCTTCTTGACCACTTCCCCAATGAGAACCGTATGCAGCGCCTGTCTCTTATCCCGCATTTCTCCCAGCAGTGCCTCTTGATCCTCACATTTACGGGTGAGTCGTGCCTGCATAGTCCTCGGTTCCTCATGGAGCCTACCCTCAATCAATGTCCTTTCCACTTCCTTTGTGACCCCTCTGAGATGAGGAGGCCCTGGAAGGTAGCCTTCGTCGCTTCCCAAACCACCGCCATCTCAATTTCCCCATAATCATTAATCTCAAAATATGCTTCCATTTCTTTCCTCAGGAATTCTTTAAATACTTGGTCCCTCAATAGGGTGTCGTTACAGCGCCACCTATAATTTCTTGTGGTCCTTGGCAGTAACCAATCCACCACCAACAGTTCATGGTCCGACCAGGTAATAGCCTCCACACTAGGCACCCAAGCTCGCCCCCACCCTCCTCCGATATGAGTTAAAGGTCGATTCTTGTGTATGTATGGTGCAGGGGGGGGGAGAAAGTATAACCCCCCTGGGCTATGTTTTATGCCACACGTCAATCCAGCCATATATTTGCAAGAGGTCCCTCATGGCCAAGTTGTCTTTCGTAACTTCCTTTACCTCCGCCCCCTTCGCTGACCACCAATCCAGTCGAGGGTCAATTATGAGGTTAAAGTCCCCCCCAGGAGCATGGCTCCCTCTGCCCATCCATCCATTACCTTGAACACCCTATGCAGGAACTTTACCTGGCCCATATTAGGCACATAGAGGGTAGCTAATGTGATCCGCATGCCCTCGCACGTACCCTTAATTCCCAGGGACCTCTCTCCAAAGCCCCTCTTGATCTCAACATCCATGAGGCGAATTGATCTGCCCAAGAGTATGCACACCCCTTCCTTTTTGGAGGATTTATGGGAAGCCCAAAAGTTCCTCCCGATTTCCTTCCCCTTTATTGGTGACTCCGCCCCCTGCCTGTAATGCGTTTCCTGTAGGAAAAGGACCACTAACTTTTGTTTGCGGAACATGTTGCCAGTTAGGGACTGTTTATTTTGCGAGTTCAGACCCTTAACGTTAAGCGTGCCCACCCGTCCTTCAACCATTATCATCGCTTACCCTGTCCTCAAATGCTTCCTCACGCCCTGCTTGGCCCTAGGCCTTCTGTAAACTGAAGTTCCATGGCTTTACCCACCTCACCCCCCCATTTTGTTCCCCCTGCCTCCCCTTTACCACAACCCACCCTCCCCCACACCTCCCCCTCCCCCTTCCCTCCCCTCCTTCCCTCCTTCCCTCCCTTTTGAGGCGTCCCTCTCCATCCCCGAGATTGGCTAGGATTGGTTGACAAACCATCAGGGGCTCGTCCCCTGCCCCAGGTCACTTGTCTAACGGGGTTCCTGTAACCCCCCAACCCCCCAAGCTGGACCGGTATATTCAGTGAGTCTCAATGGCCCTGAATAGGGGCCCCCAATCAACCCCACTCCAGTCCCCGTACCTCCTTTCTAGAACAACAGCAAGAAGAAAAAGAAACTCCTCCGCCTCTCCCGCAGGTAAGAACAGGTAAAACCATCTAAACAGTGCCTCAGCCGCCACAACGATGTTGTCACCAACATAGACAAAAGAACCAGCCCATCGTGGCATCCACCTGGTTAATACATTTTCCCTCGGTCCTATAAAATCCCACCACGACCGCAGAGGGCTTGTCAGTGAGCAAAACACCAACAAAACATTTTCATTTCACTTTAGGTGCCGCCCAAAGGCGGCAGGGGGATGTTTCGTTTTTTTAAACTTCCGGGTACCTTTCACCCTATGTTTCCCTCTGGTCGAGTCTGGGACCCTAGGACCCCGAGTGGGTTCCAGGGCATCCTCAGGCCACTCCGTTGAGGATCCCGCTCGGCCTCCAACCAGGTCATATGTGACTCTCTGGATGTCCTCCTCTGCAACAAGGTGGTGCCTCTCCCCCTGCCATTCAAAATCCAGGTAGAATGTGTGCCCCCAGCGGAATCTGACCCACTTCTCCTGCAGCCATTTAGTGAGGGCCCCACATTTTTTCCTCATTTGTAGTGTAAGGTCCTGGTAGATGGCCACTCTGGAATCTCCATATTGTATTTCCTGAAGATTCTTTGCCTTCTCCAGAATCCTGGCCTTGTATCTGTAGTAGTGTAGCCATGCCAGCACTGAGTGAGGACCTCTCCCACCCCCCCCTGCTCGATGGACTCCGTCTATCATGACCCCTTCTCCAGCGTCCGCTCTGAGGACAATCCGTATTATGTTCTGCACCTTGCCTTCCAAGCCCAGCGGGGCCTCGCCCTCTGTTTTCACCAGTCCAAAGAGGTGCACATTATTCCTCCTCTCGCGGTTCTCCATGTCGTCCACTTTGAGGCGTAGCTCCTCCTCCCAGTGTTGTATCTCCATAAATCTTGCCTCTATCTGTGTCTCCGGGATTCCAGTGGACATTTGGTTGCTCTCATTCGTTCCTCCAACATGGTGAACTTAACCGTGAGGTCTGCCAGCTTAGCCCTCATGTCCGTTCTCATCCCCCTTATCTCCTCTATGATCGTTTCGATGTTGTTTTGCATGGTGCCCAGGTCTGCCGCAGCCGCAGGGGAGGCGCCAACTTCCATCTCCGCGCCCCCCGCCTGGAACTGGTATGTTGCCAAGGTCTCTTTCCAGCTCATAGGTTACCCTCTCCCCAGCGTGCCCGAGCCCATTGGGCGTTCATGGCTCAATCCTGTCGGCAAGCGGGTCTGTTCCTCCGGGGTCACTTCAGTGACTGTGGGTAATGAGGTTCGATGTTCAAAAAAAGGGGGAGAGTTGCTACAGCGTGATTGGGAGCGAGTCCATGCACCAGTATATTCTCCTCCGCCACAGCCTTGTGCTTCTACCAACTTTTTTAGCCTCACGACCCTCACTGTCAAGCCCCAGGTCTAGGTATGGGAGTGCCAGGTGTTGGGGGTCTCCTGATGGCCACACTTGTTTCACTGTCTTCCCCTCCCCGTTGGTGCAGAGCCCAGGCGCAGTCCCGCGTCAGCCCGGGCTACTGGTTACCCGCACCCAATGTGAGTGTCCAGGTCCTCTGCAGGGCCTCCCTGCAAATAAATGGAGGAGCCAATATGAGCGAAGTCGATGCGTTGGTGGCTAAGTTCTCTGGCGCGTCTGTGTCCATCCAGGGCACGCTGCCCAAGCAGTCCATTGTGCGCCGGCGGATGCCCGGTACATCTGATTTGTCCCTTCGGTTTTCCTCGAGTGAAGGGTCACTGTCCACCTGGTACCCTTGCTGTTTAGTTCCCTACAGCGCTGGTGTGGCCAGTTGCGATGTGTCTCGCTGTGTCTTTCCCAAACAGCTTGGCTTGCTACTCCCTACTCCATTGGACATTTAATGATTCCTCCTGTGGGTGGCCCGGTTGTCCTGGGGCCTCCCCTCCCCGGAACCCACTGCTGGCGGAGCCCTGTGTTTCCCCCAGTGGGTGGTGGTCCCACCAAACGGGTCCTACTATAGTTACTGAAAGTCCTGGGGCCAAGTGTGACTCCAATACAGTTTTCACGTCCCCTGGTTGGGGCCTCCTAACTGCTCTTAAGTGCGTCACTTCCCCAGACGATGGCTGCTGTCAAACAGTTCTTACTAGCCTCCAGGTGTCAGCTGTGGAGGCTGCAGGTCCCCGCACGTTATCCCGGGGAAAGAGGGGGCCTGTCACTCACCTCCTCATCTCCCCGCTGTCACGCTTACCTTAGACTCCTCGGGGACACCACGTGATATTCTGAAACTTCTCAGGGTGCGCAGTTATCTGTTGTTCACTACCCCAACTGGACTCTCTTTCTATAACACAGAAAACAAATCACAACACAAGAACAATTGGAATGCGTCCGAATGAAGGGAAAATATAATAGGTCAAAAAATCCCAGCAACTGTATTGATCAATTACCTTAGTTGGTGATTTGGTTAGCTCTCCATCCTGCTTCTGCGCAGGGGTGCGTGTTCTGAAGAAGGGCTAGATTAGGAGTGGACAAAACAAGGGGACAGCCCTATATGGAATGTAGGGAGTTGAGAAAATGTCTAATGGTGAGGTGGAAAAACATTCAACCTATTCCAACAACACAACTGTGACTGGAGAGGTAAGGCTATTCTCCGGTTCTCCTGGAACTACCTAAAAAGTGCTATTCCTGACAATTCCCGGCCAGAAATAATATTGCTAACGAATTCCTTGCAAGAAACACTCTAATGTGTCTAAAACTGAACGTGCGCAAGCATTTAACCTTTAAGGCACCTTCATGTGTAGAATTCGTGTACCTAACTGTGACAGAAAAAACGGAACACCTCTGTTCCTTGAAACAAAATCTCCGCACTAAACCCCCTCAGCTCCGTAATACTAATACAATTACTAGGCGGTGAAAACATACACTTGCCCTTGGAGAACGAATGCAAGCAGAGCACTCGTCATTAAGAACGGATAATCAGTGGAGACAGCTAATGAGGTAAATGATACTTGCTGTGGAAAGGAGACAGAACAGGAATGAGTGTCTCGAAAACTCCTCACAGACGAAACTCCAAAAGGAATGCGTCTCCCGCCAACTCCTCACTGACAAACGCCAACTCCTCACAGAGCTCATGGAATAGTAGTTGCGGAATGGCACGGGAAAAACAATGACCATGGCCCTATAGAGAGGGTATCTATGAATTACAAGGGAACTGAGGAATTCGTGTCAGAGGGATGAACCGCGGTAAGCGTCCGCTGAACACAGCTGAAGACGCGAAGCGCCGTTGAACAAAGGGCAGGGGCTTAAGTACTCCAGAGTGACAGAAAACTAGACCGCTTGCCCAATCTAGGGTTGTAACATCAGGCGGCCATGTTGGTTGATGAGGAAGAGCCCTAGTAGCATAGCCCAACCCTACCTATCCTTAGACCAGGAATTGTAAGCGGCCACCCAGGAAATTTTGGAAATTCTTTTGAGGGGGGACCCAGTAGTCATGACAGTATTCCCCCCCAAAGCCCCTCCTAAACTGAAATTCCCCCTCCCTGGTTTGGACGGGTGGTTGCGGTGAAAGATTCTGAGTAACCTAGGGGCATGAACATTCTCGCAGGGTTCCCAAGTTCTGTCTTGAGGGCCATAACCCTTCTAATCCACTAAGTAGAATAGCTTATTACGCACAATCTTGGAATCTAAGATGGCCTTGACTTCATATTGTAGCTGGTCATTTTCCACAACCACAGGGGCTGGTGCTTCGGAAATTTGTGTGTTTGGATAGACAGGTTTTAAAAGAGATACGTGAAATACCGAATGGATTTTCATGGTTTTTGGAAGGGTTAGCTTCATGGCCAGGAGATTGATGATTTTTTCAATGGCAAAAGGTCCCAGGAAGCGGGGAAGGAATTTTCTAGATCCCTTCAAGGTCAGATTTCGAGTGGCTAACCAAACCAAATTTCCCACCTTATACTCTGGTGCAACACATCTCTTGTCATCAGCAAATTTCTTCTGGGATTCTTTGGCCACAGATAATTGTTCTCCAGCTTGAGCTATGGCAGTTGTGATTTTTTCATGCAGAGATTTTACTGCTGGCATTTCCAACGGTTCAGGTGGATCGTAAGCTGAGGTACGTGGATGTCGACCATGCAAGGTGTAAAAAGGACTCAAACCAGTGGAGGAATGGACAGAATTGTTATATGCATATTCAATTATCCACAAAACGTTTAGCCAGGTGTCTTCTAGTTGGTGTAACATACATCTAAGGTACTGTTCCAAGGTTTGATTGGTTCGCTCAGTTTGACCGTCAGTTTGGGGATGATGACTGGTGGACAAACGTACATCTATTTTAGCCAACTCGCAACATTTTCTCCAAAACTTAGAGACAAATTGGGTTCCTCGATCAGAGATTATCACCGTAGGAAAGCCATGCAACTTCACAATATTCTCCAAAAAAGTGTTTGCCAACACTGAGGCTGACGGCAATCCTTTCAATGCGATAAAATGTGCCATCTTGGAGAACAAGTCCACCACCACCATGATCGTGTCAAACCCTTCACAAGGAGGCAAATCTGTGATGAAGTCCATGGAGATGGTGTGCCAGGGGGTTGGTGGCACATTCAAAGGAAGAAGCAAGCCAGCAGGTTTCTTTTTTTGATTTTTGTTTTGAGCGCAGTTACCACAAGTTTTCAAATGTTGAATGACATCCTTTCTCTAAGTAGGCTACCAATATGACCTCTTAATCTTCTCAATGGTCTTTGTGATTCCGGGTGACCTTCCAAAAGAGCATCATGATAGTTTGTAACCACTTTTTCTTGTAGTTGGGGCGTGGGCAAGTACAACTGTTCCTGATAAAAGGGAAGGCCCTCCTGCACTGTAAAACCTTCTCCTCTGGATTCCCAGTTCAACAATTCGTCCTGCGTAAGGTGGGTTCGAATTTCCTCTCTTAATTCTTCAAAGGCAGAGTCTGTTGAGTTCATTACTCCTAGGATCTTCCCTCCAGAAATTATCTCCACAGGATTCACCGGTACATAGGCTTCTTCCCCATTACAAATTCGAGATAAGGCATCAGCCTTTCCATTTCACACTCCTGGTCTGAAGGTAATAACAAAGTCATATTCAGCGAGAAAGAGAGCCCATCGTAACTGTCTTGAAGATTGTGCCTTCGCTGAGCGTAAGTATTGCAAGTTCCGATGGTCGGTGAAGATGGTCACAGTGTGTCGTGCGCCCAGCAAGTGATGCCTCCATTCCTTCAAAGCACAAATTATAGCCAAAAACTCCTTATCCGTAATGGTGTAATTCAATTCTGCAGCAGAGAACTTCTTTGACCAAAAGGCTACTGGGTGCAATTCTTGGGTGCCAGGATCACGCTGAGACAACACTGCTCCCATAGCTACATTTGAAGCATCAGTCTCAACTACAAAAGGAAGATCGGGTCTCAGATGTTGGAGAACAGGTGCAGCAGTAAATTGCTCCTTTAGTTTCTTAAATGCCTCATCCGCTTCATTGGTCCATTCGAATTTCCTGTTTTTTCTAAGTAGTGAGGTGATAGGATGAACTAGGCGAGAGAAATCAGAAACAAACCGCCTATAGAAATTTGCAAATCCCAGAAAACTCTGGATTCCTTTGACAGAAGTTGGAGCGGGCCAAGACAGGATGGCATCAACTTTTCTGTTATCCATTTTGATTCCACTTGAAGATAGAATGAACCCCAAGAATTCAATTTCGGGGACATGAAAATGACACTTCTCCAATTTCACATACAGAGAATTTTCTTTGAGCCTTTGAAGCACCGATGTCACGTGCTTAACATGATCTGCCAGGTTTGCAGAGAAAATTAGAATGTCATCCACATAGACCACCACACAGATGTCCAGTAGTTCTCTAAAGATATCATTCATAAAGGACTGAAAAGCAGCAGGAGCATTGCAAAGCCCGAAGGGCATGACTTGATATTCGAAGAGCCCGAATCGCGTTCGAAAAGCGGTTTTCCACTCCTCACCTTTCTTAATGCGAATGAGATGATAGGCACCTCTAAGATCAATCTTGGTGAATATTCGTGCCTGCTTCACCTGATCCAGCAAAGTCGAAATAAGGGGAAGAGGATAGCGGTTCTTCACGGTGATTTGATTCAGTGCTCTGTAATCTATGCAGGTTCGCAAATCGCCTTCCTTCTTGGGCACAAAAAAAAGAGGAGATGCCACCGGTGACTTGGACGGTCTGATAAACCCATTGGCCAGGTATTGATCCAGATAAGACTTCACATGAGCATTTTCTTTTTCAGTGAGGGCATAAATTCTGCTGCAAGGAAGCTGAGCCCCTGGAATGAGATCGATTTGACAGTCATAAGGTCTGTGTGGGGGCAACATTTCCGCCTGTCGTTCTTCTTGAAAAATATCCTGGAATTTTTTGTACTCTACTGGTAACGAACCTATGAGACCTAAGGTAGTGTTGCTAGTTATCTCGGCTGCCTGACGTTTTCCGAACCTTCTGCAGAAAAACACATACTCTGGCATTTGGAGATAACCGTCAATGTCCGGGAACACCAATCGATCACAGGGTTATGCTTCTCTAACCAAGGTATCCCCAAGATGATCTGGAATTGAGGAGCTTGAATCAGGTCAAAAGAGATCCTCTCCCTGTGTCCTAACTGGCAAAGCATCATAAGGGGGTCAGTGCACTGGGTTACGGTACCTGACACCAAAGGTGTGCCACCCACCCCGGAAACATTTTCAGCTTCTAACTTATTCCTCAAAGGGAATCCCAATTTACTAGCCAGATGTTGATCCATGTAGTTGCCAATGGCCCCACAATCTATGTATGCAACTAATGCATGCCTCTCAGTGGGGCTCTTCTGGCAAAAAAGGACTATAGGACACACGAAGTGTGAGGTCGCTGCAACCTTTTCCATGCTCGACAAGCAGACCTCTAGACTTGTCGGGCACTGGAGTTTTCCGCTGTCTGTTCATTTTTATCCAGATTAATTCCTCCTAAAGGCTTCCGTGAAGGTTTTATTGGACAATCCTTTAAAAAGTGACCAGCCTTGCCACAATACAAACACAACTGCAGTTGTCGTCTCTTCTCTCTCTCTGCTTGGGATATAGGGCCTGGAATTCCGCCCAACTGCATGGGTTCATTGTGAACATCTAATCCTGACTTCGACACTGGTTCCCTTGAACGGACTACAAAGGGTCGATTGTCCTGACAAGCTCTATCCGTTCTCCTATCCTGAAGACGATGATCCAACTGGATTGTCAGATCTATGAATTCTGTGATACATTCAGGCGGATTGACAACTTGAGCAAGAACATCCTTCAGCTCGTTGCGCAGACCACGATAAAACAACGTCACTCTATTTTCTGTAGGCCAATTCGTTTCTGCCACTAATCGATTAAAAGTGGCTACATATGCAAGCAGCTCCTGATTGCCCTGCTTGAGTGACAGTAACTCATTGTCCAATGCCTGGCCTTGTGAATGACGAGCAAACAGTTTCTCTAACTCTCGTTGGAATTCTGAAAAGTTCTGTAACACGAAATCATCCCGATTAACCAAAGGAATGGACCAATCAGCTGCATGACCACCTAAATAAGACAACACAAAGGCAACCTTTGATTGGTCGGTGGAGAACACGCCAGGTCTGCACAGAAAATGTAGTCTACACTGATTTAAAAACACTGCAAACTTTTTTGGGTCCCCTGTGAATCGTTCAGGAGGAGCCAAGGGAATATTTCCTGGAATCACCACTTGGACTGGAACTGGGGGCGATGTTGATGAGGAAGCTTGGGCATTACTTTGGGGAAGGGGAACCTGTCCCGCCTGATTCTGTAATAATTGGCTAGCCAATTCTTCAGTTCGTTCCCTATTGATTCCCAGTTCCCTTCTAAGAGCACCGGTTTCGGTCCGGGCTGCATGGACTTCAGCTCTAAGTTCTCCCAGTAGTTGAGCTAACTGGTCTACCTGAGAAGCTCCCATGGTGCCCAGGCGGAGTATTTTTTTTATGGCGGCTTCGCGTTCTGTCACGCTTACCTTAGACTCCTCAGGGACACCACGTGATATTCTGAAACTTCTCAGGGTGCGCGGTTATCTGTTGTTCACTACCCCAACTGGACTCTCTTTCTATACCACAGAAAACAAATCACAACACGAGAACAATTGGAATGCGTCTTAATGAAGGGAAAATATAATAGGTCAAAAAATCCCAGCAACTGTATTGCTCAATTACCTTAGTTGGTGATTTGGTTAGCTCTCCATCCTGCTTCTGCGCAGGGGTGCATGTTCTGAAGAAGGGCAAGATTAGGAGTGGACAAACAAGGGGACAGCCCTATAAGGATTGTAGGGAGTTGAGAAAATGCCTAATGGTGAGGTGGAAAAACATTCAACCTATTCCAACAACACAACTGTGACTGGAGAGGTAAGGTTATTCTCTGGTTCTCCTGGAACTACCTAAAAAGTGCTATTCCTGACAATTCCCGGCCAGAAATAATATTGCTAACGAATTCCTTGCAAGAAACACTCTAATGTGTCTAAAACTGAACGTGCGCAAACATTTAACCTTTAAGGCACCTTCATGTGTAGAATTTGTGTACCTAACTGTGACAGAAAAAACGGAACACCTCTGTTCCTTGAAACAAAATCTCCACACTAAACCCCCCCAGCTCCGTAATACTAATACAATTACTAGGCGGTGAAAACATACACTTGCCCTTGGAGAACGAATGCAAGCAGAGCACTCGTCATTAAGAACGGATAATCAGTGGAGACAGCTAATGAGGTAAATGATACTTGCTGTGGAAAGGAGACAGAACAGGAATGAGTGTCTCGAAAACTCCTCACAGACGAAACGCCAAAAGGAATGCGTCTCCCGCCAACTCCTCACTGACAAACGCCAACTCCTCACAGAGCTCATGGAATGGCACGGGAAAAACAATGACCATGGCCCTATAGAGAGGGTATCTATGAATTACAAGGGTACTGAGGAATTCCTGTCAGAGGGATGAACCGCGGTAAGCGTCCGCTGAACACAGCTGAAGACGCGAAGTGCCGTTGAACAAAGGGGAGGGGCTTAAGTACTCCAGAGTGACAGAAAACTAGACCGCTTGCCCAATCTAGGGTTGTAACATCAGGCGGCCATGTTGGCTGATGAGGAAGAGCCCTAGTAGCATAGCCCAACCCTACCTATCCTTAGACCAGGAATTGTAAGCGGCCACCCAGGAAATTTTGGAAATTCTTTTGAGGGGGGACCCAGTAGTCATGACACCCACGCGCTGCTCCAATCTCCCCTTCTTTCCCCACCGGCCAGTAAGGGTGCGCTCCCGCGTCGGCCCAGGCCGTGGAGGAAGAACCAGCGTGGGAGGACACTTAACCACTGCAGCTGCTTCCCCAGGCACGGCAAAGGAGGGGCGGTCTTGCTCCACAGATGTTTGTCTGTCTGCCGTCCGGCCCCGCTAGGTTCCCTCACCTCGGGTTGCAGGTCGGGTTGCTGCAGCGTACCACCCATCTGCCCACGGCTGCCTCCTCAAGCTCAGCAGAGTGGCGGCGGTCCCGCTTCCCATTTGTCGGTGTGCCCACCACCTGCCTCCACGAGGCTCCCCAGCTTCAGGCCGGGGGTTGGGCCACTGCAACGCTCACCCCGCGCTGCATATTAGGCAGATAGGGAGGCGGGGTGCCCACAGGGCATGGGCTACCCCACCAGGCGTCCGGGGTTTTCTCCCTGCCGGTGGACCCTTATCCCCACCTGAAGGAACAGACCGGTGGGACGTCGTCGGGACGGCAGCCCAGCCTCAGTTTCACTTTCCCCCAAAGCTGCGTGCAGCACAAGGGGGTTAGGGGCGCCAGCAAGTTCTCCACGGCCGTTCTCAGCAATGGGGGCACCTCAGAAGCCCAGGGCTTCACTCGCAGATGGGGCCCAGGTTCTGACCTTCGGATCTCGTCTCTTTGGGGGGGTCTGACCCCACTCTCCACAATATCTCCTCAGCTTTCCCGGGGCTGGGTACAGTGGTCTCAGCTCAGGAAGCCATCTTTCCTGTGCCCCCTGGTGGCCTCCTAGCCGCATCTTTGAGTATAGCCACTGTGTTGAACTTAGCGGCATCTTGAGTATAGCCAATGTATTGAATATAGCTGCATTTGTTTGACTAAGCCCACTGCTTTGAATTTAGACACATTTTTGAGTATAGCCTCCGTGTTGAATTTAGCTGCATTTTTGAGTATAGCAACTGCTCAGGATTTATAGCCACTGTTTACAATTGTAACTGATTTTTGGGGCTAGCCACTGTACTGAATTTAGCCACATTTCTGAGTATGATAAGATTTGATATGATACATATATATAAAGCGCTGTACACGTGTTTCTAGGAGTGACAAGAGAAGGAAGGGAAGACAGAGGGAGCACAAGACAAAAAACCTTACTAGGCCTTGTGTCATTCAGGTCATGCAAGTGCGAGAGAGAGAAGTGCGAGGGGAAAGGGAGGGGGGAGTGCAAGGGAGAGGGGAGGGGAAAACAGGCAGCAATGCTGAGTAAGTGCAGCCAGGGCAGCGCAGCTCTGGGTAGTGCAAGGAGGACAAGGGACTGTAGGGTTACAGTTACAATCCCTATGTGCATGGTAGGCCTGGAGGCAGTGTAAGGGTGACTGATCAAGATAGAGTCTGGTACCCAGTGAGACTCTGAGGGTAGCCAAGCAACTTGTCAGTACAGCAGACAGGTAGGTCAGCAGGGGAGGGAGAGAGAGAAAGCAGAGGAGAAGAGGAAAGTTTTGAGCTTCTCCGGAACTTCAGGTGGTACGGCTCAAGTTTGAGAGGGACAGTGAGGCCATTCCAGAGGGAGGCACCTGCAGAGGAGAGGGATCTACCCCCCACTCTCTGCCTGGAGAAGCGTCTAACCCTTTGGGAGTTGGAGGTAGCTGAGCGAAGGGCTCGAGAAGGAAGGTATTTTGGAAGAGAGCATTAGATGCAGTGCAGGCCCCGGCCCCAGAAAGCCTTGTGGACAATGCAAATTGTCTTGAACTTGATCATCGCAGCTACGGGAGCCAGTGGAGAGATTTCAGTGCTGGACAGGTACCGTCCCTGGACTTGAGGCCAAGGATAATTTTTGCAGTCCTGTTCTGGATTAGTTGCAAAGGGCAGAGAGTGGAGGAAGGCACACTGAGAAAGAGGCTGTTGCAGTAGTCCATCCTAGAGAGAACCAGGGCTCTGGAGACAGTGAGCTTCTGGAGGAAAGTGAGAAAGGGCAGAGTCCATTTGAGGAGATGCAGCCACTCCAGGGCCTGATCTGTGATGCCCAGTTTCTCACAGTCAATTGATCAGGATGGCGCGGTTGACTGTGTCAAAAGCAGAGGAAAGATCAAGGAGGATGAGGACAGAAGGAATACTGCAATCAAGGTTAGAGAGCAGATCTTCACGTGTGTTCAGGAGAGCAGTTTCCATGCAACTGGCCGCTCTGAATCCAGACTGATGGTAATGGAGACAACCAACAGATTCAGTGTGGATAGTAAGCTGGGAGATGGCCAGCTTTTCCAAGAGTTTGCCCAGGAAAGTGGTGATGGAGAATGGGTGATAGTTTGCCGGGCAGGTAAGATCGCAGACGGCTTCTCGAGGGGGGGCACAAGGGAGTGCTTAAGGGGAGAGGGGAAATTTGCAGTGGCGAAAAAGTGATTACAGAAATCGGCCAAGGCTGGAGTGAGGGTGTCAATATGGTCCTTGATGGGTCTGGAGGAGCAGGGGAGCACGTGTTTGGATGACACTTTCATAGATCAGACCTGTCTAGAACGTCGTCAGGTGTTGTCAGAGAGAAAGAGGAGAAAGGAGGCGCAGAGGGCGAGATGGCAAAAGGGGGTCCGAGAGAGGAAGAGGGAGAGGGAGAGGAAGAGGAAGAGGAAGAGGAAGAGGAGATAGAGGACAGGATGTCCCGAGTTTTAGTGGAGAAGTGAGAGGCAAGAGCCATACAGAGGGCCTGGGAGGGAACAGGAGAGGTGGAGACTGCAACCAGACTGGCCAGTTCCTAGCAGATGTTAAAGAGTTTGGCCGTGTCGTTAGAGGCCACAGAGATGCAGGCTTGGATGTGTGCTCTCTTCTTTGACAGGACACAGAGTCTGTATTGCCTCTGGAGCAGGCGGCAGGCAAGTTTGTCAGAGGATGCGCCCAAAGCCCTCCACTTCCTCTCAGCCAACTTGCACTTGCATTTCAGGACGGCGAGGTCGAAATCATACCAAGAGTTGCACTTGGAGGTAGGCTTCAGCTGGGTTCTCATGAGAGGGGCAAGGATGTCCAGGGTGTTGGAAATAGAAAGATTCAGATTAGAAAGGGCTGTGTCAGGGTGTGAGTCAGCCGCAGGAGTAGGAGGAGCAGAGAAAGTCAAGGCAAAGGCATCCACTGACACATGCATCATGGGCCGAATGACCGATAAGGTAGATGGCAGTGCTGCGGGAGGCTTTTCCTGAGGGATAGAGAGTTTTAGATGAGAGGAGTGTAGAAAGTGGTCAGTCCAAGAGAGAAGAGTGGTGAGAGGGTTGGAGAGGGGGATGTCTGAGGTGATCAGAACATCCAAAGTATGTCCAACAAAGTTTGTCGGCCCAGAGGGCGGAATGGAAAGAGAGAGTCTTGCGGAGATTGCGGAGAAACCCAGAGGATGGATTAGAAGCATCCAGGTGGATGTTGAGATCTCTGAGGAGGAGAAGTTGAGAAGTAAAGGCAAGGAGTGAAGAAGAGAGGTCGGCCCATTCAGAGAGGAAGGGGTGACCTGGCCAGGTGGCCTATAGTTGGTGGCTGCCACAGTTAGAGAGAGGCCAGGAGAGAAAGAGAGCCTGAAGACCAGGCATTCAAAGGAGGAGTAGGCCTGCGTAGGGATGACAGTGGCCCAGACCCACTCCAGAAAGATCAGGGCTACTCCACCACCAAGTCGGTTGGTTCAGGGTTCGGAGAGGATCTTGTAGCCCACAGGGAGGAGAGTGTCAAAACTTGTGACAGACATGTCTCAATGAGAGCAAGCATATCTAGGTTGAGTTCTTCGGGGAGGTGACAGATATCAGAGGAGTGTTTGACAGCAGAAAGAGAGTTGAGAGTGGTGACGTGGAGCTGGTTGCCACATTTAAAAGACTTCTTTGGAGGGGTACAGGCTTGAGGTACAACCTGCAGAGGTGGTAGAGGGGACCAAGGGTGGGCAGAGGAGGATGATGAGGTTGCCAAAGAGGTGGTGGAAGGAGTGGCAGGAGAAGGGAGGAAGTTGATAAGACGTGGGAAACACCTATCAAAAAGGGGGCTGAGGGCCCTGAACCAAGATGGTGCAGTTCAGATAGACATTAATGATGGTCTTGGAGGAGTGGAAGTGGCCAAGAGGACATCCCACCAATTGCTACCGTTAATGGGAGAGGAGGAGAAAGAATAGATAACATAGACCATATGATTAGTCCATAGATCTGGAGAGGGGACGACAAAGAGGATGTCAATGAGAGTCTGTCTGGAGGAAGCACTGGTGTAGGTATTAGTGATAGGTAGGCCTGGGTTGAAGACCAGGAAGTGCCTCATGAACATCTTCCTTCCAGACTTAGTGAGAGGGATAGGGTAAGAGATAGAGGAAGCAGTTAGAGAAGATGGGAGAGACAGAGAGAACTATAGGGGCTGCGAAATAGGTAGGTGTAGGGAAAGGGGTTGGGAGAAGAGAGAGAGACACACAGCTCTGTGGCACACAACTCAGAATGCGGAGGCAGAGGGGGAGGAGGAGTGGGGCCGGAGTTACAACAAAGGAAGACACAGGAGGGGGACAAGCAACACACAACAATAAATAGCACGCCTTGTGGTGGGATCTAGGTGGGAGCCTAGAGATAAACCAACAAGAATGCCACAGTTACCGGAATGCTTAACACCAAGATTCAACTTTCCCAGAAGGTGGAAAAAATGCAGGTTTTTGAGCACAGCACAGTACAACACACCCAGGTTCGACTTTCTCAGAAGGGGAAAAGGGCAGGTTTTTGAGCATAGCAAAATACAACACACCCAGATTCGACTTACCTGATCAGTCGTAGCAGGTCGATGGCTGCAGGCTACGTGCTACCACTGCAGACACCGTATAAATGTCATATAGCCACTGTATACATTTTAGCTGTATTTTCTAGTATAGCCACTGAATTTAGCTGAATCTCTGAGTTTAGTGTGATGAATCCCTCGATATCATCTCTTCTCCCCAGGAGGGGACCCTTCCCATGGGGCCAGGGAGGTGAGGAGGCTACCTGATAGTCCCCCTGGGGGTGGTACTCAGTGGGAGGATCGCATGGGTGGAGATCCCGTCCCTGGGAGGAGTGGTGAAGACTGTCGAGGGAGAATGTAGTAGCCACCTTATCATGCTGTAAGACACAAGGTTTCCAGTTCTATACGTAGCACCCAGATACCCCATCCTCTCTTCTCTTGCTTCCACTAATTTCCTTATACATTGTGCTTATCAGACAATTAACAGTATGACGAGGAAGAGTGAGGGAAGAGTGAATATGTATAACTTCAAAAGTACTGTCACAAGGAGGAGCAGGGCGATGCAGAGCCCTAAGTGGATCCGATACGAGCATGCAAGCTATTGGAAGTTAGAAAGGAGTCAGGAAATAAACACCCACAAGTGTCCCCCATGGGGTCTGTCCTACCCCAGAGCAGCTTCCCGCCGGGGAGCCGAATGCTGACTAGAGCTCTCTTGGCAGACCCGGCTGCCTGGAACAGAGAGGTGGCAAAGCAACATGAATTACATGCTTGTGGGATCTGGGGTCCAGTAGCAGAAGCAAAGTCTCCTGACTGGTCCAGGCAATACCCGACGCGCGGAGCGAAACCAGCGTGATACAGCCGCCGAACACTGAACGAAGATTGAAAGAGCCCAGGGGAAGCTGTCTGGTGTTGAAGAGGCACACAACCCTTACAGACCAAGTACAAAGGTATGCAGAGGGGTCCGGGCAGGCACACAGATACCCCAGAGGCTGTGGTTGAGAGGAAGTGCAGAGCTATCTTCCTCGTCTCAGTGGGACCGAAGAGAGACACAAGTTGAGAACAGAGGGGATGAAAGAGCGCCCCAAAGACACTGAAAGAGAGGTCTGGCAGGATAGTGAATCGGGCCCAGTTAAAAGAGATTGCAAAGATGCAAGAGGGGTCAAGGACCCAAACATCAATAGAGCCAAGTTGAGAAGGGATGGGGGTGAAAGAGCACCCCAGAAAGACTGAAAGAGAGTCTTGGCAGGTTAGTGAACTGGGGATAGGTAAGATACATTACAGAGATGAAAAAGTGGTCTGGGACCCACAGAACTAGATGAGAAGTCCAGGGGAAGAGAATCTTTGGCATAAAGGACAAGAAGTGCAGATGAAGAAAACCTTTGGCATAAGTTACGAGAAGACTAGAAGCAAAGAACCTTTGGCACAAGTTGTGAGAAGTCCAAGGGGAGAGACTCTTTAGCAAAAGTCACGGTAATCCCAAGGGGGAAAGAAAGACCCCTTTGGCACAAATCACGAGAAGACCTGAGGAACGCTTGAGGAAGGGAGACACCCTGAAGAAGGGAGTCATCATGTACTAAGCAGGGTGTAGTTTAGTTATAGGTTATCTGTTAAAGTTTAAGGGACGGAAATAGGTCTAGGACAAAGGACTTTATATTTTTGACATGCATTTTGACATTATCTTTAGTTTTGGTTGAGGCAGGGAAATCCCTCTTAGTCATACGGACAGGTATGGTTCTTGCTCATTTTCAGTCCAATATAAGTCTATAACAACAGGCATGCCACCTGTGTGTCCTGAGTCTACTTCTGCACCTTTACAATAACCATTGTTGAACATATCTGCATTGAATTCAGCTGCCACTGTGTTATTTCTAGTTCTCTTTGAGTTTAGCCCCTGCACTGAGGCTAGCTGTAATTTGAGGGGAGCATCTGCTTTATTTCTAGCGGTGGTTGAACCGTGGCATTGTGTTGAACTTGATTGCCACTGAGCTGCATTGGACCTAGCTGCATTCTGAGTGCAGTCACTGTTTAACTCTAGCTGTACTTGAACCTCTACAGCGCTCCCACACTAGCAGCGCTTCAGAGTTCACTATTGTGTTAAATCTAGTTGCATTCTGAGAATAGCCATTGCATTGAACCTCCCTGTAGCCATAAACATGGTTACAGCAGTGCCTCAAGCTTTGCCTCCTTCCCTAATCTAGCCTCCCTGGAGTACACCGATAGTGGAGCAGGGCCCAGCCATTAGCCTCTCTAGCCACCATGGCAGACGCAACATGCTATCCACCATGAAAACTAACTCCCATATCACAGAGGCACTTTGGCGCACCAGAAACATGGCCAACTGCTCTGCGGACCCCTCCCCCTGCCCCCTCCACACATCAAGCCCTTCCTGGGAGGAACTGCCCCGCTCAGACACCTCCCTCTGCCCCCTGAAAAGCCTTAGCCCTGATGGTCCCACACTGCCCCCTAACACCATTGCGACCACCATCCCCTGACCTCTTCAGTCTTTGCATCCCTTTGCGCCACTCATGCTTCCCTTACCAACACCCCTACCAGCCCGCCCTGCTGACATTCACACACACGCCACAGGTACCAAAGAACCCCCTCAAGCACAGAATTTGAAACACTGAACCCTCTCATCTCTGCACACCTCTCCCCATCTCTCGCCTAGTTCCTTGCATGCACCCCTCACCTACACCATTACGAATTCCGCCACCTCTCCCAACCCAGTGAATGTATCTTCAACTCTTCCTTCAACTCCTACAGCACTAACCCCCTTCAGCCCTCTCGACAATCCCCTGGAAATCAGCAACCCAGCTTCATGTAAGACCTTACACCCTTCCTTTCTTCCAAACCCCTTTTATCAACAATCCCCCTCAGTGACCCCATTCACCACCCTGCACCTTCCCCTGCCCCCTACCCTCCTGACTCCACACCTGCAATCCTCTCTTAAACTCTCCCTTTACCCCCTCTCGCACTCCAATCCTCCTTCTTTGGAACCGTACATTACGAGCCCTCCTTTCTGACCTTCAAAGAATACTCAGAGCCTCCCCATCCCATCTTGACATCAGAGACCGCTCACCCTTCCCTAAATACCTCTCCCCTTCTGCTTCCACCCTCTCTCACACTTAATTCACTCCCTACACTCTCCCTTATTCACACTGCACCGCCCAATGGGGGCTCCAGCAGTGGGTCCTTTCCCTGCCCTCCTCCACCACCTCCCCAAAGGCACTCCGTAGCCCACCTTTCCGGGGGCAAACAACACCCACCCCCGCTCCTTACTCTCATGCATCCTCATTAACACCAGATCTATCGCCAAAAAGCAACACAACATATACAACCTCATTTCCTCAGAAAGTCCAGACATCCCTTTCATCACAGAAACCTGGTTCTCTGATGACGTCCGACCCATCACACACAAGGCATTCCCCCAGACTAAACATTCATTGCCTATAACAGAACTTGCAGATCAGGCGGAATCGTCATTTTCCACAAATCACAGCTCTCCATCTCACACTATGAGCAACAAGCCTGCAATGCAGATTGTGAATCCCTCCTTGTGATATTTCTCATCAACCCATCTCTTACCCACAGCTTTTTACTCATCTACAGACCTCCCGGCAACTACCTCCTCCTCAACCCCGCAGAAAAAGAAATCATGATCTGCGGAAGATGGCTCTCTTCCCCCAACCCGCCCCTTGCCCATCCTCCCTAAGTTCTCACTGTGCTGCATCCAATGCAGTAAAGAACCTGGGATGCACCATGGACACTGATCTGACACTCTCTCACCACATTAACTCTGTGGCCAAATCCTGCTATTTACACCTCCGCATTCTCAGACCTATCTTGTCTTACCTCTCGTAACCTCACAGAGTCACTGCGATCTTGGGCATCGTCCTCTTCAGCCTTGACTTTGCCAATTCCTGTTACCTGGGCGCCCTGCATTTCAACTCAGAAAGCTCCATCAGGTCCAAAACACTGCAGCTAGGCTCTTCCTGAACCTTGGCTCCAGAGAGCAAATAACACCCACCGTGTCCTCCACTGGCTCCCTGTTGGGTGACGGGCCGCTTTCAAAGTCATGTGCCCTCCACAAGACAGGCCCAGAATACCTCCAACAGAAAGTACTCCATTACCAACACAACCAAAACCTTCAATCAGGCACCAAACCCATGCCTCGCTTTGGGTTATTCAAGCACCTCTTAGGTAGGCTGGGGCAGCAATGAACCTGCAAATAAAATGTACAGAGAGCAGAGAAAATAAACTCCAGCAGACAACAGGACAGAATGCACGCCAATTCTACGAAACCAGGAAACAAACCAGAGCACACGGGTATGTATCAAACTCCATGCTCATGAAAAATAAATGATGGCAAGGCTACCCACCCACACGCATCTGCACCACACACCACTCGCAAAACACATCACACAACACCTCTGCCATAAAAATGCAGCTATCCCTAATGACAAAAATTCAGTCTAGCGGGACACATAATGAACCTCCTGCATGCGCGTACTATCCAGACGATCCTACAGCAGCCATCCACATGCCAGTTCGATATGGGTAGCTAGTAGAGATTTGGCCACC
The DNA here is from genome assembly GCF_040938575.1 of Ambystoma mexicanum. Taxonomy (NCBI): domain Eukaryota; kingdom Metazoa; phylum Chordata; class Amphibia; order Caudata; family Ambystomatidae; genus Ambystoma; species Ambystoma mexicanum. The sequence goes on along the minus strand of NC_090921.1, from coordinate 799,642,223 downwards.
CCTACCCTCCTTCATATTCACCATAATTCATGTGGTGTCCCGATGGGAACAGCGGGACTGGATGCAGGAATGCCCTCTTTGCCCTAAACAGAGACACAAACACAGTGTGTATGGTCTTCGATCCGGCTCGTACACTGCCATGTGTGCTGACACGATGCTGCATTTATTGACATGGCACAATGACGTACCCCGTCTTCGCACCTTAAAGGAGACCACACCACATTTGCACACACATATTCTACACGCAACTGATACATTTCTCATACCATAGACTTTAGTCCCTCAAGTGCATTCACCTACAGCGCTTTGAGAGCATACCAATGGGAAAAGGCGCAATACAAATGAAACATTATTACATTACCTTGCAGAGCTTCTGAAAACTTTCATTGGGCAAGACTGAAAGTATCATATGTAAGTGCTGTTTAACCTAAATCTGAAGATTTAGCAACATTTGTAAATGACAATGTTTTCATGAATCTGCATACACTCTGCAATATAAATTATAAATGTTATTAGTACAATGTAGTTGTACTGTATTTATCACACTTCATACAGTAAAGTGTAAAAAGTATGAATTGTGTATGGGTTATTTATAACACACTTAATAACCAGAGGTTTCTAAGTGCGGAGCCAAGGATTGAACCTGTGTTGCCCCGCATCATCTTGCTTCCAAGACAGCACCTTGCCCCTGAGCTATCCTCCCGAGAATTAATCTGCCCACACTTCAATATTGTTACCATAATGTTATGGAAAAAATGTAAACAATATAATTGGACATTTTAAGCATTAGACAGTAACAGATTTTGTATGAAACTGTTCTTTACATTTACTATTATAGAATAGGATTTGATTTAAAACAGAAAAAGGACTAACATTGAAGCACATAACAGTGCACGAAAGAAGTGGGTTTTAAGGAAACTGACATCTTATTTGCGGCAACAGTGTGGTGGCTCAGTGGTTAAGAAAGACACCTGGGAGCTCGTTAGTTCGAGTCCCAGTAATGGATCTTCATATCCATTTTAAAACGATCGATCGAATGTTGTTTTTTCTTTTATGACATTGTTTGGCATGCAGTGACATGCACATCTGAGTTTTTTTTTCTCAATTATGATATTTTTTGGCATGGCATATGACCCCTGCCAGTGGCACGTGTAATTTGTAGAAGGGACATGCACGCAGTGGAGTGACGTTTCACTCCGCCGTGTGCAGCTTAAATAAACGGGGTGTTCCCGGCCGCGTCAGAGAGACCGGGGAGCCCGAACCAAGCATATGTGTGCGGATCACTGTGTGCGAGGTGGAGGCATCACGGGGGTGCTGGAACACACTGAGACACCCACAACAGTGGCGGCAAAGCGGGACATTGGCCCGGAACAGGCGTGAGGGGCGGGAAGTCTTTTATTGAAAAAAATACAGTCTTTCGATCCTGAATGCCGCGGAGAGGGAGATGACCATGCAGTTTGGCACCCATCTTAGACAACTGATCGGAAGGGTCTCAGCTCTTAGGTAGAGTGCCTGTGCACCCGATCCGACCATAATATTTGGATTCCCAGATGGGGAAGAGCTGATACTGTCATTTCTTCACTGAAGGTCTTTTTAAACACTTTGTTACATCGAGTGTGAGGTGAGGAGTTGGGGGAGGCCTGCAATTTCTTTGCTCATCGCCTGGGCCCACCCTACTCAATTTCTGGAACCGCTGGAGTGGCTAGAGACTCCCTTTTCTGCAATCCTTCATTTTCTGAACTGTTTTGAACTGGGATGCTTCCTGGGTATGTGAATGGTGCTCCATTTTTCACAGTTTGGTCATTTCCAAGAGGTGCTTGGGAAGGCATTGTGGCTGTTGCATGGTGGTAGAGGAAGTCATCAGAAGTCTGGTGGTACAGTGCCTGGCCAACATCATCACACTCATCATCTGTGTGCAGCGCTACATAAGCTGAAGATCGATACATGTCCATGAGTTGCGGCCCCAGTTGTCTTTGAAAGGGGTGCCTGTGGGCTTGCTGACATGCAGGATAACAACCAAGATCCAGCAGTGCCTCCTGTTCCCCAAGCGGCTGCCCAAGCTCAACTAAGTTTGAGGCAACAAGGGGCGCTGACGCCTATGCCCGAATTCGACATCTCGGGTGCCCCATCCAGCCTGGGTCAGAGGTGGAAAATGTGGATTGACAGGATGGACACGTACTTCAGGGCCACAGGAGATACCAATGATGACAGCAAGGTGGCAACTCTCTTGTACTCTGCTGGCCCTGCAGCACATGAGGTATTTCAGTCTCTGCAGCCTGCTGACGCCACCTATGATGCAGCCAAGACTGCTTTGTGGGAGCACTTTATGCCACACGCCAATGCAGACTACGAACGTTTCGTCATGTGCTTTGCCCGCCAGAAGGACGACGAGTCACTGGACAATTTCTATGGCAGGTTGCACTGAATGGCTCTGCCATGCGCCTGGGACAATGCAGACACAATGATTTGGAACCAATTGATCCAAGGGTGTTCATCTGGCAAGCTGTGCAGACAGGTCCTGCGTGAGCCAGGAATTACACTGCCGCGAATACTAGTACTTCGCCGCTGCCAGGAAGTGTCCAAGGTGAGGGCTTTGAGAATGGAGGCGGCTGTGCGCCCGAGGAAGGTGGAGGAGGTGTGCACAGTTGGCTGTGGCCAAGGTGGCAGAGGGGCGAGACGTCCTACCGGCTATCAAGATGGTCAGGGCACAAGAGCAATGGACTCCTGCACTAAATGTGGATATGACCTCCCACACCTGAATGAATGGCCAGCACAAGGAAAGTTGTGAGGCTGGTGTGGGGCGGCAGATCACTATGCCCTGATGTGCTGAGCTCCAATGCCAGTAGTGGTCCAGAGAGGGCCTGTTAGAGCGGGGTTCTTTAGACAACAATGCCTGCCCAAAGTCGCCCAGGTTGATCAAGGGGATGAAGGAGACACTCGAGAGGACGAGGAAGAAGAAGAGGAGGAGAACATTTTCTTTATCTCGAGTGTTAGCGCTCTGCGGCCCAAGAACCAAAGACAGCTACAGTGTCTGATGAGGGTGAACGAGTCCATTGTCCCAGTGCTGGTCGACACAGGGGCATCTGTCAATGTCGTGTTGCGGGGACACTATGATGCCACGGACAAGCCGCCACAGCTACAGACACCCAAGGCACGGATCTTCACGTTTGGCTGTGAGCGGCCCATCCCTCTAGACAGGGCATTTGTGGCGAGCGTGGAACATGGAGGTTCGTCAATCGGGGCCCGTTTCTATGTTACGACAGTCAGCAGCAACACCTTCCTGAGCTGCGCAGCTGCAGAGGGCCTGGGAATAGTGGGTTTTGCCTACTCTGTCTACGTCGAAGGTGTGCAGGAGCTCCTAGTAAAATTCACTCGGCTGTTTGAGGGCATGGGTCGCATGGCAGGTGATCTGGTGAGGCTCCACATTGATGAATCGATTCAACCAATTGCCTTGAAGCACCGCGGGTTCCGTTCCACCTGAGGGAACTGGTTGATAAAGAACTAGATAGTAGATAGTGGCCCCGGCGGAGGCGATGTTCAAGCGGTGTCCCAGGGGTCTCATCCCAGAGGTGGGTGAGAGACAGCCGGCGGTCATCGACAACGAGCAAGTGAAAAGGGAGAGGAGTATCAGGATGGAGCAGGAAAACGTCAGACGAGACATCCTCAAGGGAAGTTGCCCTTGATGTACGAGCCTGGCCCGCTGGACGTGGTGGCGGTGCACGGCTCAATGGTAACAGCTTCAGATAGGGCTGCCTCTGTCACTCGCAACGCCAGCTTCTTTAAGAAATGTGGAGAATCCAGGTCGGAGGGGCTGCAGCAAAGGGACGTGAGTGAAGTACCGGACGAGGGCAGTGGCCTGGCCCATCTGCCAAGCTCCCCTGCTCGGGGGAGCTCAGGTGAGGAGGGCCCAATCCATGAGGCGGGCAGGAGGTATCCCCAGAGGGTTGGTATGGGGAAGCCTGTCCACCTAAGTGACTATGTTTTGGACCCCTGAACTGGTGAGCCCTGCCCATGGACTGGAGAGGACTTGTGGGACTGGGGTGGTTGTAATTAAAGGGGTCGTTTTCTTTGTGTGCAGTGTGATGTTCCGATATGTGTGTATTTGACCTTCTTTATTTGTTGTTATGAAAAAGGAGGAGTGTGGTGCTGTCCCTTTAAGGACATGCACGCGGCGGAGTGACGTTGCACTCCGCCGTGTGCAGCTTAAATAAATGGGCCATTCCCAGCCCGAACCAAGGATACGTGTGCGGATCACCATATGCGGGGTAAGGGGTGCACGGGGGTGCTGGAACACACTAAGACACCCACAACAATGTCACTGGCACCTATCACATGTCATGTTAGGCTCTTCCCCCTACTGCACCAGTAAACACGGGTGAAAGGTCCACTAATGGAGGCTACAAAAAAATTAAGAAAGCACAGGCAAACGTGCAGAGAGCCTGAGGCTGCTGCCTACCTGATCCTTCGAGCTGTGTTATGCGAGAGGGAGGCAGGAAACACCTGCTGTTCGATTTAAAGCACTCAGATGCTGTTGGTGAGGGTTCTGGTCATGAGGACTGGTGGGGAGCCAATGGGAGGACTGGGAGAGCGGCATAGGCACCCCAGTAAACACAGGTAAAAGGACCGGTAATGAAGGCTACACAAAAATAAAGAAAGAACAGGCAAACGTGCAGAGAGTTTGAGACTGCTGCCTGCCTGCTCTTCCAAACTGCGTTAGGCGAGAACACCCGCCGTTCAATTTAAAGCACTGCAGTGCTTTTGGTGAGGGTTCCGGTCATGACGGCTGGTAGAGAGCCAATGGGAGCACTGAGAGGGCGTGACAGGCGCCCCAGTAAACAGGCAAAAGGCCCACAATGAAGGATGAAAAAAAGAAAGAAAGCACAGGCAAACGTGCAGAGAGCCAGAGGCTGCGACCTACCTGCTCTTCCGAGCTGCCAAAATCTTTGCATAGCAAAAGAAAAAGTGTAGACCCTGAAGCTATTGTGTTTCCACTTCCAGTTACCCCTAAAACAGGTCTATGGACCAGGGAACGCTTCAAAGAGACAATGGATAAGGTTGCGCCCTTTGTCACCTTTATGAAAAAATACCCTGTTAAACAAAATACCTTAGATTTAACACTGGGAGACCCTCCTGCAATATCTTCTAGAACAGATAAGTGTCATATCTCTCCTACACATAGTGTTATTGGGCCTCATTACGACCCTGGCGCTAAGTGAAAAACGATGGCGGTAAATGGTTACCGCCATCGTTTTCCGCCAGGTCCGATCATGACTCGTGACCGTAAACTACGATGCCAATAGCGGCATCGTAGTTAACGCTGCCGCTAACTGCGCTAAGGGTGCGCGCACGCGACCGCCCACACCGTACTTAGCGCCATGGCGGAAAGGTACGCAAATGCCGACCCAAGCGGACATGCACCTAACGCCATCACCGAGGCCGCTAAGTACCTTACCGCCATGGTGCAAATAACGCCATCGCGAACCAACCGTAAAGGGCCATGTCAAGTGAATGCAGCTGCCACAGGTGCACAGAAACAGCACAGGTGAAGGCAATACAGACTCAGGGGAGTACAAAAAGAGCACACCCCACCCCTACCCACACCCAGTCACACTCCACAATGATGCCAATACGACTAGCAATGTTGGGGCTGGAGGACCTGATAGCAATGCATGTGCTACTACAACAGCAACAACAACAACAGGCAGCACAGAGGAGACGCAGGAGGAGAAGGAGGGCAAGGCAGGCCCAGCAAGCCCCACCAGCACAGCCAGTGCCACCACGCAGGCAGCCCCCAATCCCACGCATCAGAGCCAATCCAAACAACCTCACTGCTGAGCAGATCCACACCCTGTACCGTTTGGACCGGGACACCATCACCGCCATCGTAGACATGACACACAACGACATCGTCAGCATGATAGAAAGTCCAACCGCCATCCCCCCCCTACTGAAGGTAGTGGCTGTACTCCACTTCCTGGCCACAGGCACCTACCAGCACACAGTGGGGCACCTGCATGGCATTTCACAACCATTATTCTCACGAACACTCATCCAAGTGCTCGATGCCCTCCTCAAGCACACAGACGACCACATCTCATTACCACGGACTGCCCAGGAGATTGCAAACACCAAAGTGGGTTTCCATGCACTAGCCAGCATACCCGGTTGCATTGGTGCCATCGACTGCACCCATGTGGAATTGGTGGTTCCACGTGCCATGGAGGTACCGTACCGCAACCGGAAACAGTTCCACTCTATCAACGTGCAAATGGTCTGTGACTCCAACAAGATCATCACACATTGTTGTGCCCGATTCCCCGGATCAACCCATGATTCAATGGTCCTGAGGAACTCCACAATACCACGCTACATGGAGCGACATGCAGGCCCAAGATCCTGGCTACTCGGTGAGTGCAATGTCATGGAAGTGGGCATGGGAATGACGTACCAGTGCATACTCCACCTGGCAGAAAGGGGGGGGGGATGATGCATACTCCACCTGGCAGAAAGGGTGGGGGGGATGATGCATACTCCACCTGGCAGAAAGGGGGGGGATGATGCATACTCCACCTGGCAGAAAGGGGGGGGGGGGTGATGCATACTCCACCTGGCAGAAAGGGGGGGGATGATGCATACTCCACCTGGCAGAAAGGGGGGGGGGATGATGCATACTCCACCTGGCTGTGAGTAACACAGAGAACGGAGACAGAGGAAGGGCACTCACAATGCACACAACCCCTCTGCATACATAGGGTGATGGCATGCAAAACAGGCCATGGCAGCAATGAGCATATACTGGTTGTATTGTGTGAATCAATTAGTGCATGTAGAAGTGAGCCAAGGTAACAGTTCCATGCCAGCCATGGTGGAACATCATGTTCCTGATCAGACAACATGACTGACACATACATTCTCGCCTACATACAGGTGATGCAGCCTATCCCCTGAAGAGGTGGCTCCTCACACCAGTCCGGAACCCGCAGAACCAGCACGAGGAGGACTTCAACCGTGCACATACACGTACTCGTGTGGTCATAGAGCAGACATTTGGCGCTCCTGATGGCACGGTTCCGAAGCCTCAGCAGGTCTGGTGGGGCACTCCTGTATGGCCATGAGAAGGTGGCAAAGATCGTCATGGCATGTGTCATGCTGCACAATATGTGCGTCAGACGGAATGTGCCCCTGCCCCCTGACGCAGAACTGCAACCACCTGACGATGAGGATGAGGAGGGTGCAGATGGGGCGCCACCACATGGAGGAGGCGATGTACAGGAGGGGCGTGCCATGCGCCAAAGTATCATCGACCACTGCTTCTAGCACACACGGCTGGTGTTTATCGCATGGAGACTGCACTTGGGGCACTGTGTGTCTCTGGGACATGCACACTGTGGACTGTACACCAATAAAGCACACATACGCAATGAAAATGTCCACACATTTCTTTTTTTGAAAGAAAAAAGTGTATTGGAACTATGAACTGTCGTGTCACACCCCCTCCCACCTCCCCCCTGCACACCCCAACACACCCCCTCCCACCTCCCACCTCCCCCCTGCACACCCCAACACACCCCCTCCCACCTCCCACCTCCCCCCTGCACACCCCAACACACCCCCTCCCACCTCCCACCTCCCCCCTGCACACCCCAACACACCCCCTCCCACCTCCCACCTCCCCCCTGCACACCCCAACACACCCCCTCCCACCTCCCACCTCCCCCCTGCACACCCCAACACACCCCCTCCCACCTCCCACCTCCCCCCTGCACACCCCAACACACCCCATGTAGGTGTCAACAGATGCCTGTGACAGTGTCCACAGGCCGTCACAAGCCCCCTCTCCCGGCCCCCGGGGCACCCCTGGCTGTGGAGCGCAGGTTGCGTCCGGAACGTCGCACGCGGCTGCTCTGCGCAGAACTGGCAGTGGAGGATGTCCCTGGCTGCCCCTGTGCATGCAGCTCCTGTACTGTGTGGGTGAGGTCAGTGACCGCACGACGCAAGCCCGCAAGTTCGGCACAGATGTCCCGGGACATGGCCTGCATGGCATCCCTCAGGGTGGCAGTGCTCTGCGCCACTTCGGCCCTTAGTGTCTCCGTGGCCTGTTCAATGCTAAACCTAGCCCCCACACATTCCGCGGCATGCTCATCCAGCATTGTGGACAGTTGATGCTGCCGTTGAGTGATGTCCTCGAGAGACTGCTGGCCGTGCTGGCCCATGGCCAGTGCAGGTGGAGTGATGGAGGGGCTGCTCCCCTCCTGTGGAGTGTGGACAGGGCATGGGGTGGAAGGCCACTCCTCTGCCTCAGTGTGCCCCTGTGTGTCACCCTCATGGGGGCTGGCGTCTGAGAAACAGGGGGAATGTAGTTGGTCAGTGGGGCTTCTGACCTCCTGCTCCATGTCCGAGTCAGAACATGCAGCTGTTGCAGCTGTCTCCCCGATGTTGCTGCTGGCCGCTGACCCCCTGCCTTCTGTGGCAGGCAATGTCGGTGGAGGTGGAGCAGCTGCTGCTGGCCTGCTGCCAACAGGGGTGCTTGCCGGTGGGACCTCCGGTATGCCTGCAGTGGGACCTGCTTGTCGTGGGGTCTGCCTCACTGCAGCTGAGGTTGAGGGTGCAGGGACGTTGTTGTTGGACTTCGCTCTCTTCGGCGCAGGGGTGTCCTGGTCCTCTGGGTGTGATTCTGTGCTTGTGGTGGAGCAAAGGTGGGAGGGCGTTATTGATGGGTCTACGGACTTTGGAATGACAATGGTTGACATTATTTTGGCCAGTGGATGAGGCAGATTTCAGGCAGTGCCATGCAGGTTGTCTCCTTTTAGTGTGGTATGTGGATGCAGGTATGCGGGTGCCAGCAGTGTATGCAGGGTGGTGCTCGCATGTGGCTATGGGCAGTATTGATTTGTGTTGCATTTACACTCTAGGGCAACCTTGTGCTACACATGATTGGACTGCTGTGACTATGGCATGTCTTGTATGAGGCACCTACCTTCATCGCCTGATGTCGGGGCTCTCCTTTCCATCCCTCCAACGCCTTCGATGGATTCCATGCCGATGGTGGTTGCACAGATCTCCTCCCACGGTTGGAGTTTCAGGGGGGATTCCGACCCTCCACCGGTTCCCTGGGCAAGGTTGCGGTTTGCTGAGATGACGGCTCTGACCCGTATGCGCAGGTCATCCCAGCGCTTCCGGCACTGCTGTGGGGTGCGGGGTACGGTCCCCACCGCGCTGACGCGCTCAGCCACCAGGGCCCAGATGGCCTTCTTCTTCCCGATTGCTGTCCTGGTCATTTCAGGGGAGAAAACAACACCTGCGTTGTCCTGCAGGGTCTCCGCTAGCATGCAGAGTTCCTCCCGGCTGAATCGCTCCTGGCGCTGGCGGTCACATGCCTTTTTCACGGATTTTGGCATTTTCGGGAACTTGGATGGGTGGGTGTTTGGTTGGGACAGGTGTCAGGGTTGGGTCTGGTGTTGTTTGGTAGGATGGCGATGGATTGTGTTTTTAAAGATGGCCGACGGGCTGCTTCCCGTTCCGGCGCGATGACGCTATTTCCGGTTTGGCCTTTTACGGCCGCCGCTAATTACGGTGGCCGTAAATTACGGTGGCCGCTACTTACGCTGGCGGAAGGGCACCTTGCTCGCTTAGCGATGCCGGTAGGGGCCTTTTCCGCCATGGCGTTAATTGCATTACCGCCATGGCGTAATGCTCGTGCGCGATGGGTCGTGATGTGGCGCTCTTTACGCCATCGTCCCACGGCGTAAACGCTCATTACGCCATGGCGGTAATGACGGGCGATTACCGCCAGGGTCGTAATGAGGCCCATTGACGTTACTCAAGAATCACAACAACACTGCAAGATGGTTAGTTCTACTGTCAGGACCAAGGTAATTTTCAAGACCAGGGTTATAATCAAGCCCAGGGTGAGGTTGACCAAGGAACCTGGTGCATAGACCCTAATGACCCTACTATGATCTAGATGACCCAGACATATTTGCTTTACCATCTGCAGATATGGCTACTGAACCTGGGCATATATCCCGCATTGACGACCAGCTACTATTCAATGATCTCCTAAAAATGGCTGCAGATCATTTTAAGATCCAGATCCAAGAATCTGTAGAGGAGACAGATTTTGTGGTTGACATCTTAAATCAGAGAAAAGCTGTCAGTCAATCCATACCTCTCATTAATTCAATTAAAAAGAGGATAGCTCCTTTGCTAACTACACCGTCCCTTACCAGTTAATGCAAAGGTTGAAAAACTTTTCAAACCCTCTCCATCAGATCCCCTGTATATTAGGGGTCATGCTAAACCAGATGCACTTGTAGTTACCACAACACAGAAAAGAGCAGGTGTGCCGTTGTCTAACTCAGAGACCCCGCCTGATAAAGAATGTAAAATACGGTATGCACTAGGGAAAAGAGTTACTACATCCGGTGCATAGTCCACTCATATAGCTGACAGCACTACACTGCTTGTCAGTTATAACAGTGCACAGTGGGATTTAGTTCAGAACCACCTCGATTCAATACCAGAGCCAGCAAAAGCTCAATTACTCAAAATAGTCAAAGAAGGTAAACAGGTTGCTCAAAATATTTTAAAGAGCACTCTAGATTCAGCAGAAACCACAGGTAGGGTTATAGCTGAGGGTATCTTACTTGAACACCATTCAACACCATTCATGGCATTGCAATTCAAGGTTTAAGCCTAAAACTCAGGCAAATCTTATTAAAATGCCTATAGAGGACTCTGCCCTATTCTGTAATGCGGTGGATGAAACGCTGGAAACAGCGAAAAAAGAACAGATCATCTTAAAGACATTAGGACAAATAGCTAATAAACCCTATGTTCAACGGGGAGTTTTTAATACCCAGCGTTCCTTTCAGAGCCAAAGGTTTGTAAGAGCAACACATTCAAGCGTTCCCTCAAATGCATCGCCAGGGTTTAACTCACAGGAACAGGCTGAAACCTATCAAACCTCCCAACAACAAGGTTTTAGACAAGGCAAGGGATGGGGTAGAAGTGCAGCCTCTGCCGGAGGCCCTGTGAACCCCTCCAACAAATCACGTATAAGTTCACGTCCCCTCCCATGCTTGCCCGCTAGGGGGTCGCATCACTTTTTTTGCTCACGCATGGGAGGGTATAACATCGGACAAGTGGGTGTTGCCAACCGTAACCAGAGGGTATTCAATAGAATTCATCTAAACACCTCATTTTCATCCACCAAGATCAAGGAGAATATCACGGGAGCACCCCCTCATTCTACAAGCAGAGATAAATGTACTACTAGCCAAGGGAGCAATATAACTAGTTCCATTGCTAGAGGTAGACAAGGGTATCTATTCAATCTATTTCCTTGTCCCCAAAAAGAACTTAACCACACGCCCTGTGTTAGATCTGCATCCTGCAAACACGTATGTCAAGCCACACAAATTCAGGATGCAGGAAGTAATTCCACTTCTAAAGCAAGGGGAGTACACCGCAACATTGGATGTGAAAGATACATACTTTCATGTTTCAATATTGCCAGCACACAGAAAATACGTAAGGTTCAAATTCAGAGACACTCAGTACCAATTCAAGGTACTTCACTTCAGTATGGCCTCAGCACCAAGGCTATTTATGAAAGTCCTGGCCTTCGCAGCAACTCACCTGTGCAGACAATCAATTCCAATGTGCGTTTATCTGGACGACTGGCTAATAACAGGAGACACACCTCAAGCATGTCTACAAATCACCCAAGAGACAATCACCTAATGTTCCAGGTAAGTTTTTCAATCAACGAGAAAAAGTAAAATCTCGATCCAAGTCACATAAAACAGTTTCTTGGAGCTCTAATTTGGACAAAAGAAGCCCTAGTCTTCCCCTCCAACAAGAGGGTCCAAAACATGCTATTTCAGATCCCTACGTATGTAGCCAGTCGTTCTTCTCGGAATGATGGCTTCCTGCATCTACCTGGTGCCATACACCCGCCTGCGCATGCGTCCTATGCAAGAGTGGCTCGGGAAACAATGGTCACAAGCAAACGGGCAGTGGGACAATCTAGTGGTGGTTTCACAGGCCCTCCTATTGTCACTTCAGTGGTGGACAAAAGAAAATCTTTGAAAGGGAAACCCATTCACCATCCCTGCAGTAGAGGCCACTCGAACCACAGATGCATCACTATCAGGGTGGGGAATGCATTTTCTCTAGTATGCTGTGCATGGTGTGTCTGGAACTAATGGCAGCGTTCAAACCTCTGCAAGCTTTCAAACATCAACCGCAAGGGAAGATGGTCCTAGTCATAACAGACAGTACTGTAGCCATGTTCTGTATGGTATGTTATGTTACTATGTGTCGTATGGTGCGTGGGTGCACCGGATATGTGTCCAGCTGGTGTGGTTGTTGGATGATAGCTGCTATATAGCGATAGGTGTGGTGCTAATGAAATCAGTTGGATGTGTTCAGTCTGGTGGGTGGACACCTAGACTAGGGCCTGGCTGTTTTAGGCCTGAGGAACACCTAAGCAAGCCGGAAAGTGCTCAGCTAACTGTGTTTTAGGGTGATGAGGTGTATGTGGGGTCGTGTTCGTATGAGAACAGCTAGGCCGAATTATCATGGTATAGCTGTGTTCGAGTTGAATGATGGTGTATAGAGCAGCGCCTAGAGCCTGCGGATCTCTCTGTTTGCTGCATGAAGGATCCCTGTGCAGGCATGTGGCAGCATCCTAAATTCCACTGTAAACAGCCTGGGACTTCATGCCTGGTCTTGAGAAGCTTGTGGTGCCAGGACATTACCCCTGAGAGGAAATGCTGGAAATGCTGATATCACCTAAATGTGAGCCACATATTCTATATATGCATATAGATGCAGGAAGTGCTCATCTTAGTGGTGTGCTAGTGGCATTGACCCATTGTCATGGCCCACTGAGGCTGTGTTTGAAATATCGCTGTCTCTGGGCAGGAGTTGCCTAAACATTGGATCAATTAAGAGCTTCATAGCCATTTTATTTTTCATGGGGATGCTAGAGCAGGACTTTTCTATTATTCCTGTTAAGTTCTTGAAGTGCCTGTTGTTTTCTTTTAAACTTCATGCTACATGTCAAGAGATCCAATGATCCGTCATTACGAGTGTCTTCTGCAGAGTCCTGTTACTTTGAAAGAAGACACTCGGAATCACGGAGGACTTATAACTCACAGACTAAGGAACACTGAACTAAACAATTATTAAACAATCAAAAAGCGAAATGGAAGACCAACCACAGAGGGTTGACTACACAAAATGAACTCCAAGATTATAAGGGTAAACCGTGAGTTCGCCAAACCGAACTAACCTTACATTAAAAGAACCACCAAGCTTGTCCACTGAGCATCTAACTCTGATATAGAGATTGATTTGTTTCTGTCTTAACCAATACTTGAATATGTAACATGTGATTAAATATATGTATGTTTGAAACTATGCTGAAAATGAAATGTGGACAATACTTAGAGAACATGTAAAGATATGCAATGGAACAATACGTAAATACTCAAAGTGCAAGGAATTAACTAAATTGTGCCTTGAAAAAGCCTGAGTAAGGGCGAAACGCATGCACGTGCCTCCTAGCGGAGATTGTTGGCACTAATGAATACATATTGACACATTTATGTCATTTTAACAATAAAGAATATTTTTGACTATAAGATTAACCACCTTGGTTTTACTTGGCGAATGCACTAAAACCTAGTAAGCCATGCGCAAAGGCTCTCATAGAACCCACACTTCTGATCTTTGTGATTAAAGCATTGTGGATACTTATCAAGGGGGAAAAGGCAGTAAGCCACTGCAATGTCCAAAAGGGAAGAGATAAATCCTTGGTCTCGTTCTCCCAAACCAGGGGAGGCTGGATAACACCTGCCGAAATCTCTCACCTTCAGTGAGGTTCTGGGTACCATTGTAGCTGGCAGAGAGGCAGATATTTCTCCAGAAGCAGTTCACCCCCAATGTACCACGGGAATGGATAGGGAGCAGAGCTTGCCTCTGCCTTGGAACACTCCTCCTTCATTTCACTGGTTGAGGCCTATGCTCTCCCAAAATAGGTCCACAAGAATTTGAAGTCTAGGAATGAATCAAAGAAATAGGCTGGTGACCCCTTTCTTATAAAGTCAACAAGCCACAGGGGATTGGTTAAAAGCAAGCCTGCTTTAAGAAGTCCAATCCTCATTAAGGTAACAAGTGACTTGTGTCTTTTTGCATCATACCAAAGTGCTTTGCTATGCATGACGTGTAGGAGGCACAAAGGAAATAGAAGTTCACAGAAAAACATGATGAACGAATCCTTCCTCTCTTTGGTACTGCTCTGACTGCCTTTGTAAACCCACACCCTTCTCTAGTCCTGCACTTCAAAGGCCTTTGCTATGGGATTTCCTCTTTGAAGCCATGCTCTCAGGAGATCTCCTGTTGTGAGCTATTGTGCATGGCAGGAAGGGGTTACCTAACCTCCCAGAACGTCAACAGAGGCAGGCCTCATGTCTTTTGTCGCATTCACTGCAATGCAGACAGTCGAGTGCCTAGAATCCACATAGCCTCTCGTAGCTGGTCTGGGCTCACAGGGGTTGACTCTGATATGCTGCAAATCAGATGTGGCTTTAATAATTGTGTGAACTATCCGCCTCCATACCAAAACCTAGGTCTGGCTTATATTTCCATATTACTGTGCCACTAGTTTAGCATAATGTCTACCGTTTTGCAACAGAGGGGTAGATTTAATGCAACCTCTGCACTTTAGTGACAGTTCTCACAGCAGCTTTCAAACAGGGTACCTGTGACCACCGAAATTGCTATGTTGCCCTGGAGAGTAGGAGCTGCAGACCAAGAGACTGATACGGCAGGGCACAGGTGTCATCATGCTTGTATCATGGAGCTTGTGTCATGAAGCTGCACAGGTTCCCATTTAAGACCATAAAGACCTATTCAAATGGATTTTTCATGATAGCCTGCTGCTGTGAGAGCTCTTCTGTCAACCTTGGCCACACATCTGATGACATATGCATCCCAGATCAGGTGAGGTGGTCCCTTTTGATATTTTGGTTTGTGTTCACTGGGAAGAATGGACAAGAAGCATCATACCAATCTCCTGTAGCCACAGCCATCAATTGTGCGTAGTTTTCTTTCGTTCTCTACAGCATGGAAAGGTATATCCAGATCCTCTCAAATGACACCACGGCTGTGCACTACCTGAACAAGAGATCTGCTGTAAATCAGGGTCCCATCAACCCCTCTCTCTCTGGGCATTGGCATCTCTGGGTAAGGAAGGCACTCTGAAGAAAATCAGGAAGCTGAAGCAGGACTTTCAAATACATCAGTTTATTTTCTTCCAGCAGGCAGGACACACCATACAGCATCAAAGACATCTCTGGAACTCTCCTTAAATCTCTGAGTAAGACCCTGCCTTCTATACACTTCTTGGTTGGCTCAGCTCCCTATTTATGATGCAGAACACTCTCATTGGTTCAGTCACTCCAAGACAAGCCCCTTCCTCCTCTAGGGTTGGCTGACTGGGCTGCTGATTCATAAAAGCTCCCATGTCATACCTAAATCTGTAACGGATTACAATTGTGTGTGCTGTACTTGACCTTTGAAATGGGAACATTACTGACGTCAATCCTGAGATAATCTTAGGACCAGCATCATGGTTTCCTGTCCCAGAGGCCCAAATATGGGCATCCGCTGTGCCTTATCTTCTAATTGAAACAGCTGCATGCAACACTCACTATCTTCCCTGGAATGATACATCACTCTACGGCTCATCACTGTCAAGATTAGAGATAGGAAGCCCAGGCACCATGTCCTTGACTACTGAACTCTCACTGAAATACCATGAGGTAATTCTTTGATTTGATTTTAATTTTCTTTGCATTTGTAAACGCGCACCAGACGAATTCAATCGTATCTGGGCGCAGATGTAATCTTTATGCTTGGCAACTGGTTCAGATTGAGTTCAATTCTAGGGTCTAGCGGAACAGATAGGTCTTTACCGCCCTGCGGAATGCTGCAAGATTTGTAATTCCGCGGATTTCTCTCGGTAATTTGTTCCCTAAACTCCAAATCTTCAGTCCCCTTTACTCACACACCTGGTGCGTGGAATCTGAAGCAGATTATTGTCTGCTGAGCGTAGTTGTCGGATGGGGGCATACTTCCTAATTTTGTCCGATAGATATCCTGGGCCAATGTTATTTACACATTTGAAAATTAGGCAAAGAATCTTAAATTCAATTCTTTGCTTTATAGGCAGCCAGTGTAGGGCTCTCCTTAGCTCAGAAATTGGAGCTGATTTTATAACCCTATATACAAGCCTTACTGCTGCATTTTGAGCGACCTGTAGTCTCTGTAGCTGATAGATTGGTATGCCTGATAGTAATGCATTTCCATAATCCAGTGTAGACTTGACCAGAGTACCAATGACAACTGCTCTATCCTCTATTGCAATGAAGGGTAATATATGTTTCAGCAGTCGAAGTGAGTAGAAAGCTGCCTGTACCTTCTTTCATCATTTCAGCATGCTTTTACAGAAATTCACTTATTGGTATGCCCAGCATCCATTTTAGGTCCTCATTACACGGAAGGCGGTAATGGTTAACGGCCACCGTTAATGGTAACAGTGACCGTTAACCATTACCGCCTTACTACGAGGTCCCTTAGCGGGTTGGTGCTTTAACGCCTGCTTTTTGCAGGCGTTAAAAACCAACCCGCTAAGGGACCTCGGAGCTAATTACGGCACCGCAAAATTGCAGTGCCGTAATTAGCGCCTTCCCCATTCCCATAGAGCCCTATGGGGCAGAAATGGGAATGGGGAAGGGCAATGGCGGAAGGGGGATTTACCGCCCCTCCAACCTTGGAATGGGGCGGTAAATCCCCTTTCCGCCAAGGCGGTGCCGGTATTTTACCGGCATGAGCCATGGCGCTAATAGCGCCATGGCTCACCGCCTTCCGTGTAATGAGGCCCTTAGAGTGCCTGACTTTGTCCCAAACCCAAAATGGCTGACCAATTACAAAATGCCTGACCAACCTATTTTTACCCATATTTTTACCCGTAACTTCAGGTCTGCTTAGTTTTAAACCTAGATTCTTTGATAATGTATCATAACATATAATAGCCGACACATTCTCTACTGCACATGACATTCTGACCCCACAATTCGATTGTCCTTTAAAGCAATTTCCTGTAAGGTACTACAATTCGATCTAGTCAACAGGGAGAAGCTCTGGGCAAAACTGAGAAACTGGGGGCTGCCGAGAATGCTGTTGGCAATACTAATTGAACTGCATAAAGACACCTCACTGATGGTAAGACTAGACGAAGCAGACCATCTGACAAACTCAATTAGTGTTGAACAAGGCGTGAGACAAGGTTGCTTGGGTGCACCATTCTTTTTCAACCTATACCTGTCGGTACTGGGAGACTTCTTGCAATCATGGGTCATGGCGAGTCCAAAACTGAGCTCTATTAAAGTCCATTGGCTCGCATATGCTGATGATATTGTCCTGATGGATAGAACAGCAATAGGTTTACAACATCTGTTGAAAGGACTAAGCAGCTATGTAAAAACAAATGGCCTACAAGTCAACCCAAGGAAATCCAAAGTCTTGGTGATGAAACATCCGAACAAGCACATCCACTATGGAAAATGTTCTTTGAAGGGCAAGCCATCACAAGAACAGATGAGCTGGTCTATCTGGGGTACATGGTATATTCCTCTCCCTCAACCAACAAAATAGAAATGGAAATAAGGCTGAAGGTGGAGAAAGCGGTACCCCAGATGAAAAAGGTCTTTGTGGCCTTTGTAAATGATCAATTATGCCACTACTAAAGTTCTATGTCGCCAAAATAATCCCGGTCATATTATATGGACTGGAGGTTCAACCGTTATTATGGAATATAGATTGGCAAAAAGTGGAAAGCCAACTATGGAAAAGGGTCCCGGGCTTGCCTAATTGTGTACCTATGGCAGTTCTAAGATTCGAACTTGGCCTAAAATCATTGCGACAGCAAGTGGCCTGGACACTTCTCTCACTATACAGACTAATAATAATTCCACAAATCAACACGCTATATGAGGACATAAAGCAACAACAGCAGTCGGATAAGTCCAAGATTCTGAAACAGCTGGAAGAAAAAGGGATGAGAAGTCTGATAGAGGCAGACCTATCGGTGGAAACACTTAAACAAAACCCCCAGAAAATAAAAAAAGAAACAGAAATAATTGATTGGATAAAAACAGGGCTGGAAATGCGAATAGTAAAAACAAAGAACAGCTTCCCAATCATAGACAAAAAATTAGGTGAAGTACCTAAATATCTACAGAAGCAGTCAGACAGTGAATCAAGTAACGTCTTCCTTCGAGCATGCCTACATTTAATACATACAGGCGAAATATTGAATGTGATAGGGCAAGGTCAACATACCCTCTCCTTCTGCAATATTTGTGTAGATCCAAATAAACAAAATCTGCAGCATCTTCTTCAACAATGTAAAGCGACCTGGGACATAAGAGTAATGTACTTTTCGAAATTCGTAAATAAAATACTTGCTCTCAGAAAACTTTTGGAACCTCTTGACATCAGGTCACAATATTGCCTTAATAATCGCAGTAGGTCAGGTGCTAAAAAAAAAAGATCGGCCTGACCTCTAAAGGTACGCGGCAGACTGTGACCACTGCCCCAGAAGAAAATGAGGGGAAGCTGCTGTGGGATGTTTTTACCCATGCATCCAAGCCCTACAATAAAACTGTGCAGTACTGGCATGGAAAACATCATGATGGCCAGAACTCCCCACAGAGTGCACAGGGAAAACATGAAGAATAGGCTGCCACCCATTTTTGCCTATGTTTTGAGCACAGGAGGGCAATGCCTAAAACCACCATTGGGCTACACACACAGTAGCCTGAAACCATTGGGAATGGCAATGGTGATTGCCAAAAGCAACCCAGAACTGTGGGGAATTCATTTTCTTAATCCCAAAAATGGTTGCATTACCAGTACTCACCACTATCAGAAAGCCGGCGTTTTAAAACCACCAGACTTTTGTGTAAAACTGAACAAATGAAACAAAACCAGACCAAGGAAAGACTTGCTAAGAGGTGGATACAATGTAAAACTATATTCTGAAATGACTTGAAGGGAGTAATTATTTAATGTATAGGTAGAAATTGTCAGTTTGATTTGAATGTAGAAAACTGGGAACAAGAAGTGACATTTAGCTGAAACCTGGCTTAATGTAACTGAATTCTGCCTGACAACTACCCCCGACAGGAGAAACCTGTTCAGCCACTCTTCCCAGGCCTAGCTGCATCCCGCTGCCCCTTGCCAAAAGGAGTTGTCACCTCTCTGATTAGATTAGGGGTGGAGCACCTGGGAACTGGAAGGAACAGAACAATGCAACTCCCTTGACTCAGGCAAATGTTATATTGGGGGCGTCGTAAAGTGGCTTCCTCTTAGGGGAAACTGGGAGGGGCACTGCCTCTGCTAGCAGCTGAGCTTGGGGGAAGTGGATAAACCAGTTATTTCACCCTGTGATGTGGGAAGCCACACCCCTTTTTGACCAGGGCATAATTTTAAAAAGATAGATAACTCATAGTGCGTACTTGTCAGAATTATATAAGCAATATCATTATTTTTGTGATTTTTCTGTGAACATTTTGAGAGGCGTTAGGACCCTGTGGTGTATTCTGGGGGGTTGCTAGCGGAAAATAGGGTCTCACTCCAAATGTCTGCATGTTAAAAATCTGACACTTCATCAATTAATGTTCATACTCCTTGCGCACATGTGTGTAATTTTGGGTAAATGTCCGATATTGCAAAACCAGTTAAAAAGCGCAACATGTTGTCATTTTTGAATGCAACCCCCAGGAAGATCAGAGGCGGACAAGCATGGACCATAAGGAATATATAATGTGCACATGTAATTTCAACAAATTGTATATCTGGGAAAGATGTATTTGAATCAAATATAGATTTGTGGGCAAACTGACCAGGGGAGGATCCTCTGACCCATAAACAGACCTCATCATGATGACAATCCATTTCCTTTCCCCAATCATGGGAGAGGGGAGAATTGGGCCAATGACAAGTAGAGAGGGGCAGGCTTAGCTAGGCCCAGGCACACACCCATTTTCAAAACACATAAAAAAGAGACTGCTTGGACAGGTAGAGAGATTCAATTCCATTTGCTGCGGAGCATGCTGACCGACGACTTCACATCCAGAGATCCAACACTTAGATTTCCAAGCTAAACAGAGACTACAGAACTTTGAACCAAGAAGGCCCACTGCAAGCAAAAGTATTTGTCAGCAGGCCTCAAAATCATTTGCAAACTATTCCACAGCCGGGCGAGCTGTCTGAATTCTTTTGCCACAAACTCTTGCCAGTACCCAGAAAGCAGTGTTACATCCAGAATCCACTTGATCTGGACCGGAAAGCAGAGCAGTATCCAGAACCAGAGGCCGCTGAATCCAGAGAGGCTAGACCAGCAGAGCAGAGCTGACCGAGATCGCTGTGAGCAGAACCGGTGCCTGATTGACCCGTCGAGCAGACAGAACCACAGCCGGACGTGTTGACCAGATCCGTGACGAGGCCTAGTTCAAATGTATATTGTGAGTACCTAGCAGAACTGTGCAGAACCAATCTCTTAGTTAAAATAATCTAATCCAAACTATTTTAACCTAAGTAGAACTGCCTCCTAGAAATCGTGTCATCTGTCATTTTTAAAGCTGCACAACTGTCGCCTGTCAATTCTGAAGCTGCAAGCTGTCACCTGTCATTTTGAGTTTTACTTTACATCCGAAAAACTACCTTTATTTAATCGTCCGTATCTCTGGAACCGTTTGGGCTAGGAACGAAATTTAAGCTTTCCAACAAGCCTAGAACCGACTTCCTACTCCTTATACTTTTTCCTCAATCACGATTTACGCACTCGTGAAATTTACCGCGATTTGTGATTTTGGCTCAATTTCTCCACTTGTCAAGATAGCAGCTCCAATCTTTCTTTTGTTAAAATCCGTTTGCAACCTGGTAATAACTCATAGAGCATTGATAAAGTGAGCCTGAACTAATACCAACACGCATCTCCCACTCACCCTGAATCTCTAGAGGGAATTAAAATCAGTTGGCACATTTTCCCATCCATTGCCATCACATTTAAAAAGCATTTTGGGCCTGTGTTTCAAACTCCTACCTGTTTCCTCTAAGCTTGCTGGGGGGGAACTGAATTTCGTATAGCATTTGATTGCATTCCTGAGAACTGTGTGCTCCTCTTTCCATCTCCTTCCATTTCTTACATTGCATAGGGGAGGGGAGTGAATTGCCAGAGAAAAAGTGATTATCTTATCTTTTGCTAAAATCATATCAAGTATTTCTGTACTGCATTTTATTCCTCATTGCTTTTCCCTTGAAATCATAAAAATATTTTTGCTACTTTATCCATCCTATACTAACTCCTCATTGATTGTAAAGAAGTGTGCTAGTGCCAGATTACCCATTGTTGATCAACATCATATGTCTAAGTGTACTGTCAGATATTAATTTATTATAAAGTGTGATATATATATATTGTTTAAATTCTCAAATAAACCTTTTAATTTGCAAAACAAACCTACTTCTTGGCTCAGTGGGGTCAGGGGGATTCTAAGCGGGGAGTGTTATACAAGGGTGGTCATCTAGAGTACTGAACTAGACATAAAAATACATTAATAAGGGTTTTCCTCAGCATCCCAGACTAGGCATTGACTTGGCTGCAGTGTTGATTGAATATCGCTTACAAAAGTGGGGGCTCGTAGCCGGGAGATTCTGGGTTAGATTTACCATTTGTGCAGATTAATACAGTGTGCCAACTGACCAGATACACATAATCGGTTAGATCACCACGCTGTTTTACACTGTGAAAGCACCCCTCAAAGGAACGCTCTAAGGAAACGGTCTGTTTTGCAAAATAAAATACAAACTTCTGTAAGTCAGGAAGGAATTCAAATTCCAGAATGACAACCTTGGTAGATATGAAAATAGCCAGAGAGCACTTCTTACATAAGCTATTTGTGAGAGGTGAGTGGACTCATCAGGACCAAATGGTCTGGCTGCAGGCAATCGCGCAACAGGTCACTGAAACAGGGTCAGATATATGGAGAGATCAGGGTCCATTACATGTGGCCCTGAGTGAATTATACATGGCTCCTAAAGTTAAAGATGAACACGACAAGATGGTTAGGATAGCGGCATATTTGTATCTATATATGGGAGCCATGCAGGACAAATGTGCTGAAGGCAACGATCTGGCAAGTAGGCAACAGCTGGTGTTAGAAAAGGCCCAATCTGACCTGGTCTCTTCTGAGCAGAGGCTGCAGAGGAGCCAGGAGTCAGAAAATGATAGTAGGCAGTATATCATTAAAATAAAAGAGGACATGGATAGACTGCAACAGGAGAAGGCTGACCAGGATACCAGATTTCTGGACTTGCAGAAGGAGTACCAAGAAGGTTTGGACTCCCTTCTGCAGAGCCAGAAAAAGCTGGAGCTACAACTGGACTTCAACAGGGCATGCACAGAGCAGGTAGCCACCCTGCAAATTCGATTAGACAGAGAGAAAGAGGAAAGCAATAAATTGATTCTGAAAGACCTGGATACCCAGGCAGAGTTTGATCAGGAGCGCCAGAAAGCTGGTGCCTTCAAAAGGCAAAGGGACGACCTGGCGGCACAGATGCAGGCTCTTAGTCAGGAAAGGGATACCTTAGGTCAGGAAGTCTGCCACTTAAAAAGGAAAATGGAAGAAAATCACCTGGCCCTCCAGGGACTGGGTGACCTCCAAAAAGAACACCAGAACTTGTTAGAGCACACCAGGAGGGTGGAGGATGCTCTGGGAAGAAAGGAGCAGGCCAATAGGGACACAGCTCAGGAGGTAACCCTCCTGCAGCAGAGACTGGCCCAGTACTCCAGGACCAATCAGGAGGCACAGAGAGAAAATGAGGCTCTCTGTCAGCACAATGATAGGCTCCAGCAACAGGTAGCGATGCAGGAGAGACTGATAGAGTCTAGTAAGGCCTTAACTGAGGAACTGAAAGCGCAGGCTCTTGCATTGCAACAGGAAGCAGGGGCGGATAGAGATGAAGTTCGCTGGGAAAGAGAAACTCCTGAGCATAACCTCAGGAGCCCTAGTACCAGAGGCCTTCATCTCTCCCAGTCCCTGGACTCTGCCACCCCCATGTCCCCTCGCGCACATGAGCCCAGTGCCACGGGGATGGCAGATTACTATCCAGCTAGAAGTATGGGGCTCATAGGCCGTTACCTCCCAGGAATGGATGGGCGGGTATCCGGGTATGGGCACCCAAGCACAGTGCAATTTAGTGGGGAACCCCAGGAGAGTAGGCCCATTAAGGGCATCCTGAAAACCTCTGCCCAGTTAGGTCAGTGGGGGGGATACCCAGCAAATCCTGGTAGCAAGGAGGGATCTGAAGACTCCTCTGAGTGTCACAGGACACAGGAGACCAGGTCCCCACATTCTGCCAGCCATTCCCAGGCTCGCAGAATCGGGAAAACCTGGAAGATTAGACGGGCACCTCTGGGAGCAGTGCTTCTGAGTCAGAGGATGAATGGACCAGGGTTACCCGAACCAAAAAAAAGGCCAATAAGGCAAAAAGGGCCTTGCTTAAGGACCCATTGAAACAAATAAAGGCAATCAGGAGTGTCATCACTCCTTATCATAAGAGCGCCAAGTATTCCATTTGGGAACACCTGGAGCTCTATGAGCAAATGATGGAGACTTTCCATTTGAAGGACAGCAGTAGCTGCATCCAGTACGTCAAATGGACATTCTCCCCAGAATACTCCCGTTTCTTTGCGGGGCTGGAGGACCAAAATCATTTAAGATGGTCCACCTATAAGGCGGCCATCTTGAAACATTTTTCTGTTCACAGAAATCCTCAAGAGGCTCACAAGGCAGCCTACAATTTGCAATGTGGGGAGGATCAGGCCCCACAAGAGTTTGTGCAAGAATTAAAACGTGCTTTTGCGCAGACCACCAGAAGGGTGCGCACGGATAGCAGAGAATTTATCAATACGTTTTTCCATGCCTTACCCAAATACATAATGACCCAGCTTGTGAGAGATTTTCATGAGAAAAGATCTTTAGACTGGGTCATTGAACAGGCTACCCGGATCTATGAGGTGCAGAAGCCTATCGAAAATAAAAATAACGCGCCGAAAAACCCCAAAACCAACAGCACCCCTGCTGCTGCCAAGGTGGCAGAGGTAAAGGTTGCCCCCGTTTTAGATTTGGAGATGGGGGGGCCTAAAAACCTGCCTGCACCAAATAATTCACAGCCCAGAAGGCCCTCGGGCCAGTCACAGAAAGGGAGTCGAGGAGGTAGTCCCACAAATGGGGTCGCCCGCTCCTCTGACTATGTAAGTCCCTGCTACAAGGGAAACCGACCAATCCTGGGTTATGTGTGGATTCCTCCAGCCCAAGGGGGGGGGGATCCAGCCAAGCACCTGACCCGGGGAACTTCCCTCCTAACATCCCCCAGGAGGGCAGAAATTCACCAAATCCTGGGCAGAACTTTTTCCCCAGGTATCCACCCAATTTCCAGCCCCAAAATCATCCATCCTTCTTTCCCCAATTCCCTGAGCCCAGACAACCTAATCCGGGAGGGGGGAGGCCAAGGGTGGAGGGGTACCAAAATCTTCCCAACCAGGGGCACTACCAGAGAAGGGATAGCTACCCTTCCCGGGATCAGCCCAGGGGAGAAAATAGAGCCCCGTATCAGTCTGAGTGGGTTTCACAACTTGAGCGCCAGGTCCAAAATATGGCACGGGATCTGGGACACATACTAAGGGCTCAACAGAATCCTCAGATGAGCATGCCACCGCAGAATGCCCCAAACTCTGGACCGGGTGCTCCAGAACAATGACAGGGGCAGCACCCCGATAACCCACCGGTTCCCAGGGAGGAGGCACAAGGGGAAGGGGGGTGTAAAGCCTTGGAGAAAGCCTCCTTCCCAACTTGTAAACAGCCCCTAGAAAACCAGGAACCGGAAACAAAATCTCCTACCCCTGAAAGCATGCCTCCCAAGGAGCAGAGGGGGGGTAGGAGAAACAAAGGACCCAAACAGACCCACTTTGTGGAGGAGGTACAGGTCTTCCAATTTGAGGGAGAGGGATCCTCAGAAGATCCTGGGAAAAGGATCTTCTCCTTCAGAGATGGGGGAACTCCTCCCAAGGAAAAATGGGTCCCAAGGGATTCCAATCCAGACTGGGGAGATGTGGAGACTGAGCTACTGCCGCCCATCATCCCATCCCAGAACCGACAATACCAAAATCCCAAGGGTCAAACCTATCCTGATGACTGCCTCCAAAAAGGGCGGGGCGGCCCAGAACCGGAACCAGGGGAACCCACAATGGCTCTGATCTCCAGTTGCCAACTTTTTCTTTCAGATTCCCAAGACTCTCCACAGAATTCTGCCCAAATCTCTTCTCTCGCCATGTCCAAAACCAGAAAGTTAGCCCACCAGTTGTCCAAAAATGTGCATTATCTGTGCCCCCTTGAGGAGAAGGAGGGAAGATACTATGCCCCGGTACAAGTACAGGGGCAGGGTACAATTTTGGCACTGGTGGACACTGGATCCCAAGCTACCCTTCTGTCCAAAAGGTCCTTTGAGGAACTAAATGCAGGAAGGGGGGAGAATTACCGAATTCCTCTCACCTCTCTTCCTGGACAACTGCAGAACTTTGACGGGAAGGAAATTCCCGTTGAGGGGACTGCAGACTTGGACATTAAAATTGGGCGGCACAAGGTGAAACACCCGGTCATAGTAGTGACTCCAGAGGGCACCCCTTGTTTACTAGGGAATGACCTCCTGAGAAGGTTGTCACCCCTAATAGATTGTGTAAACAAGGTCCTCTGGACCCAGACTAGCCGACCAATAAAATTAAAACAGAGTGTCAACCATGTTAGTTTAAACGGCACCTGCCACATGGTTGAACAAAAATCTGACCAAGTAGAATTTCACTTCGAGAACAACCAGATTCCAGATGTGACAGTAATAGCAGTAGGACAACAGACTGGTGGTGGGGGGTCCTCTCTATTTCTGAAAATCAACCTTCCTTCCAGTTTAAGGTGGTATTCCACACTGGAAGGAAACACTCTGAAATTCTTTGCTAATCCACAATCAGAAACTCCCACTCCTATAGTCCAGAAAGATGTGAAATCAGCTCAGAGCCTGGCTGATATTCAGAAAATTGGAGAGCAGTTGTTCATCCCTGTTCAGTTAAATGATGGGAAGGACTCTGTTCTCGCTCGAGTGTGTGTGAACAACGGTAAGCGCTTCATCAGCGAAGCCATGTTCCGCCAACTCCCAAAAGATCCAGCCATTCCCACATTCAAACTGATAGACAAATGGGAAATGGACCTGGAAGCACCTAATTCCAAACATCTCCTGCCAAGCAGGTGTATGCTCAAAATCTCCATTGGCAACAAGAGCATAGTCCATAATTGTTGGGTCGTGCGAGACGTCATTGCCGCCTTTTACTTAGGCAGTGACATTCTCAATCGCTTCGCCATTAGTTTGGACCTAATAAACTTCAAAGCTTGGTCCCGATTAGCGGATAATCCCATGGGCTTTGATGATTCAGAAAAAGCATTTAGGTCAGCTCAATTGCTACCTTATGCAGTTGAAATTCAGCTCAAAGAGGAAGTCACCATCCCAGAATGGACCCGACAATTCTCCCTGGAAGTGAAAGTTAAAAGAGGACAAAAATTGCAAAACCCTGATGCTTATATTCATCTAAATGCTTCTCTCCAACAGCAAGGGTTAGGGGTAAACCCAACACCATTAGTCAACATAGAACATGACACCATTCCAATAGAGGTGGATAACAGCGACTTACAGAGTATTACTCTAGCCGCAGGCACCACTATTGGAATGGCGGTTGATGACCGACATTTCTCCATTGATTTAGGAAATGAACTGTTAGGACCAATCCCCAAGGACTGTTTTGACAGTGACAGTGAGGACAATACAACACCAGACAGGATTTTCACCCGGCATGGGGGGAACTTCCTGGTGTACACTTCTTGCCCTTATGGTAAGGAAGATGTGACTTGTGACTTCAGGATGGATGAGGTGATTTTCCAGGTCCATGAGGGCTGCCTTTCCCACCTGAAGCCTCCAGTCCAAATCAGCACTCTGACCAGGGACTTCTCCACCCAGCTGGAGGAGGCCGCTGAGATAGCCAAACCAGAAGTCTTTCCAGGCTTCAGGCAGATGGTGGAAGAGAGAGTCAACCTAGCTGATGCCTGTGTGACTCTGGAACAGAAGCAAAAGTTGAAACAAGTTTTCTTGGATTTCCAAGATCTCTTTGCGGTAGACTCATATGACTGTGGTCGCACCGACATCCACACAACAACAATTCCCACGGACCCTGGAATGACTCCAGTGTTTGTGAAGCAATATCGTTTGCCTCTCGCATCCATGGAGTCCCTTACTGAAATAATTAAGAACCATGAGTCCCGGGGAATAATACGTCCAGTACACAGCACCTTCAATAATCCGGTGCTCGGAATATTGAAGCCAAACGGCCAGTGGAGACTCTGCGCCGACCTTAGGGAGCTCAACAAACGGGTCCATACCTCCCAATGGCCTCTGCCCTACATTGACCAAGGGCTGGCCCAGATTCAGGGGTCACAGGCATTCACAGCAATAGACCTGACCAATGGATACTGGACCGTGCCTGTCAGTAGGGAGGACCAATACAAACTGGCTTTTACCTTTGGGGGCCAGCAGTACACATGGACCCGGACTCCCTTCGGATACCTCAACTCCGGCAATGAATTCAACATTTTCCTACATAAGGCCATGCCCGACCTGGGTGCGAGGGGTAACCTGGCTTATGTAGATAATGTCCTCATCAAAAGTTCATCTGTGGAGGAACACATAGCGGAGATCCGTTATGTTCTGACACAGTTGAGGGCCGCTGGAGCAAAACTTTCCTTTCAGAAAGCACAGTGGTATAGAACCCGTGTTAATTTCTTGGGGCATGAGATTACTCCTCAGGGTCTCTGTCCCCAAGAAAAGAAAGTGGAAGCACTCCAGAAACTGAAAGACCCAAAACTCTGCGGGAACTAAGGAGCCTCCTTGGACTGACTAATTACAGCAGAAAGTTCATTGAAGGCTACGCAGAGATCACTAGACCCCTGATTCATCTCTTGAAGGGGGGGTCAAGTGGGAATGGGGTCCAGAACAATCCGAGGCGGTAAGACAACTCAAAAGAAGCCTCTCACAAGCGCCTTGCCTAGCTTACCCTGTCAGAAACAAGGAGTTCTTCCTGGAGACGGGGTTCTCTAATACGTGCTTGACGGTAGTATTATACCAAAAGCATGACAAGGTCAATAAAGTAATCTCCTATGCAAGCAAAACTTTATCCTCTGTGGAGGAAAAATTCAACGATTGTGAGAAGGCACTCCTGGCAACGGTGTGGGCATTGAAGAATTACTGCCCATTTATCCAGGGGGAACACATCATAGAGGAGACTCCACACCAGCCTCTGCAATATCTCCAAAGTGACAGAATCCGGGCCGGAAATGTGAGTAATTCCCGAATTACTTCCTGGATTCTGTCAATGCAAGGCTTTCCTGTGGAGGTCAGATATGGCCAAAACAAGAAGAGTCCCCTCACGCAAGGTCTGGCTGACTTGCATGATTGTGCCAGAGAAAACTGTCTCGAGGACGAAAGTCTAAAAATCAAGGACAACATGGAGGCATACCTTAATTCCCCACACAAAGTCTTTGAAGAAGACCAGTGTGAGGGAATGCCCACTGTCTATGTGGATGGATGCTCTTACCATGTTGACAACAACAGGGAGAAAGAACTGGTGGCTGGCGTATGGAATGCATGGGTGCAGGAGTTCCCAGAACCCTCCGCTGGATACAAAATTGGTCCCCGAAGTAGTCAGGTGGCAGAATTGATGGCTGTGCATCAGGCCATCCTCACTGCTGTCCAGCATCAACTGCACGAACTGGTCATAATCACAGATTCGGATTATGTACGGAACGGGTTCGTGGAGCACCTGGTCAACTGGAAAACCAGAGGCATGTTATGCGCTAATAACAAACCCCTGATACATGGGAAGTTAATCCAAAATATTGATGATCTGGTCACATCAAATGGGATGACCATCTACTGGAAAAAGATCAAGGGTCATTCCAAAGTAGAGGGACCAGACAAAACTGGAAATTACTTAGCTGATCAGCTGGCCAAACCCGGGGCCATCCAAGGGGATCTAATAGAAATAGAGTTCCTGTTGGGGGAAATCCAGGTCACTGCGATCACTAGGTCCCAGACAAATGCTCACAATGATCTTTCAACTGCCCAATGGAGCAGGGAGACCCCTGATGCTGATTTGATTACAGCTCAGAAGGGGGATCCAATCATTGGTAAGTTTTACCAACACCTTGAGGACCCTGAGAACTTTCCCCTGACGTACACAGATTACATTGGGAAAGAGGACCTAAGAGTGTTGATGAAATGTCCAAAAATGTTCCGAATCCAAGACGGTTTGCTGGTAAGGAAATCCAAAGCTGGCCATGATCAGTGGGTGGTTCCTACCTCATTCCGAAGCCTGATGTTAAGTCACGCCCATGATGCGGCCACCGCTGGTCATATGGGGTTTCACACAACACTGGAAATCTTAAGAGAGGTTGCATACTGGCCACATACGGGGCAGGACCTCGACCAATACTTGAAGGGGTGTCTTGTGTGTGCACAATTTCAGCCATCATCCCTCACACACCGTGCGCCTCTCCAAAAGAGGGGAATGACACTGCCATGGTCAGATTTGCAAATCGACTTTGTAGGCCCTGTGATTCGCTCGTCTAAAGGAAACAAGTACATGCTTGCTTGTTTACCAAGTGGGTGGAATGTCTCCCGGCCCCAAACTGCAAGGCAGAAACAGCAGCTGCCCTGATGATTAACCACATCTTTTCCCGTTTTGGTCTACCTCAAAGGATTGAGTCAGACAGGGGTAGCCACTTCACCAGTGAAGTAATGACAAAGATGTGGGAGATACTGGGGTTAAAAGGAAGCTACACATTGCTTACAGGCCAGCTTCTTCTGGAGCAGTGGAGAGATACAACCGAACCATTGTGAGCATATTAAAAAAGTTTGTGGCAGATTCTGGGCCAAGTTGGGATATCCGATTACCTCTGGTCCTAATGGCCATCAGATCTACCCCTTCATCTGCAACTAAAATGTCACCATTTGAGTTGATGACGGGACGCAAGTTGGTGCTTCCCCAGCATTTGCTCTACAGGACCCAAGAGCAGACACTGATAAATGCCTCCACAACTCATGAGTATGTGGAGAATTTAAGGAAACACCTTCAACATGCTTTTGCCTATGCTCAGCGGAATCTAGAAAGATCAACTGATAGCATGAAAACCCACTACGACCTGAGGACCACCAGGAAGGAATATACTGTGGGGGACCGGGTCTATCTATACAATTTCCAAAGGAACCAGGCCAAACCGCGAAAATTCTTGCCTACATGGAAGGGGCCGTTTGAAATTATAGACAAAATCTCCCCTGTGGCCTACAAGATCTGCATCCCCAAAGGCGGTTTGGCAGAGGGGGAAGACAAGCGGGTCCATATAAATCAGCTAAAGTGTTGCCATCCCAGGCACACTCTGCAACAACTGGAGGAGTCCTCTGCAATACCAGAGGGGGCCGCTCCAGAGTAAGTCAGTTCAAACTCTAAAATATTCCACATATCAAAAATATAGTAACGTAATGCAAATGTGCCCTGTTATATATTGTTTTTAAAATCAGACTGCAAAATGCATTCGGATGTATAAAATGTACATGTTTGCCACACCATTAATAGTGGTGGAAAAATGTCTAGGAATGTGTATTGCCGCTTTGCTTTATCGTCCTAGGATAGATGAAACCATGGAAACTGACCAAGGAGGACGACCGGGGACCGGGAGCAGAGACCCGAGGGGCCCGGGGTACCGCCCAATATTCCCATCAGGACCGGCAAGGAGAACCGATCGATCCAACTGGATGGGGGAAAAGATGCTGAACTGTGCCATCTACCGGAAGAAGATGAGGAGAACATCCCAGATCTTGCGAGTTCCATCTGAGAAAGGACAGAATGGCCATCGCAAAAGGGGGGGCTTGTGGGATGTTTTTACCCATGCATCCAAGCCCTACAATAAAACTGTGCAGTACTGGCATGGAAAACATCATGATGGCCAGAACTCCCCACAGAGTGCACAGGGAAAACATGAAGAATAGGCTGCCACCCATTTTTGCCTATGTTGTGAGCACAGGAGGGCAATGCCTAAAACCACCATTGGGCTACACACACAGTAGCCTGAAACCATTGGGAATGGCAATGCTGATTGCCAAAAGCAACCCAGAACTGTGGGGAATTCATTTTCTTAATCCCAAAAATGGTTGCATTACCAGTACTCACCACTATCAGAAAGCCGGCGTTTTAAAACCACCAGACTTTTGTGTAAAACTGAACAAATGAAACAAAACCAGACCAGGGAAAGACTTGCTAAGAGGTGGATACAATGTAAAACTATATTCTGAAATGACTTGAAGGGAGTAATTATTTAATGTATAGGTAAAAATTGGCAGTTTGATTTGAATGTAGAAAACTGGGAACAAAAAGTGACATTTAGCTGAAACCTGGCATAATGAAACTGAATTCTGCCTGACAACTACCCCCGACAGGAGAAACCTGTTCAGCCACTCTTCCCAGGCCTAGCTGCATCCTGCTGCCCCTTGCCAAAAGGAGTTGTCACCTCTCTGATTAGATTAGGGGTGGAGCACCTGGGAACTGGAAGGAACAGAACAATGCAACTCCCTTGACTCAGGCAAATGTTATATTGGGGGCGTCGTAAAGTGGCTTCCTCTTAGGGGAAACTGGGAGGGGCACTGCTAGCAGCTGAGCTTGGGGGAAGTGGATAAACCAGTTATTCCACCCTGTGATGTGGGAAGCCACACCCCTTTTTGACCAGGGCATCATTTTAAAAAGATAGATAACTCATAGTGCAGACTTGTCAGAATTATATAAGTAATATCATTATTTTTGTGATTTTTCTGTGAACATTTTGAGAGGCGTTAGGACCCTGTGGTGTATTCTGGGGGGTTGCTAGCCGAAAATAGGGTCTCACTCCAAATGTCTGCATGTTAAAAATCTGACACTTCATCAATTAATGTTCATACTCCTTGCGCACATGTGTGTAATTTTGGGTAAATGTCCGATATTGCAAAACCAGTTAAAAAGCGCAAAATGTTGTCATTTTTGAATGCAAGCCCCCAGGAATATCAGAGGCGGACAAGCATGGACCATAAGGAATATATAATGTGCACATGTAATTTCAACAAATTGTATATCTGGGAAAGATGTATTTGAATCAAATATAGATTTGTGGGCAAACTGACCAGGGGAGGATCCTCTGACCCATAAACAGACCTCATCATGATGACAATCCATTTCCTTCCCCCAATCATGGGAGAGGGGAGAATTGGGCCAATGACAAGTAGAGAGGGGCAGGCTTAGCTAGGCCCAGGCACACACCCATTTTCAAAACACATAAAAAGAGACTGCTGGGACAGGTAGAGAGATTCAATTCCATTTGCTGCGGAGCATGCTGACCGACGACTTCACATCCAGAGATCCAACACTTAGACTTCCAAGCTAAACAGAGACTACAGAACTTTGAACCAAGAAGGCCCACTGCAAGCAAAAGTATTTGTCAGCAGGCCTCAAAATCATTTGCAAACTATTCCACAGCCGGGCAAGCTGTCTGAATTCTTTTGCCAAGAACTCTTGCCAGTACCCAGAAAGCAGTGTTACATCCAGAATCCACTTGATCCGGACCGGAAAGCAGAGCAGTATCCAGAACCAGAGGCCGCTGAATCCAGAGAGGCTAGACCAGCAGAGCAGAGCTGACCCAGATTGCTGTGAGCAGAACCGGTGCCTGATTGACCCGCCGAGCAGACAGAACCGCAGCCGGACGTGTTGACCAGATCCGTGACGAGGCCTAGTTCTAATTTATATTGTGAGTACCTAGCAGAACTGTGCAGAACCAATCTCTTAGTTAAAATAATCTAATCCAAACTATTTTAACCTAAGTAGAACTGCCTCCTAGAAATCGTGTCATCTGTCATTTTTAAAGCTGCACAACTGTCGCCTGTCAATTCTGAAGCTGCAAGCTGTCACCTGTCATTTTGAGTTTTACTTTAAATCTGAAAAACTACCTTTATTTAATCGTCCGTATCTCTGGAACCGTTTGGGCTAGGAACGAAATTTAGAATCTAAGCTTTCCAACAAGCTTAGAACCGACTTCCTACTCCTTATACTTTTTCCACAATCACGATTTACGCACTCGCGAAATTTACCGCGATTTGCGATTTTGGCTCAATTTCTCCACTTGTCATGATAGCAGCTCCATTCTTTCTTTTGTTAAAATCTGTTTGCAACCTGGTAATAACTCATAGAGCATTGATAAAGTGAGCCAGAACTAATACCAACACGCATCTCCCACTCACCCTGAATCTCTAGAGGGAATTAAAATCAGTTGGCACATTTTCCCATCCATTGCCACCACATTTAAAAAGCATTTTGTGCCTGTGTTTCAAACTCCTACCTGTTTCCTCTAAGCTTGCTGGGGGGGAACTGAATTTCGTATAGCATTTGATTGCATTCCTGAGAACTGTGTGCTCCTCTTTCCATCTCCTTCCATTTCTTACATTGCATAGGGGAGGGGGGTGAATTGCCAGAGAAAAAGTGATTATCTTATCTTTTGCTAAAATCATATCAAGTATTTCTGTACTGCATTTTATTCCTCATTGCTTTTCCCTTGAAATCATAAAAGTATTTTTGCTACTTTATCCATCCTATACTAACTCCTCATTGATTGTAAAGAAGTGTGCTAGTGCCAGATTACCCATTGTTGATCAACATCATATGTCTAAGTGTACTGTCAGATATTAATTTATTATAAAGTGTGATATATATATATTGTTTAAATTCTCAAATAAACCTTTTAATTTGCAAAACAAACCTACTTCTTGGCTCAGTGGGGTCAGGGGGATTCTAAGAGGGGGGTGTTATACAAGGGTGGTTATCCAGAGTACTGTACTAGACATAAAAATACATTAATAAGGGTTTTCCTCAGCATCCCAGACTAGGCATTGACTTGGCTGCAGTGTTCATTAAATATCGCTTGCACTGCAGGAGGGGAGAGAGTATTCCCCCTGCAACCCGCACTAAGGGGCTATTGGAAAGACAAAAGGGGTTGGAAAAAATACAAGATGCTGCATTTTGGGCCTGTTGATTAAGCGTTTTTAAAAGAAAAACTGCAAAAATTAATTTTTATTTTTAAGTAATTGCTTCTTTTTGTAAAGGTCTAATTGAGCAAAACAAATTTAAAAAAAGAGTAAGGTACTACAATTCTGATTTCTACAACATTTAGAAACATTGATCAGCCCAACAAGTTATCTACATTCAGTTTGAGGGAGAAGTGGGTCTATCTTCATTACATTCAGTTTGAGGGGCGGCAGGGGGTGCAGGTCCCTATACACTCCCCCCTCTGTATAGTATTTAGTCATCTACTCAATACATACAACTACACCCATGTCCACCCTCCTCAGTTTTCAATGTACCTACACATCTCTGACCTAATCACTCTTTTCTATATGATAATTTTCTTTAACCTGAGAGGTATCCTAACACATTTCTACAACTTCAGTTCTAACTCATTATACTCTCCTAGTCTAAACATGTATGTGTCCCTAAAACGTGAAAGGTACAGAAAGAGTCAAGGCTACCTCTCCCTTTTGGCGCTGGGTGGGAGTTGACACATAAACAAAATCTAGTGAAACAACATCAGATTACGCTAGGAGAGCACACTTGACATTAAAACAAAATGTATTCTAAAAAGTTACAACAATGGTGACATTGTGATATAACAGAGATAGTATCATCTGTAGGTGTAGAGAAGAAATACATTCATAGATTTTCCACAATGCTCAGTACAAAGGTGTTAGATGAGCTATATAACATTACATAACACATTGCAAATGATGTCAACACTGTGTTTGGTGTTTCTGGTTCGGAAAAGAGAATGGATTCTAGAGTACAGTTGACTAATGGTGAGATTTTCAGTAGAAATCCGAACTTTCACCAGGACTCGCAGAGCTTAGGAGCATAAGGGGTTGAGTGTCTCTAAAACTACTTGT
Organism: Ambystoma mexicanum; assembly: GCF_040938575.1. Taxonomy (NCBI): domain Eukaryota; kingdom Metazoa; phylum Chordata; class Amphibia; order Caudata; family Ambystomatidae; genus Ambystoma; species Ambystoma mexicanum. Next base: position 799,606,982 of record NC_090921.1, on the reverse strand, counting down.
ATTTACTTTTAACTGGGCCCCACCTCCATTTCCCAATTTTCTTTAAAGTAACTATATGCCTCAGATAATTTTACAGCCACTATGATACTCGTGAGATAGTCAAGCTTTGAGGTAACCCATTAGCCCATTCGTCATAAAGTGTTCACATGTGATTTATATACTCCACATTGTGTCCGTCACTCCCACCCCACGACATTTTTCCTTGCTCCCATTATCTTGCCCATGCATATTTTCAGTGCCCAACGTGTATTTTTCTTCTCATCAATACATCTTCCACTCGCACATTTTTCACCCGGCTCATCTCGGTTTAGTATCCATGGACCGTCTGTCCTGTTGAATTTGTCCTCTTTTTTGGGCTGCCTTGCAGCAAGTCCTTAAGCCCTTTAATCCAAAGGCCGGTACTTTTGCATTTTAGTGTCTCCTTTTTCCATATAGCACTCATAATCATAGTTCCATTTAAAAGTCACAAGAGGAGGCATTTAGCTAGGCAACACAAGGATGGGGGAGTCTTTCGCAGAACATTTTTTGAACTAATGTGATTTATGATTGGGCATGTGGTTGGGTTCCTCTGTGACTTCTCTCTTTAGATGCTGCCAATTCTCTGAGCCACATAGGTCCCTCGTTGTCCGCCTGTAATATAAAACTGAATGAGTTTCCTTTGACAAATAAATATGTCTCTATCATCAATCCATTTCTTCTCAACCCGACCCCTTAAAACCCTCTTTAAGTGTTCTGTCAAAATTTCTCCTGCCTTCTAAGCAAAACTTGATTTAAACAACACTTTTTGAACATCCCTGCCTCCTAGACAAAACTATATTATCTTATTTTCTGAACATCGCTGCCTCCTAGACAAACTACAATTAAACATTTTGATTCTTTGTACACCAAAGCTACTAGTTCTCTCCCTTTTTTGCAATTTTGTCATTTATTTTACTGTATGTGGTAACCCTGCTGGAACCTGATTTGTTTACAATAAACATATTCAGTTGTGTCTATATTTCTAGGCAATAAATAAATTTGTCTATCTCATTTTCTCTGCCCTTATTTTGATGGTCTTGTTTCTTTCATACACAAAAAATGTATATCCCTTCAGGGGACATACTTATCTTTCCCCTACATCGACATTCTCAGATGTAGAGACACTTAAAACATTTAAACAATACATCGTTCCAACAATTAAAAGGCACATCGTCGTCTTCTCCCTCTCCTAGGTGCATCCCTAGCAGAAGAGGACGTCATTTGTAGGGATCCCTGTTCTCTGTTGAGAATCAAAATAGAGACTAAAGTCATTCGGGTATTGACAAGTGGGTCAAGTTTCTTCTTGACCTAAACTTTTTTTCTCCTTTCCGCTAACAAAAAAATATTTTCTTTCAGTAATTTCTCAGTATTTTCAGCCCATTTAACTCATAAGCTTTCCCTAACTTGTTGGTGCATAAAAGTACCACATTTCTCATTAACCCTGTATGATGCTAGGGTTACTACTTAGTTTTCTGCTTTCCTGCATGTGCTTCCTGCTCTGCTGTAAATGCTTCATTCTGCTTTGCTGCATGTGCTTCCCGCTGTGCTGTAAATGCTTCACCTTTCCTTCGTCATCTTGCTTTCGAATCGTGTTGGACCATCGTCATTTTCTTCTGTGCTTTATTTTCATCCTGTTGAGATAAAATAAAAGTTTTGCTGCACATTATCCCCCTTACTCCACTACTAATCTAGTCTACCCCTGTTTTTCTAGACTATGGCACCAATTCGTACTATGTGCTTTCCCATTCTGTCATAAAAATACATTGTTTGCCTTTTCTAAACACTCGCCAAGTTTACCCCCTTTGGCATCCTACCAAAAAATAATAGAGGTTACCCACCTTCAAGTTGACTTCTGCTATGTCCTACTTTTGTCTGAGGTGGCCATGCTTGCATCTACATTTTGCTCTATTTACACCTAATTGCACCTATATTGGGAAAAAATGGCTACATACTTGAAACACTGTGTCTCTATCTGCCTCTTTTTCGGTTACTCACCTGGGTCCTTTTATTCTTAATAATTATCAACAGTGTGTCCACATCCTGTGGTGTGAACCAGTACCTATCTCTCTTTTTTTTCTTTTCTTTTCTCTATATTCACTAAGACTTACCTGTGTCATAATACACTGTCTCTTCCCCTTTTTTAAGGCCATGCAGACATTCCTCCTATGTTCACACAAGGACCATCATTTTCATTTGTAACATAAACAAACATTGTTACAGACATAAAATAAAATTGTACTTTACTTACCATTTGTATGTTCTCTTTGAATTGGCTCCATACAAAAATGTCCTTCACTGGTTAACCTCATTTTGGGTAACCATACCCCTTTCTGGGTCTCCATTTAATCCACTAATTCTTTTTTATTGCACTGCACAATTCTTTCAATTTTGGCTTTTAGTCTTCATTGATGCTGTTTATTTTTATTTTTTTATTTTTGCTTCTTTTATGCTGGGTTTGATTTTTCTGTCCATTAATTCACTCATCCAATCATTTTTCCATTAATTCATTAATTTATTATTTATTTCATCCAAATGACATCATTTTTTTAAAACTGAGCTCTTTACTTCTATACTGTTTAAAATAAATTGTTTATTTTCATCTTCTCCTAATTTATTTTATTGGACCCATACCAAAAGGCCCACAGTCTACCTAGCGTTTTTGACACTCTATCTAATTTTCTTAAATGTATACTGGATGCTGCTATATTATTGTCAGATGTACTAAAATGTTTCCTTTTCTTTCCTTTTAATGTGTGATTTCCTAAAGAAAACACCACTTCATACTCCATTAAACCCTATCTAGATATATCGCCATCCGTGACGTTACTTAACCTAGACTTTTTTATGAGAACCATTACTGTCCTCCATGATCCATTTTTATTATTCAATCCTTGATCGTTCGCCATGTTTCCTTACTCTAAAGCTGATTCTAAGTTCATGCAGGTCATCTGCCCCCACCCCTGTTCATAAATATCCGTGGTCTGACACTAAATTCACCAAATACTCTCACCACTTTTCCATTAGGTCACACAGTTATCTATACTACTGTTCTTTTGCTACAACAATAAAACCTCTGGTTTCTACCAGAAACGTCTCGTCGGGCCTTTTGCCCTACACATGCCACTATAGACACACCCATATTCAAATGGTGCATTCCCAAAACAAAATACACTCTCCCTTAATCACCTAAATAAAATCATCATGTTTAGGTTTTTATCATCCAATCCTTTCCTCAAACCCTGGCAAGTGCCTGTTGCATATATACCAAATGTTCATCATAACACACTCTCCTCAAGAAACTGCTAATTCCTCACTAGGCAAAAAACTACATTCATAGTCTTCAATAAACATCCTCAATTCTCCTACTATTTATTCACCTTTCTGTCTTTGCTGCATGGACATACAGTCCCAATGTCTACCACTAGAACAGAAATCGTTCTCCCTCTGCCATTTTAATTCTCGGCACTCTTTGAGACCTAGTGCCACTAACAATTCTGAACGCATCACGTCACCCTGCGAGGCCGTCCCACTATGAAAGCATGCATACCCTTGTCCTTGTGGAAATATTGCTTCGTTTTTAAAACCAACACTTTCACTCCTGCGTGTCATTGTTTATTCCATGTTTGCAGATTGCTGAGCCTGCGTGGGGCTCACTTACTTGCCCTCTGCAGTAAATCTGTTTTGCACCTTTCCTAAACTGCTGTACCTGCTGCACTCCCAGCACTTATGTCTAATACAATGTCTGATCCTGGGCGAAACCCTTCTTTGTCTTGTGAGCCATACACTAGGGGGCGTACTGTCCCTCCTCTTGAAAATTGCCCATGTCTTCACGAATTTTTGGCTCCTACACATGTGTGCAAGGTGCTCTAACATACTGCATGTCCAACCTGCAGGAGGTCTCCTAATTTACCCCTCCTGCATGTTTTGACTATTATCCTGTGTGCTTTGAAACCCACCTTGGTTACTCTGAATAATTTCCCTAATTATTCTTGACGCCTCTATCTTAGAATCCTCTTCTACCTTGTGGTACAAATCCATTATTACCTTGATCAAGCTACCTTTGGTTCTTCACCTCCGGCATGCTTGCTGCTTACTGTGAACCCAATCCGTCTCCACTAGTCAACATTGCCCCTTCAATGGCATACTATGATAATTTTATCGGCACTGTCTTCGCTTTTCCAAGTATCGTCTTTCTTGCGATTCTTTTCTTGAAAGAGTCTGCAATAATGCACAAAGGTCCGCTGTATTTCTGACCATGGTTTTGCTGCCAGACCCACCAATTTCTTGAGCTGCTTCAGCACGGGCTCTGGCAGCCCCTGCCATCATTATAGCTCCCACATATGATGAGTCCGGATACAGCACTGTAAGCGCTTTCCAGACTGCTGCTCTGCAAGTATTGAACGGTAATCCATCATGAGCAGTGTTAAGCGTAGTAACACCAGCATACCCTGCTCTGGACTAAATGTCATCAGCTCTCTATCCAAGGATGGCAATCAGGAGACCCTTAATGTCCCTGATAGCCAATGTATTTCATCCTGTCCTCTTCTGTAATTTGTGTATCCATTTCCCAGCGGCAGAAGTTAAACTTGGAAGTTTACAACTTAAATTATCCTTGTCCATCTGAGGCCAAGGTATATACTGTGGTCTAGCTCCCCCTTTCTAAAAAAAAAAAGAAACTTGTGAAATCCCAAAACTCACTCTCATCTCCCATTTTTTGTCTATTCAGGGCAGGAACAATGGTGCTGCTCCGCTTTCTAGATGGCAGCGACCTTAGCCTGATCACATAAGGTGGCGAGTTCCCTCTGTGATCATGGGACTGCAAACATCCCTCTGGTTTACATGCATTACCTTCCTCTTCCCCACGGAAGGTTGCTCTGTCCTAGTCTGGCATAACCTGTCCCCAACTCATGTGTTTCTTCCCATTTCAATTTATATTTGAAATTAACCTATCCTAGACAAGGATCTTATGCTTGAGGCAGAACCAAGCCTCTATTTTTTTATTTTATTCTTCATTGGGGCAAGCTGTTGATTCCAAAGCCTGCCAGCGATGCACTCACTCGTCTGTGATTTGTAATTTGTTCCCATTATTCCTGAATTTTTTCTCTGTTTGATCAGCTTTGACCTTCGCAAGCTTTGCCTCGCGCCAGCACAGAATGTGCTGATAACTGGCACATTCTTTTCCTTCGACCTCAACACTACCCCCACGTTTTCTCAAACTGCTTTCTTATCTACTTTAAACAACCTTTGCTTACAATGCGAGTTAAAGTATAATTGCTGCTCTTCATTCTCACTTGCGTAAATCAAGAATCTCAATATTTCTAAATATAAATACGCAAATCTCTTCCCTTCCTAGTTTTTCCAAAAAGGTCAGCTGTTCTCTATGTCAGCTATCATTTTAACTTGTAAAAACATTCTGTGTGTTAATTGGTGTGTGCTTGAAAGTGTGCAAGTGCATTCTTAAATGCATTGTCCATGGTGTACTTACACTTTCATAAAATCATGTGTACCTTTGTATATGTGTCTGCATGTGGGCTTGTGTGTGTGTGTGTCCTTTCTTATGTCAGTGCATCTACATAAATGCCTCCCATTACATGCATCTGCATAAATGTCTTTCCATTTGTATGCATCTGCATGCATACCTTCTCATGTGCATGCATATGCATGCTTTCTTTCAATATTTGCTGCTTCCCTTATGTTAAAATATCAAAAATTTCATTTCCACGTATATTTCTCATATTTTATCAACTAGCAGAAATGGTCTATTGATTCATTTATGCTCAACTCCTTAGTCATGGTGCAGAAGAAAACCCATTTCATTTGAACAAAATAAAATGCCTAATTTTCTTCTTATCTGCAAACATTATTTGCCACACATAAAGCCAAATAACCTATGGGTGTTCCTCAAAATGCATTTATCAAAAAGCATCCATTGTCAGCTAGCTAACATGACCAAAACATTTTTCTCACAATAAAACATAATTCATACACAGTGTGTTTAAATAACATGAGACTTCAATCATGGTTTCACCACATAATTAGTCAACCTTTTTATACTTCAGAAAACAGCTTCTGTAATTTTTTAAACACTGTGTCGCACGCAGTCTAAACCACATTCCACTCAAAAGTCTGTTCACTTCAATCATAAATCATCTGATTTAACTGCTTAGGTCGTCTTTTTAATCCTTTTAAGCAAAATATTATCCATCTCCGGTAGTGCGCGCCTATCTTGGCACTCTGTCAAGTTACGCACATCCAATTCAACTTCTTCCTACACTTTTACTCCAAAACAAAAACATTCTGGAACAGTTTTGAAAAACATTTAAGTATAGAAACAGTAGAGCTTAAATTAAAAAAAGTAGAAGAGCTCTGCTTCCAAACGCACCTGCCCACTTTGACCACTGCTCCCACCCCTTCTTCAGATTCTCTTTGGAACAACACCTGAGAAGGACTCACTGGACCCCCTTTGGGAAAGTTGCGCTTTGCAAAACTCTTGCCCTGAGGTGACGAAGGAGCCGTCCAAGGCAGATGAGAGTTCTGCCTGCTACCCACTCCCAGGGAACATTAGCGGTGACATTTGCTGTGGACCAGGACCTGCTACTCTGCACCAATAACTCCTAAAGCTAGGAGAGCAGACTCTGAACAGAACCACCCTGCCCTCAAGTCCCTTCAGGGGGCCAAACAGCACTGGGAAGAACCAGACCAGCTGAAGTTCCCTGTTCTGCGGCACTGAATCAGTCGGACTGTTTTACTGTACCTAGAACTACAGGGAACATGCCAGCGCTGACTTTTTCTGCTCCTCCACTAATCGGAACTAAACCGCCTGCATCTTGAACCAGCTCAATGCTGCATTGTGCCCTAGCTGAGCCTGTTGCCTGCTAGGCTCCAATGAACTGATCGATGCCGGGACCTGATCCAAACCGGCAGAGAGTCCCACGCCTACTGTGGCCAGGGTTACTACTACAGCTTAGCCTGACTAGTCCTCGAACGGCTGCTTCATGGGCCCACACATCGGAGCACCAGATCACCAATTCAATGACCGTCCCCCATCGACTCAACCCGCTGGAGCGCATCACACATCAACCATTCTCAGTGGCTAAAACCCAACTCGGCCATGCCCAACCTCAAAGAGATCCTGGGGACCGTTCCAACCTGCATCACTGAAAGCCCCCTTTGAAAGCTTGCTGCTTGGCACCACACAGTCAACAGTACCTGAAGTGAGCTCGCTCCGCTAACATCAACGTTTGACACTGGGTGCAACACTGTCAACCCACCAAAGAACCGAAACCAGGTACTGTTGACAACACACTGCCCTATTGCTCCACTTGGGCCCTAGAGTTTGGTTAGGTCACAATTGTAACTTCTTTCACCTAAAGACATTTCCTTTTTGTGGTTGTATTTTGCCTATCACCCCTGTACTCACACTCCAAGTGCTAGTTTCCTTAGTCTGTTGCATCTTCTCTGTTCTTCCAAATGGGGGATTTTTGTGCAGTGTTTTCTGTTTAGTTCTATTACAGATGGTGTATTATAGAACCTTGATTGGACATTACCTTTATTTTGAACTGTATTCATCTGTTGTTTGGGTGAGTTCTGGATCACATTCACATTCCTCTTAGAGTATAGCCTTCCCTCGGCCCATATCACCAGAAAAGATGATGCCGGTATACCTCTTAACTGTGCCTGTTTTCCCTTTATTATTGCGTTGGTTCTTGGTTTGTAGAAGTGTAAGGGCCGAGTGGACATGTTTACCCCTACTCATCCTTGTACTCCTGCAGAGCAGAATCCAATTTGTCACAATCATTTACTTAATATACTGTTTCTGCTTCTCCAGGTGAGATGAGTTTCCTTAATATTCTTGGTCAAGACCTTCTGGCAAGTCCTAGCAACCCACTTCTAAAACCATGTGTGACGGTGAGGTGTCAATAAAACACCCACAAATGGAATTAAAGTTGATGTCTCTATTTACTTTACAATCAAGATTTTCTCTCCATCTTATCAAATTCTTCCTAGTATAATAAGCCTTTTTCATGGTTGCAGCGTGTCTTCTAGGCTCATATTTAGCAATAGTTATTCCTTGGATATTCTCAGTCTCTTTCTTGTAATTTACAGGTTTGCAGATTCGTTTCTGGGTTCACAAGACCTCAGAAGTTCCAGTCACTTCTCAGGGTTTTCGGCAATTCTCATGTTTTATGCACTTTGGAAGGTTCTCTGTACCGTTCAGGCTACAGGTGTTTTTTGGGGTTTTCAGCTACCCTATGGTTCAAGGACCTTCTTGGGGCTCTCGACAGGCCCCAGCTTCTAGGCATTATCAGGGTGCTCAGGTTTACTCAGGTTCTAAGTGCTATTCATACTTGTCAGCATATCAACACGTCTCTGATCCTAGGTGAATTTCAGTGTTCTGAGCACCTTTCAGGAGCTTGGTGTTTTTCAGGGTTCTCAGAAGTTTCTTCAAGCATCTGCCTCTCTGTGGCAGCCAGGTACTGAGAATCAGAGGTTGTCTTCTTCAGCCTATCAGCACAGCAGCTTGATGCGTCCTCCTCCAGCTCTTCCACAATCTTGCTTCCCTCGTGCCTTGACCAATAAGTGGATTCCCTCACCTTTCTTTTCAATTCTATTGGCTGTTGGGGTTTTAGTTCTGTCTCTTTTGCCATCATCTGCTGCGTTCTGCCCCCTGTCAGATGACAGGGGAAAGTCAGGGGAAATAAGTAGCATCTGCCATTCTGGATTTTGTCAGTTAGTCTCTGTTTGTGGAGGACACCACACAGAAATGCTACGTTGTGGATGGAAAAGCGTACTGAAATGTCTGATTTAGGTAACCCACCATTTTCCATATCGATGTAAGAAATTATTTATCATAACACCTACTTAGGTGCAAAAAAAGTATGTGACAAAGAGAATTGTTTTTTGTTTGTAAATGTTTATTATAAGTTTCTGGGAGTTCCTATGCTGTGGGGTGGGAGTATTTAAAGTATATCAGCACCTGGGACAGAGGGGCCAGCCAATCAGTTTGCTCAGATTGCGGGCTGAATCCTGTGATCCAAGCCAGCGTTCCGAGCAACCTGAAGGCAGTTCACACCAGCCCTGCCATTTTACCCCAACCTTCCCTTCCCTCTGGTCTCTGCCCGTCCCTCCCTACACCCCTACTCCACTTACCTTCTTCCTTTGGCTGTGGTGCCACCACCGCGGCTCAGAGTCCCCGGGTGCCATAAGCACATGCCCTTTCATCACCACGGTGGCCATCTTAGGTAAGTATTTTGTTTAAATGAATAGGACATCGCAAGCGCATCACATTCGTTCAAACTAAATATATTGCTACTATCACCTGGGTTTTCGGATCGAAAACCCTGCTGGATTGGGTGGTAACGGCACTGGGGCCCATCATTAAGCCTGAGTGCTGCATTGGGTTTTATTTCTACATGAAATACTAAAGAAATTACATAAAAAGAAAACTTGAACATTATTTTTCTTTTATTTATTCATTTTTTTCATTTGTAAAGCGCCTAGGCCCTGGGGCATCAGGACGCTGTTGCAGAGCAGTTACATTTGTGAAGAGCTTAGTACATTGCAAAAGACACAAAAGACAGACAGTACTACCAGTGGGATTGGGCGAGTGTCAGTGTCTCCTAGGGAGTTAGGCGAGGAGCCAGGTTTTCAAAGCTTTTCCGAAGGCTCAGTAAGATTCCTGTGCTCTGAGCTCAGTCTGTAGGGCGTTCCATTGGTTTACTGTGACTGAAGGGAAGCTTACCCCTCCACCTTTAGTCCTTTTCACTCTTGGAATGGCTAATTTGAAAGCATGGAGCGATCTATCCGGCCTGTTTGGTTGTACTCAATTTTCTGTGACAAATACGGTGGGGGAGCTTTGCTCAGACATTTGTGTGTGATTGCGAGGGTCTTGAAAATTAATCTTTGATTGTTCAGGAGGCAGTGAGCTTGTTTTCTGGCAGCTGGGATGTGCTCCCTTTTAGGGATGATCAACGGTGCTCTCAGGGCATTGTTCTTTATTACTTGTAGTTCATTTAAGTTCCGACTGGAGGTTCCCGCAAATGGGACGTTGCAGTGATCCAGTCTTGCGCCTGTGACTGCTCTGGCAATGGTTATGCAGCTTTCCATGGTAAGAAATCGTCTTGCTGCATTGATAAGCCTAAGTATATGCCTAGGGTTTTAATCAAGTCAGAAACTGGGATCTGGATTCCATCTATCGTGAAGGCTGTTAAATGCATGCTGAGTCTTTTTAGGACTGCAAGGGAACCTACTAACCAAATCTCGGTCTTATCATCATTAAGACATAGATGATTGGAAGCCATCCAAGCCTGGATGGTGGCGTATACTTTGTTGAGCATAAGGGAGTCGTTGTCATAGGAGCCTGTCAGGGGAAGGAGGACTTGTGTGTCGTCAGCGTAGTTGGTATATGAGATGCCTAATTCATCCAAGAGATCAAATAGGGGTTTTGTAAACATATTGTAGAGTGATGGCGATACGTAGGATCCCTGGGGTATGCCACAAGGGATGGAGATGGGCGCAGCACTAGCTGTGTCAGAGAAGACTCTCATTGATCTCCCTTCAAGGAAAGAGGCAATCCAACTGGCAGCTTCTAATGAGAAGTTGGCAAAAGATGTAAGGTGATGGCAAAGGGTTTTATGGTCTGCAAGATCGAATGCTGCTGACAGGTCTAGTAAGAGGAAGAGTGTCGGTTTGCCTTAATCTCTAAACAAATCCATTTGTATTTTAAGGTCTAGTAGCACAGATTCAGTGTCGTGGCCTGGTCTAAATCCCGATTGGCACATTCCTAGGATGTGATTTGATTCTAGATAGCATTGGATCTGGTTGTAGGCTGCTTTGTCTAGGATCCTGAGCAGGAAAGCTACAGTGGTTATGGGGCGGTAAGTGTTGGGCAATGAGGAGTCTAATGTTTTTTTAGTAAGGGGATGACCCATGATTATTTGAGGCTGGTAGCTACTAGGTTAGAGATGCAAGAGGCATTGATAAACTTAGTGATGAAAGGGACTAGGTCTGAGATGCAGTCTTTTATGATAGTAGCTGGGCAGATGTCTCCTATGCATCTGGATGGCTTAAGATTTTTAATGATATTAGTTGTTTCCAATTCTGAGTTTTCTTTAAAGTTGAAGGGAGGCATGGCAAATGATCTAGCCTGGGCAGGGGGGTTGCTTGGGTAGGTTTGACTTTGTTTTAGTGCAATTTATTCCTGCAAAGGGAACATTGTATTCCTCATAGCGTTCTGGATGTTGGTACACTAAGATTCGTATTTGATAACAGAGGAGGGAGGTGTTGTGGGGGTTTTGATTTCTCTCAGTATTCTGAATAGTTCCTGCGAATTAGAGTTCGCATTAGCTATCCTGGCATGATAGGTTTCTGCTTTTGTCTTCATGATGGCTTGCTTATATTGATTAGCAGGTTTATTGGAGGTTCGTTTTAGAGATTCTGAGGTTTTGTTTCTCCAGATAGCTTTTGCTTGTCTCTTCTTAGAGCGCAGTACTTGGAGGGCACCAGTGAACCAAGGGTTGCAGTGGTCTTTGGGCTTAGGTTTTCTGGCGAGGAGTGGCACTATTGTATCAATTGCTTTGGTGAGGGTGCTAGAATAGAGATCTGCTAATCTTTGAGGATCTGCTGTGGCGATGTTTCCCTAGCCAACGCTGCGAGGTAGAGGGATAAGGAGTCTTTGGTGATATTCTTGGTGCTTTGGGCCCAGGTGGGAGGCAGGGAAGGTGGAGTGGTGAGCTTAGGTTTTTTAGCAGGGAGACTAAACGTTAGGAGAAAATCCATTGGCAAGGTCAGCGATAGCAGAATGGAATTGGTACCACGATCTGCATATTGGGTGGAGTGGGATGCCTCCACTTAGGTCAATAAGAGCCGTAATACAGAAATATTGATCACATCTTTGTTAACTGGAACTGTTAATGTGGTAGTGTACTGTTTCAAACTCATGGAAAGAGTCTGCTACCTTGGTGGTTTTACCTTGGCCACTTTGGAGGCTTCAAATCTCTTCCAAGTGTTTCATGTCTTCCATCTCCAGGAGTTCCAGCAGAAATGAGCGTGTCTTGCCCATAAGAAGTTCCATAGCTAGACCATAAGTCAAACAGCAAGCAGACAAGGTTTGGAAGAGGAGACAAGCAGGTAGAATGTAGAAGCTTTATTAACCTATGTTTCTTTTCAGTGTTATATGCATAGAAACATTGTAAAGACCATTAAATACCCACATTCTCTCCAACATGAGCAAATAACTGTGGAAGAACAATTTTTGTCTGGTTTACAAGACTGGACGAGGATATGCTTCACTTCCAATAGCAGTTTTATTAGTTTTAACAAGTACATTACAAGATGCAACAGTCCTGTCGGCAAAGGGCAATGCATCGCGTTTGCACGAGGCAGGCCGGAGCCAGGAAACAATGTGTGAATGAGGAAGGGGTGATGTGATGCCTTAATGGTGTGCACCGAGGACCACAGCAGAGGGCTCATGTTGTGTGATAGGATACGTTGCTGTTAGGGAGACAGATTTGTGGGGGCAAAGGAAGGAATATGGTTATGCTTGGCAGCACCAAGCAGTAAGGCTGTTCTATAGGTTGAAGGCTTGGCGTGGTCTGAGCTCTTCTTGGTACTATAACCCATCTAAAGCAGTTCCAAAATGTACCTTGTCATGACTTTGTCTGCGTTCTGAGTATGTTGATCTAAAGGAATAATAAATGTGACCCCTAGGATGGTTATATGCCAGTAAAGTCGATCCAGGTCCTTCTCGAAGAAAGAACCAAATATATGTATCTGTTCGAGTAAAGAACTGATGTCATTGATAATACCAGTATACCTGTGCTTCACTCCCCACTCCTCCTTCCACCAGACTATTGGGACAATGTAATAGTATAGAAGTGGAGGGGAGCTCTTTATGTACAGCACAAACAAGAACACTCAATAAGACTGTCTGCCCAACACCTCCGGCTTCCTGATATTCTTGCCGCATTCATAGTTCGCACAAGCACAGTGTAGCCTTTGCCCATAGGAGCTTTCTTCTGCTACTTGGCTTCTTCCCAAAGGTTCCCAGACTCCTGCTTACCATAAGCTTCAGGCCATCAGCTTCATGGGATGTGAATACTGTTTGCTCCCTATGTAGGGGTTGTCACATACAGGTTATGCTTGGAGTGCGTTGGGCCTAAGCCCTCTCTTGCTACTATTTGATACGTGTTTCCTTTGCAGCCAGAGCTCTTAACAATCCTTTGCTTTGGAATCAACACTCCTTTGTAACTAAGGCAATGCGTTTGAAATTGTTGCCCTGGGTTTGGTGCCTGAGGCACAGACCCGTGGACATCTTAGGTTGTCTCAAAGCAATACTATGCTCTCTCTGGCACCCAGGAAACACATGTGAATATACAAAGGCAAGTGGTATAAATTCTGTGACTCACCTCTGAAAAACAGATTTGTCTGACATTTTGCATTGCGTGGCATGACCAGAGGGGTTTCACTAATATGTATTTCTTTTTACAGAGTCCCAAGATTGAACCTTTCTACATTATTTACAAATACATGCACAGGGGCAGAGCGGACCCGCCACAATCTGGATGTTCAGATGGCTGTCAAGTTATGCCTTCTCTCCTCCATCATTCAAAAGACTTTACCCTGCATTCTCCATAAGGATGCCATGTTTGGGTGGGCAAATTCTTGTGAATTTGCTCTGTGAACATTTCATGGGAATTAGAGGGACATTCGCCTACCTCTAAGAGTCTCAACCTGCACAATAAGGCCACGTCCCATGCCAAATATCTGCACATTCATGATAATTGTGCAGCCGAAATTAGCATGAAATGTCAAATATTTTGCAGGGAAAACTCTGATTTTTAGGGTTTGTGGTGCTGTGGTTTTGGCGCACAGAATTCCCTTTTTTCACTAAACAAGTGGGGTGATATTCAAGACGAAAATCACCAATTTTATTTCGCCTACAGTAATTTCGCCCACTAGCACTTGTCAAGCACATATAATCGGGGCACGGAAGCAGCAATGATTCCCATTCCGCTGGATATGATAGATAAAAGGTATCAGGCAATAATGTCCCCATACATGATGTCGCCGGGAAAAGCCATTGGCGACATTATATATGGTGACATTATGTATGGGGACGGGTTGCAGGGATGTCCACTGCTCCCATTGTAAAACAGAAATCAAAAATTCGGGTGTTGCAGTGGTGTCCGTCGCATGTTCATTGTAATAATGTCTCTGCAAAAAACAGCGACTTTTTTGCCAGAAGACATTTTTGTGAGGACATTATTACATGGGACCATGTAAAGCTGCCAAATGAGCTTGTTCTTATTTTCATTTGAAAAATGTGTCACAAAGCGGGTGACTAATTTGGTCAAGTTCTACCAAGGAATCTTTTGGGAAACCCGCTGACTCCCTGTTTGAGTGTGACATCGTCCCCAGGAAGGAGGATTAGAACATAGGAGTAGGCACATGTTACTAATTGGAGTTATTCAAGACATTCTAGGCCCCTCCCCACTTGAGATCTGCATTCGGTCTAGCTATACCTCCAGTATGGATGGGAAAACATGCAAGGGAAGCGATGATTGAAGATGGCAGCAGTGGGGTTATAGGGTGTTGGTTTGGGAGCATTTAGTAGGTATCAGATGGTGCCTCATCTTAAAAACTGCTCTATGTTGTGCTGTGCAAAGAGATATCCATTTCCAGGAGGAGCGCTCGGGGAAGACAACTGTGTGGGGTGCTGGAGAACTGAAGTACACAAGTCTCTACAGGAATTCCTTTGTGATTTATCAAAGACGTGCTAAATGAGCTCTTGGTTTCTTCTTAACTGGCCTTGTCATACCTTTTTCTCCTCCAAAGGCTTCCGGCCAGCCCGTCTGGCTCTCGAGGCAAGAGGGGTGCTTGAAGAACTTTTTCAGATTCCGAATTTAGACAAGGGTTTCCAGTAGCCTTCACTAGGGACTCGTGACAGTACACACTCCCGCATGCACCCATTAGGCTCTTGAGGCAACAAATGTTTCTGAGGGACTCTGCCAGGGATTCAACTTTGGAAGTGCATTAAGTAAAGAAGGATTTGCACACGGATCACCACATTTCGACAATCCCCCTTCCGGTGTATTGCTGAATAGTCCCAGGATCGGCCAGACCCCTGGATGAAATGTAGGAAGCTTGAGGTATCGCTTAACCCCCCATGTGGAAAATAACTCTGCAAGCCTACTGTCAGACTATACCTGATAGGCAGGGAGTTTGAGTGTGCAGTATACCCCACTAGGAAACACACTCAGTGTGGCACATATGACCTCACTTACCTCAAAAATCCCACTCCAAGTAATAGGGTGGTCAACCGAAACCCAACTCCACACGATGAGCTTAAATAAGACATCCCAGGGTTAAATTTACTCCATGGAAATACTGCTCAGCAGGAAGCTTAGGTTATCAATGAACCCCATTATCAAAGGTGCTCCTTAGGAATCCTGACTTTTTGCTGAACCCCATCGTGCATATTGGGAGCTACCGTCCATGCCATACCTCAATGTTCTGTAGGAGGTCACAACAGACACCATATACATTTAATGCCTCAAAGTCTTAATAAATCATTTGATGAAGGAGACTCAGGTTGACTCAAAGAATCACGTGAGCATCCTCAACTCCAAGAGTACCCTCTGACCAATAATTAAAACCATGCAGTGGTGGGGGGGGGGTGGCTGAATGTAAAGATCAGAATCCCAAAAACCTGCATTTCAATGACTTAGCTCACTACAATAAGTTGCCCTAAAAAACACACATTGAAGGTAGCACAGCATGAATATTAGGGTCCAAATTGACCATAGCTAAACAGGGGATCAACATGAAGGCTGGCTTTCCAAAAATTCTTTATGACACAATCTCAATTTCAAGACTAGTAAGCTAGCAACGCACATGTGAATAGGGGTTCAGCTCGACGATCAGGATCTCAATCAGCCACATAGTAACAGGAAATCAGCTTAAAGACTTAGATCCTGACAAAACACTTTATAAAAGTATTGGCTTGAAGACTAGGAACCAAATAAACCACATGTTACCTGGGGTTGGGTTGGGAGACTACAAGAGCTGTAAACTTCATATTAACATGAAATTAGCTTGAATACTATGATCCTAATAAGCCACTAAATAACACAGCTCAGCTTGAAAAAGAGTGAGCCAGCAGACCACATGTTGACAGGAGTTCAGCTCAAAGATCAGTATCCCAATAGATTGCATGTCAGGGGGGTGTCAGCGTGAAGACTAGGATGCCAATAAACCACAGCTCATCAGGAGTTCAGCTTGAAAACTAGGAGCCTAATAAACCACTCTATGACAGTCTAAGCTTGCAGGCTAGTAACCGAAAAGAGCACACGTTGACCAGGCTAGAACTCAAAGATCAGAATGCCAACGAACCTCATGTTACCATGGTCTTGGCCTGATGACTATGATCCCAAATAACCACAAAGTAACCATGGCTCAGCTTGAACACCATGGTACTAAAAACCACAAAGTGTGTCTCAGCTTAAAGATTTGGATCCCAATAAAACCACACGTGGAAAGGGACACAGATGGGGAACAGAAGCCCCAATTTCACACATTCAACAGAGCACATGTTAGTCCTTATCTTTGTGAAATGGATCTGAAAACATGTGGAGCAGCGCGTATCTTCAACCCTTGCGTCCAAAAGGAGCAGAGGATTGAGGGTATGTGACCCGAAGTGGAGGCTCTAAATAAATGAGGTTTAGGAATGTTTTTGGTACTGAACCCAATGATCCCAACACAGGTTTGGAAGGTTGCCCATTAGACACCAAGGGTGTGAAGGAATCACATATTGACGGGTGAAGAAAGACGGTGTCCCGGTGAACCACTTGTGACAGGTGCAGTAAGCCCAGGATCTCAATGAACCACATGTTGAACGAAGTGCAGCAGGGAGAACACGTTAGCGATGTGGGCACCTTGTTATATAGTAAGGCGCTGTTTTCTGTTCTCTCACACAATACTTCCACCCGCTGCATGGACTCTCTGAGGAGGCCCTTCCAAAGATCATGGCTTGTACCATCTCTGGAGCACAATTCTTCTCGTCTGAAAAGAGTTTGGAGGAGAAAGAAGGTGCACTTTAATGATGGTGAAACTCTCCTGAGTATTCACATGCAGAGGAAATCCAAGATGCTTGGAGATATATATTTCCAACGGACCGGAGACACCATCCTGTGAGGGCGACAAGGGCACCCCTGGCCCATTTACATATAAGAGTGTGACGCCCAGCACTAAAGATAGGCCTTTGAAACCAAGGCCAATCATAATATTGGTCGGTCAAGTCCTGTAAAGGCTGTTTTTTTCTGAAAATATTATCTGGGGTTTTCTCTTACCACTTGCATTGGAAACAAAGTTTCCATCTCAGTCTTTACCAGCAAAGTCAAAGCTATTTGGCGCTGGGAGCCGGGTTATTGAGCTGCATTAGGGTGTTAGCGGTGTAGTTCTGGAAGAGCGGCTGCAGAAACATCCCGACCGTGCCGAAGACACACACGAAGATAAATATCCACAGGAAGAGGCGGTCAATCACCATGGCGACGTACTTCCAGTCCTCACTCACCTGCAAAGAATACAGAATATTAGTGACTGGGGCAGTGTGGAGAGCTTGACACAAGTAAATCAGGAACACTTGAGGTGGCAGCAGAGCTATCAAGATCCTTGGATTTCTGTGACTTTAGGAAGCTCTTGTATTACAAAAAAGTATTTCTTACATGTTCTGTTTAATATTTTTCCCACCGAAACAGAAGACAACCAAACATAATTGCATAGTTCAGCAGCGAGTCCCCAATCCCAGATCCGGCTAACTAAGTTACATTGGAGAAGTGAAAGAGAGAGGAGAAAGGAAAGGAAAAAAGAATGAAGAAGACAATTATTCATTGCATCATTCATGTATAACCTTGTGAACAACAGGGCACTGCATTGCAAGACATGATTACACCTGCAAAAAAGTCACCTAGAATACAACATATCATTTAATTGGCATATTATTTTTTTTTTTTTTTTTTTTTTTTTTTTTTCACTGTTGGCATATTATTTGTGATTACTAGCACTAAAACAACTGGAGTCTTTCTTAGAGCTTGTAAAACACACACACTCGCGCGATCTTGTCAAGCAAACAGTTGGTGAGCGTGACGCCTGCGTTCTTACAGCGTGTAAAATCCACACACTCGCAAAGGTGCTGTTACATTCATGAGTGTGAGATGTGCGTGATGATGCTGGTTGCATCACCATGTCCAGTGGATAAATGGGCTGGCTCATGCACACGTGGGCAGACGCAGACCAGCGCCAGCGTGCACACATCCTCATTGTAGCAGCATCCCTCTTGGAGGTGTCGACGGAGTGGAACTCTCGAGGAGGCGCCCAGATAACAGGGCAGCATCCTCCTTCCTCCACCCTGGTTAAGGAGTAGGTGTTTGGGGCAAAAGCCCGGGAAGCCGAGGGTGAGCCCGGGCAGCCAGAGGGTGAGCCCAGGAAAGGCTCAAAGGGGCGGGAAGCCCGCCACACGGGCCGTAAAGCCTGCGAAAGACAACAAAAAGAGGAGGGCATGGCTGGGGGATAAATACAGTGCAGAGATTGGCAGCATCATCGTTGCAGCCAGAAGACGCCGGAAGATAAGAAGTAGCGAGCAGTTTTTTGTCAGGAGCAGTTTGATGTTTCAACTTGTACGCAGTGCGTGTGCCAGGAGACAGCCGCAATGACTTGCATCGTCTCAGCAGGAGCGGAACGGCGGCAATGGTGAGAAGAGGACGGCTGGCGTTTCTATATCCACGCAGACCGGGGTGCAGTGAAAGGACAGCAAGAAGCAGCAGCTCCGGGAGGCAGTGCGTGTGCCATCTCAGGCCGCTGCCAGCTGCAGAGAGCAGGAGCGAGAGGACGGGAAGTGGAGGTGAGTAAGGGAGCTCGTCCCATTCAGCATAGCACCGCTGTAACGCGAGAAGGCGTGCAGCTCGAGATGTGCAAACCCCACTTTCCCCGTCAAAGGGCACTCCGGGCCGCGGCAGTGAAAGGCTGTAATTGTAACTTTTTAACGCAATAGGGCCGCAGCGGTGAGCGATTCGCCCATATTGACAAAGCTTCAGATTTGGAACGTCGGCAAGCATGTTGCCATTCATTTTGATATTTTCAGGTGCTACTAATTAGAGGCAACAGTGGGGTAAGAAGAGGATTGGGGAAAAAGGAAAGGATTGTAATAAAACATATGCAGTGCATGTGCCTTAAGGGCTGCTGTGGGGACAATGGAGCAGTGCGTGTCAAGTGCACTTGAGGTAGAAGATAGGACTATTATCAAACCTATGCAGTGCGTGTGCAATAAGGGCCGCTGCTGGGGCTACAGAGCAGTGCGAGTGCCACAAAGGCTGCTGCAAGAGTACAGGATGTCCACACAAGGTGGGGGTCCACCAGAAGGAAGCTGCCCGTAGAAAGACATGGAACAATTCATACAGATGGCACGGATGGCAGCTGCCAGGCACAGAGTGATTTGGCTAGAGAAGGTGGTGACAGAGCTCGAAGGGGAAGTGGCTGGCCCACGCACCAGGTCACAGTCCCCTTTGTTGTTTCCCATGTACACAGAAGAGGAGGCTATGCAGGAGCTACTGGCCATTGAGGAGGAGGAAACTGGGACCATTGAGGAAGAGGAGCCGGTATCCAAAAGGAGAAGGACATTGACTGCAAAAGCAAAGGCGGATAGGCAGCAGACTGAAGCAGCCAAAACACAGAAAGGAGTTGTGGGAGACAAAGGCAGAGGGAAGAGGCAGGGGCCTGTTGCCAATACGGCGGCTTTGCATGCAGAGATTCCAAGGAGTAGCAGCAGTGGACCCAGCACGCATGCGGCCTGCACGGCGGTGGTGGCCTCAGAGGGACCTGCATCCTTGGAGCAAGTCAAAGGTACAGTTCTGCAGTGCTTGCAAGCATGGGGCAATGGTGGGAATGGTCAATTGTTGTGTGGGAATGTCAGTGCATTTAATCAATTGGGAAGGAATGCTGAAGCAGTACACCAGCAGGGTGAAGTTCAGAGAGGGGTGCTGAGGGGTCTTGGTGGGGCCATTAGCCCTGGCACCCACGGTCAATCCGACACTTTGCCTAGGGAAATTTCTCTAGGGGTGGTCAGCCAGCTGCAGCAGGCGATCACTATGCCAGCCGGCAGTCAGGGGCAAGGTATGGTTTTGGGTAATGGTACACAGTATGGGAGAGGGATGCCAGGCTTTGCGCCAGTGTGGGCAGCAGCAAACGCATTAGTGTGGCATATCCTTATGGCATACAAGGAGAGGATTTGGCAGAAGGAGTACATTGAAATCTTTAGCTTGCTTGTTATAGAACCAGTGGGGCTTGACTTGCGACAGCTCTCTGAAAAAGAAAGGGAGAAGAAGGATAGACAGAGGGCTAAGAAAGAAAAGAACATTCACAATTGGTTAGCGGCTTTCAGAATGTTGGCATCCATTGTGATAGAGAAGTTCCCTCAGGATGCTGGAGCGCTATTTGCATATGAGCAATCCATCCATACCGCTTATCTGACCTATGGCTGGAATATGACAGGGGCTTTAGGTTAAAGATGCAGATTTGGCTGGCTATGTCATGGGATGATTGTGGGGGGAGTGACAAACTTTTGGACTGGAAAGGCGCTGGTTGGGTTTGATAGTCCAGTGTTTGTTTGTAGGTAGTTTGCACAAGAAAATAGATGGTCCAGGTTGTTGGTGTGTTAAACATGAGATTTATAGGTTTATTCCTTGTTATAATCAGCACCAATGAAAGACATCATTGGATGTAAATGTAATATTCATAACATGATGAAATGTTACACAGCCGACGCGCGTTTCAACCTAAGTCTTTTTCAAGGCTGTGTTTTTGGTGAGGTGGTGATACGGTATACCCAGTGTAGTGACATTCCAAGCCAATTAGTATTAAGGATATTTCATTCACATCCATTATGCATACATAATTTAGGCAGTATCATGAAACATAGACAAGCCAATTGTGATTAGGGCAAAACAGTACAGTGTGACACCCAGGAGAGGTGATTTACCATGTTGAGTGATTGCAGGTGATAGTGACAGTAAAAAATATAGTTAGTCGGACAGGGCAAATTCACAGTTTTTAGAAAATCAAGTGCAAATTCACAGTTTTAGTTTAGCAGAACGAAGAGAGACCATCATGGGCTGACACAGTCCCCTAACTTTATAGCCCCTTCCAAACTGGACTAATCCCCATTATGACACAACCTGAACAGAACTATCATACCATGCACTCGCGCAGCCACGAATCGCAGTACTAACCAGGGTATAAGACCCAACATCGCCCAAAATAACTGTACAGAACAGGCTAATTCAAGCCTCATGACACCAACAAGCCCAAGAGCCAATCCGTGGGCGCCTTGCAACAAGCGAATCAGATCGCTTGTTTTTGGCACCAACCACAGCGCTGTTCCCATAAACTACAGGAAGAAGTGCTACACCATGATAGCCGATCCACGACTCCACACAACAGCATTGCCGCACCCGGCCAAGGTAAGCGCTAACACGGGACAATCGCCGCGCCACTATGGACGCTTCCGGGACCATTTCACCTTATTTTCACCAATTTGTTAAACTGTGAGCCCCCATTGCACATGCATCATTGTCCAAAGGCTGCTGCCAGGCTGCAACGTTAAGCCAACCAATTTTATTAGTGACAATCACTGCGCCACTTTGGACGCCTCCGGGGCCAATCTCCCTTTATTTTTGTCGTCTGTCCAAACACTAGCCCTCACTGTATATTCAGTACTGCTCACCAATTGCTGATTGACTGCAGCATTAATCCGAATACTTATATTATGTAGGCTGACACCAACATTGAGGAGTCGCTCACAGCCCTAGAATCACTTAGACCCTTTACTTAATGCGCCTTATAATAAGCACGTTTTACCAACATACTGTGCACATAATACGATAAATATTTCTGTAACTAAAGCTCCCTCCTTATTAACCGCGCACTCGCAAACAATTAAAAGCCTAATCACATTATCAGACTTGGCAACCCTCCAACACACAACAGGCCTTTTCATCCCAATACCACCATGCTCGGACAACACGCTACTACTACAGCAATGCCCACTTTTCTAAAACTCCAGGTGACTATCACTTACTCCAACTATTTTTCCTTTTCAGTACGGCTATTCAGCCCTCTGGCACCCACACTTGGGAGGACCAGCCCATTCCACCTGAAAACTCAACCACCAAACCCAATTGGGTAAGATTCTAACTCTTCCAATTCTATGAAACTATGTGGGAATTCTACCCAGCTCCTTACTTACCCAAACCTAACCTATTATCCTCTGCTGTGTTCTTTTCTCCCTGGGTACACTGGTCTCTCTTCGTTCTGCTAAACTAAAACTGTGAATTTGCACTTGATTTTCTAAAAACTGTGAATTTGCCCTGTCCGACTAACTATATTTTTTACTGTCACTATCACCTGCAATCACTCAACATGGTAAATCACCTCTCCTGGGTGTCACACTGTACTGTTTTGCCCTAATCACAATTGGCTTGTCTATGTTTCATGATACTGCCTAAATTATGTATGCATAATGGATGTGAATGAAATATCCTTAATACTAATTGGCTTGGAATGTCACTACACTGGGTATACCGTATCACCACCTCACCAAAAACACAGCCTTGAAAAAGACTTAGGTTGAAACGCGCGTCGGCTGTGTAACATTTCATCATGTTATGAATATTACATTTACATCCAATGATGTCTTTCATTGGTGCTGATTATAACAAGGAATAAACCTATAAATCTCATGTTTAACACACCAACAACCTGGACCATCTATTTTCTTGTGCAAACTACCTACAAACAAACACTGGACTATCAAACCCAACCAGCGCCTTTCCAGTCCAAAAGTTTGTCACTCCCCCCACAATCTTTCTAGACAGTAGGAACCTCGGAGTTGTTTCCTTGACAAACTATGACTCTGGCTGCAGGTCTAAATCAACTAACAACCAAATAAAGGGTGCGCAGGAGAGAGGGAGTCCCGCCACAAACTCCACTCTTCCAAAAAACATATGTCATGGGATGAGGTGGATGAGACAGGTTACATCGGGAAAATGGTGCCAGCAAAGGAAAACCGGGAAAAGACACAAGGGGAGAAGCCTTACTATAGGAAAAAGAAGTGGTCTTATGGGGACAAGAGGAGGGGATAATTTTGTGGGTGCTCCTCCTGGAATAGTAGACCCAGTTACCAACAGGGGGAGCAAGCGACATGCTCGAAATTTGAGCAAGGCTATTGCCTCTTTGGCAAAATCTGCAAATTCAAACATGCATGTGGCAAATGTTCGGGGAGTCACAGCATGGCTTCTTGCGATGGGGGAAATAGGAGCAGTAACGCAACACCAAAAGAGAATGCTAAGGCCAATTGACACCCTCCTGCCCACACCCATACTCCTTGCAAAAATGATCCCATTCCTAAATACGTACCACAATAGCGCAGATGCAAAGCTGTTTTGGGAAGGTTTCAGGTGGGGGTTTGTAATCCCTTCCAACGGCACAATGGGAAGCAGGCAAGCAGACAATCGAAAGTCAGCATTGAAAATGCCGGAGGTAGTGGAACAAAAAATTAAGATTAGGCAGGGTAGGGTGGCCGGCCCTTTCAGTACCCCCCTCATTCCCCCTTTGAAGAACATTTTGGTATCTCCATTAGGTTTGGTTCCCAAGAAAGAAGCAGGGCAGTTTCGCCTCATCCAACACCTGTCCTTCCTGGAAGGTTTAGCA
Source organism: Ambystoma mexicanum (assembly GCF_040938575.1). Lineage (NCBI taxonomy): Eukaryota > Metazoa > Chordata > Amphibia > Caudata > Ambystomatidae > Ambystoma > Ambystoma mexicanum. The sequence continues at coordinate 799,583,204 of NC_090921.1, read as the reverse complement.
GTAAATGATGGTATGGCAGAGGAGAGCTGTAAGGTGAATTAGGCCTCCTTTGATGAGGCAGTTGAGCTAGTGAAGGCCACGGGGAGAGGCACGCTGATGGGGAAAGCAGATATTGAGTCAGCCTTCAGGCTACTACCAATCAAGAAGGAAAGCTACCATTTGCTGGGTTTCAAGGTCAAGGGCTCCTACTATTATGACAAATGCTTGCAGATGGGTTGCACAATTTCGTGTGTATATTTTGAAACCTTTTGCACATTGTTGGAGTATGCACCAAAACAGAGTTCCTGTTCATCGGTAGGGAAGGTACAGGCGAATGTGGCTCACTAATGGGCAGGTTCAAGTCATTGATGCAGGAGATGGGGGTTCCTAGGAATCAAAATAGATTCAGTAGAGGAGAAGTCAAGGCTGCCAAGGGACAAAGTGGAGAAACTTAAGGAAACCATTAAGGAGTTGAGGGGCAAAAGTAAGGCCACATTGAGGGGGCTTCAATCACTGGCAGGGAATTTTAATTCCTCCAGTAAGCTGATTCCAGCAGGAAAGGTGTTCGCCAGGAGCATTGAGATAAAGACTGCAGGGCTGCAACATGCATCCCAGCATGTGCGGCTGGGTGCAGAAGTAAAAGAGGACCTCAAGATGTGGGATGGCTTCCTGGATGATTTCAATGGGGTATTGCTTTGACGGGAGAAGTGGGCCAGTAGCAAGAAAGAGAGACTTTTCACAGATGCTTCAGGCTCCCACGGATTTGGGACAATTCTAGGGAATGTGTGGTGTGGGCAGGCTTGGCCTACGGCATGGCATGAGGAGGGCATTACCAGAGATCACTTTGCTGGAATGTTTCCCTATTGTAGTGGATTTTTGGCTATGGGAGGAGTCACTGGCTAATAAAAGGGTGATTCTTTGGTCAGACAACCTTGCAGTAGTACACATCATAAATCAGGCGACGTCCAGCAACTTGAGGGTACTAAGGTTGCTCAGGGAGCTGACAACAAGCCTGCTCAAGTTAAACTCCGAAGTAAGAGCATGACACATACCAGGGGTGAAGAACATGGCAGCTGACTCTCTTTCTCTCGTTTACAGTGGAAAAGGTTTCGGGAGAGCAGACCAGAGGCAAACGAGAGGATGGCCCCATTCAAGGGCCAGTGGTGGGGCATGATTAGGAAAATATGAGCTCACTGATCGACACAGCATGGGCACCAGGCACAGGAAGGAGGTACAAAGTGTGTTGGGAGTGATTCCTGACTTTTAAGCAGCAGTTCTTGACTGAGCATCAAGGGGGATCGCCAGTACGTGCCTTTGTCGGATGGGGCTGGCAGATCGAGAAAACCCAATCCTGGATAGCTTATCACTTGGCAGCTAAAGCACACTACCACAAACTAGGGGGGGGGGGCCCGACCCCACTAAAGAGCATTACGTCACAATGGCAATGAAAGGTTGGGCGAAATGCACAGAGAGGAGGTCCGAACCTAGGTGTTCCATAGATATTGTAAAACTACACAGTTTAATAGGAACCCTGCCTAAAACTTGTAAGAATGATGGAGAGAGGGTTCCGTTCACAGCAGCATGATAGGGGATCAAGTGCACATTCACCTAAGGACGTCTAAGACGGATCAAATAGGGAAAGGAAAAGTGATCACCCTCTATAGCATTCAAGGAAGCACCGTTTGTACGGTTGCTGGCTAGCAGCTTACCTTCGAAAGAGGCAGCCGGCAGGGGCTGGGTCACTGTCATGGTGCATGCTCCCATACACTTGAATCTGGTGAGGGCACCCTTGACACTGGCATCTTTAAGGGCTTATCAAGCCCCTAAGAAGTACCCTATAATCTCTTGGACTCCGTCCTGGCGCCGCTGGCGCCAGGCTCATAGTAGGTGTTGAACTCATGGAACTATATTCTCAGCTTAATGAGGCTGAGCCTTCCGGTACAGGGTGTGGCTGTGGGACTACTTTACCTGAAGTGGCAGGATACGGTTAAGGGACTATTTGCCTGGAACCACTTGCAAGGCTATTTAAACCGCACCCTGCAAACAGAACACGCTTCGCGTTGTTCTGCACTCCTGCAGCGTAACGCTCACCGTGTCTGCTCAGTTCTTCTTCAGCCACGCCCGTCCAGAGTTTTCTATCCATCGGCACCTGTGAATGGAAAAGAGAAGAACAGGAGTTATTAAGCGACAAAGGCCTTACCTGTAATCGAACATTCCAGCCCTGCCTTCTGCTTATTCCCGGACCGCTGCATCTGCAGAGAAGAAGCAGAAAAGAAGGTACCGCACGAGCATCCATCCTCACCTGGGCTGGCATCTTCCAGGAACTTCATCGAGCAGTCCTTCCATCATCTTCCTGGAATCGCACCGCACCTGCTGAAAAGAAAAGACACAACATGTTAGTCATGCACAGCAAGAAAGGCTATTCGAACATTTGGCGCGCCTCGCATAGCGTTATACTCACCTGCAAGAAACCTGCTTAACATTGCAAGGAGAGTCAATCCGTCATCCGGCAGCCGCTTGACAATACGCCTAAAAGAAAAGAACAAACTCTAATTAGAAAACTTGGGCGACAGAGACTTTAAGCATCTATTCCAAAAAGGCATTGGTATAGAGACTTACCTGCTTACTCAGGTTCTTCCAAATCAGCAGCAACACCCATCGGATCAGTGAAGTAACTTGATCTTGGGGAAAGACTGTACATACCGCGCCCCTGCCAGAGAGTGCAGGACAGAGTGCCCACCTTTTAAAAATCCAAGGTGAGTCAGAAGAAGAGAAGGAAATCGGAAAGTGGTGAAGCCAATCCGCTCCATTCAGTTGGCTAATATCTTGTTTCGACGTTGCAGGCAAACGCCTTCCGAAGTGAGATCGAAGGGAAGGCGCGGGCAAGCACCATCTTAGAAGCAGTGCAACACCAGTACAGACAACAGCCTACAGCCACGAGCTATGCCCCCGTGGAGACCAGGTGAGCGTGACAGAACGCGAAGCCGTTACACAAATTCTCTACCTGGGCGTCATGGAAACTTCGGAAACCGATCAGCTAGCCCAGCTTTTGGGGGAACTCAGGGCCGAGGTACATTCAGCTAGACAAGAAACTAATGCCTTGAGAAAGGAATTGATTGTAGCCAAGGACCGCACCGACAAACTCGCCAGACAGTTGCTCCAGTCACAAGCGGGGCAAACGCCACTACCAGGGTTGGGATCTACAGTACCCACTGCATCAAGCAATCCAGTTCAGGTGGTCCTCCCAGGAGCTGTACCTTTGGCACCTCTAGAACGATTAGCAAAAAAAACAAAATTGGTGCACTCCAAGTGTAGTGAACTTTTAAGGATAGTGAAAAAAAAAATGTCAATTCATTTCTATTTTTTTTTTCTTCAATACACTGTGTGAGGTGAATCCACCAGTGATCCTACATTAACATAATCCTTTTACAAAATGTTATCTCTAACATAGCTTGTATGGTGGGGGACCATGTGACGCCGCTGGCCAGCATACTTGAATATAGACTGTTCCGACAATTCCTTCTCCATCCTTTTGTCCCTTTTTCCCTACGCTCTAACCTTGTCTAGACATTTTCCTCATCTGCTATTATTCATATTACTTTCCCCATTTAACTTTCCTTGTTTGAATGATATTTTTCAAACATTTTTAATATTTCTTAGTTTCAGTATCTGATGTTCCAAAATATTTTTCTAAATACTTTTCTATTTTTAGCATTCTTCCTGTTTGGAAACCTCCGGGTCTCATTCTGTTATCTATATATTTATCTACATTTCTCTTTAGCGTTATCACAATATAGATCCATTTGTTTACCTTTATAAATACATTCAAACATGGCCGCCGAAATGACTCCTTGAAGGACAATTGTTGTCCCTCCTTTAACTCTACTAGGCCAAACACTTCTATTGGAGCACTCGATACACGTGTATATCGCATCATTTTCTTTATCATGGCGGACATCGTTACCATGGTAACGGTCGCTGATGCCTCTGCGCGGACTCAGGATTGCATCCTTGTTAATGCGGCAACAGGTAAGAACGATCGCTCCTGTTAGAGAACGAATAGGATGTTAGCGACTTTCTTTCAAGCTTCATTCCTCCAGCCTCCATCTAAACTACATTTCTTTTATTTTGCTTCAGCTTTTATGCTTGGGTATCGATCGGCTGCTGTGCCCATACACAGCTGAATCTGCAGGAAACTTCTAAACATGGTTTTCCAGACTCCACACCCGGATGATTTCTTTAACACGGCAGAACGTACTCTTTCCGTTATTTAGGTACGTTTATATTACACTAGATTATTTTACTTTTTTTCTCGATATATTACTTGCCTATTCTTCACCTCTTTAATATATATTTTCCCCATTTTCCTCTATTGTCTTTACTTGCAGATCTCTGCTTTACTACTATAACCATTTTGGAAACCACGAGCCATTTCAACAGTCGCCCATGGCTTTTTGTGATTAGCTTGAACGCTAATCTCCTTCTCACTGAACTGGTATACAGTATTAAACAGTGTAAGTTTTGTATACCTGGCGGACCTACCTATCTCACAACATTTGCTTTGCACTTATTTAGGGACACAGCTTTCCCTTCCATTGGGGTCTAGTGCGCATTTTCTATCAATATTACTCTATGAGTCATCATAGGCTATCGCAGAACATTCTTTTCCACGCTAAAAACGTAGGTATACACCACTTCTTAATACCAGTGCCCTTTCCACCCCCTTGTTGCACAGAATGAACTAGCTCCTGCTGATTCTTCGATAGATGGACATCACGCATACTCTGAAGCAGCTTTCTGCACTTGGTACATGCATTATCCCCGCTCCTTTCAGGAGGTGATAGATATTGTGCCTACATTGTCTCTAACTTACACCACCAGGTAATTTGAACCACCTACAACTATTTCTGTTTTACCTGTTAATCATTATTCGGGTTGACGGGCAGTTGGTTTCACAGGATCCCTCGCCACCTAAGCCTAATGCACCCTTTTTTTTTAGGGGACATTATTTATGTACCATGCACTTATTATGTTGGTTTAAAGATTTAATTTGTGGTCATTATAATTCAATGTTATGCAAATTGATGTGCATGGGAATATGTGTTCAGCGTCTATGTTTTAATTTAGAAAAAAATGTCATACTTGAGTCTCTAGTTTAGAATTTTTTCGACAGTTAGGGTATTAATGTACAATATAGTTTGCCAAATTCACCTGTGTATAATCTATATATATTTGTTTATAGTCTGTGTAGGCCTAAGAAGAAGAGGTGTTTGTTCATCCTCGAAACGCGTCGCCAATTGAAAACAGACTACTGGCAACATTTCTTCGAATTGTTTCTTTCCTTTTGTAATAACATGTTTGTTCTTGTCTTTATATCTAGGCTGTAATCTAAAACAAAATATATATACCTTTGGGTTTTACAAAACTTATTTATGGTTTATTATCATTATTTACATACAGTGATTATTATCCTTAGATCAAAGTAGTTGGTTTTTCCAACACATAATAGTGTGCAGGGAACGGGAGGGTTCAAAGCTTGAACCTTCTCCTTCTTTGTTTGTTACCTCTAGAACGATTCACAGGAGACCCGAAAAGGTATGCGGTTTTTATGAATCAGTGCCGTTTACATTTCCTATGCAGGCCGAGAGCCTTTCCAAATGACCAATCTAAGGTGGCCTTTGTACTTTCGTACCTCACTGGCAGTGCTGCAGACTGGTCGGTACCGCTGGTCAATCGGGACGATCCCATCTTGCGAGACTTCCAGAGGTTCCAACTGGACATGGAGAAGCTGTTTGCCCGGCACTTCCAAGGGCAGGCATTGGATATCGAACTTTTGTCTTTGCGTCAAGGCAACCAGGATCTGCTAACTTACATCGCAACCTTTAACAGACTGATAGTGGAAACAGAGAACAACACTGTTTTACCCTGGCTTGAGAGGGGAGTTAAAGGACGTTTTGGCTCAAGTGGTTAATCCACCCAGAGACTGTGCTGAATACATGGACTTGGTGGTCCAGCTAGATCATAGACTGCAGAACTGTAAGGCAGATGGTGCTAGAATGGATTCTCGGGTATATGTGCGCCCAAAGGAAAACACTTCCCAGGTCACCGACGTGTCAGAACCCATGCAATTTGGAGGAGTGCGAGGGCATTATCCAAGGCTGAAAGGGGAAGGAGAAGACAACATCAGTTGTGCCTTAATTGCGGGTCAGCCAGCCATTTCCTCCGAGAGTGCCCAGTGAAACCACCCCAAAAGGCAGTAGGGGTTGCTGGCAAGGTTGAGGCAGAGTCTGAGCCGGAAAACTTCTCCACCCGACAAGCGTAGAGGTCCGCTTGTCGAGCGAAAAGAAGGACTCCCAGACCTCGTACCTATTATTGCCCATGATCCTCATAAATCACCAACAGCCGCCTCGAATGCATGCAGTCTGAGCATATATCGATAGTGGAGCAATTGGAAATTATATGGATCAAGAATTGGCTTCAAGGATGAAGCTTCCCCTTTGCGAAAAGGCAACAACAGACTTAGTCACCACTGTCGACGGAACTGAAATCGCTTCGGGCCCAGTAACTCACTCTACGACTACGACTCTACGACTTTTGTGCCAAGACGGACATCGGGAAGCTATTGTGTTTGATATAATCAAGGCTCCACAATTTCAAATATTTTGGGAATGCCATGGCTAGAATCACACAATCCTTGCATCGACTGGCGTGCTAAGAGGCTGACCTTCTCAGTTGAATGTGCTCAAACTTGTTATCAAACTAAAGAACCTTTGGTCACAGGAGCGGCAGCTATCATGAGCCCAACTAACCTACTACCTCCTGTATATCAAGACTATCAGGATGTTTTCCATAAGGATCAAGCCAACACGCTGCCTCCCACAGACCTTATGACTGCCAGATCGACCTTATACCAGGTGCACAGATTCCATTCGGTCGAATCTATGCACTCACAGAACCTGAGAACCAGCATTTTAAAAAGTATCTAGACCAGTACCTGGCTAACGGTTTCATTCGCCCGTCCAAGTCCCCAGCGGCCTCACCCTTATTCTTCGTGCCTAAAAAGGAAGGTGACCATAGGACTTGCATCGATTACCGTGCATTGAATCAAGTCACTGTAAAAAAAAGTTATCCGTTACCTCTGATTCCCGAACTATTGGACCAAGTTAAAGATGTCCGGATTTACACCAAGTTAGGCCTCTGCGGAGCATACCACCTGGTACGAATTAAGAAAGGGGACAAATGGAAGACCGCCTTCCGCACCAAATACAGTCTATTTGAATACCAGGTGATGCCTTTTGGCCTTTGTAACGCCCCAGCGGCGTTCCAGTATTTCATGAACAACGTTTTGCGGGAATTGATTGATGTGTGTGTCGTAGTATACAAAGACGACATTCTGGTATACTCCCGTTCAGAACAAGAGAAACATGTCCGCGCAGTTTTGGACAAACTTCGACAACACAGACTATTTGCTAAGCTGGAAAAATGTTTTTTCCATGTGACTGAGGTTGCGTTTCTTGGATTTGTCCTAACTCCTCATGGTGTGCGCATGGACTCACGAAAGGTCGATGCCATTTTAAATTGGCCGTCTCCAACCTCAATTAAAGGAGTTCAGAGCATGCTCGGATTTGCGAACTTCTATTGTTGTTTCATTCCAGGTTTTTCGCAACTAGTGCATCCCATCACCTCCTAGCTGCGCAAGAACATACGTTTCCTATGGACTGAAGAGGCTGAGAAAGCCTTCCTGGAGTTAAAACAAAAATTCATATCAGCCCCAATTCTGAAACACCCTCGTCCAGATCTGCCGTACTTGGTGGTGACGGATGCTTCCAGTGGGAGCGGTCCTCGCAATGGGAGCGGTCCTCTCGCAAAGAGACCCCGAAACTGGTCAACTCCACCCGGTAGCCTTTTGGTCACGAAAATTTACAGCTCCCAAGTTTAATTATGCTATTATGGACAAAGAACTGTTGGCCATCAAGGCGGCTTTCAAAGCTTGGCGACATTATCTCTTAGGAGCAAGGCACACGATCACAGTAATCACTGACCACTGCAATCTACAGTACCCGAAGGTGGCGAAAGCTCAATCTTCTCGCCAACTCCGCTGGGCATTATTTTTTGCTGAATTTGATTTTGTAATTACTTACCGACCTGATTGTCGAAATGGCAAGGCAGATGCATTGTCCTGTATAGGGATGGATGAAGAATTCACCAACCTCGACCCAGTCCCCATCATTCCTGGAGAGAAGATTCTCAGCATTACAATGTCTCTAACATTAGATGACATCTAAGAAGAAATCACACATCTCATTGATTCCAACACCCTAAAGGAGTGGCTGACCACAAGTGCGCACATCTCCATCTCAGACCAGTTACCATATTTTCGAGGACGTCTCTATCTGCACAGCAGGAAACTTCAAGAAAAAGTCATCTCCAATTAACACAAATCATTAGTAGAAGGTCATCCTGGAATCGCTAAGACTGAGGCCAAGATTAAACAACACTTTCGGTGGCCCACATGGCGTAAAGACATCAAGCAGTTTGTATTATCCTGCAGAGTTTGTGCTCAAAACAAGGCCCAAAAAAAGAAATCACCTGGCCTGCTACAGCCATTGGATATTCCACCTACACCATGGCATACCCTGTCTCTTGATTTTATAACAGACCTTCCTCCTTGTAACGGATTCAACACAATTCTGGTGGTGGTAGATTTGTTCTCTAAAATGGCCCATTTCATCCCATTGAAAGGGTTGCCTTCAGCTTCGATCCTGGCTAGAGAATTTCTGGAACAGATAGTCAGAATACATGGATTCCCTTCCATCCTGATCTCAGACCGAGGCAGCCAGTTTTATCTCACGTTTCTGGAAGAAATGTTGTGAATTAGCTCAAATTGACGGGAGACTTTCCACCAGTCACCATCCCCAAACTGATGGTCAGACTGAGAGGACCAACCGGACCTTGGAGCAATATCTCAGGTGTATGCTGCATCAAACGGAAAGCAGCTGGAAAGATGTTTTATGGATCACCGAATATGCCTCTAACAACTCCCTACATTCCAGCACTGGTCAGAGTCCTTTCTATACAATATATGGGTTACACCCACGAACTTCCAATCTTGACCCGCCTCAAATTCTGGAAATGCCCGCAGTGAGAAGCTTGCATTCTACCATCACTCAAGCCTTTAAACAAGCAACAGACCATCTAAAACGAGCTAAGGTAAGATACAAGAAATTGGCTGACGTGCATAGAAGTGAAGCTCCAAGATATCAGGTTGGAGATCAAGTCTGGTTGTCATCAAAACACATTCCAGTGAAAGGAACTTTTACCTTCAATTCTAGATATTTAGGTCCATACACCATTAAGGCCATAATCAATCCGGTAGCTATGAAATTGGACTTACCCTCACACATGAAGATTCATCATGTGTTTCATGTGTCACTTTTGAAACCGGTGCAACCTGGGACACGAGTTTTGAAACCACCGAAACCAATCACAGTCAATGGAGAACCTGTATTCGAGGTCAAAGAGATCCTGGACTCAAAAATCACTAAATCAAAGCTATTTTACTTAATAGACTGGAAAGGATACGGACCACATGAAAGATCGTGGGAACCTAGCAAACACGTGCATGCCCCACAGTTACTAAGAAAGTTCCACTGCAATCACCCAAACAAACCAGGACCAATGGGTGAACCCGCCATTAGGCGGGACTTGGTGGGGAGTGCTGTCATGGTGCATGCTCCCACACCCTTGAATCTGGTGAGAGCACCCTTGACACTGGCACCCTTAAGGGCTTATCAAGCCCCTAAGAAGTACCCTAGAATCTCCTGGATTTAGGCCTGGGTAGGTGTTGAACTCATGGAACTATATTCTCAGCTTAATGATGCTGAGCCTTCTGGTACAGGGTGTGGCTGTGGGACTACTTTACCTGAAGTGGCAGGATACGGTTAAGGGACTATTTGCCTGGAACTACTTGCAAGGCTATTTAAACCGCACCCTGCAAACAGAACACGCTTCGCGTTATTCTGCACTCCTGCAGCGTAACGCTCACCGTGTCTGCTCAGCTCTTCTACAGCCACGCCCGTCCAGAGTTTTCTATCCATCGGCACCTGTGAATTGAAAAGAGAAGAACAGGAGTTATTAAGCGACAAAGGCCTTACCTGTAATCGAACATTCCGGCCCTGCCTTCCGCCTATTCCCAGACCACCGCATCTGCAGAGAAGAAGCAGAAAAGAAGGTACCGCACTGGCATCTATCCTCACCTGGGCCGGCATCTTCCAGGAACTTCATTGAGCGGTCCTTCCATCATCTTCCTGGAATCGCACCGCACCTGCTGAATAGAAAAGACACGCACAGCAAGAAAGGCTATTCGAACATTCGGCGCGCCTCACATAGCGCTATACTCACCTGCAAGAAACCTGCTTAACATTGCAAGGAGAGTCAATCCGTCATCCGGAAGCCGCTCGACAATACGCCTAAAAGAAAAGAACAAACTCTAATTAGAAAACTTGGGTGACAGAGACTTTAAGCATCTATTCCAAGAAGGCATTGGTATAGAGACTTACCTGCTTACTCAGGTTCTTCCAAATCAGCAGCAACACCCATCGGATCAGTGAAGTAACTTGATCTTGGGGAAAGACCGTACATACTGCACCCTTGACAGAGAGTGCAGGACGGAGAGCCCACCTTTTAAAAACCCAAGGTGAGCCAGAAGAAGAGAAGGAAATCGAAAAGTGGTGAAGCCAATCCGGCTCCATTCAGTTGGCTAATATCTTGTTTCGATGTTGCAGGCAAACGTCTTCCAAAGTGAGATCGAAGGGAAGGCGCGGGCAAGCACCATTTCAGAAGCAGTGCAACACCAGTGCAGACAGCAGCCTACAGCCACGAGCTATGCCCCCGTGGAGACCAGGTGAGCGTGACAGTCACCTTTATTTTTGCACAGGGATGGGTCGGCCCTGAGCAGGTTCCAATTCAAGAGCATGATGGGCATGGCTTTGAAAGACATGGGAGTGACAGAAGGGGTTCTTGGAACCCACGCATTTAGAATCGGGTGGCCACATCAGCGGCAGAGCTGGGCATGAGACCTGAGGCAATTATGAGAATCAGTGGTTGAACGTCTGGATGTTTCAAGAGGTATATAAGACCGGACAAGATGTAATGTTAACATACCACATTCTCATCCCCTCCCAAATAACAGCAGCTCAAAGGAGGAGACGGTCCGTTTGGGTGGTGGGTCGTTCTTTTGTGACAAGGGCCAAGGCTAAATGGACGACGGAAAGAGAGAGGATGACTGCTGGCGAGTATCGGATCTGGTGGCACGGGGTGCCCGGGATGAGATGGGCCCAGCTACAAGGGCACGTGGATAAATTGTTAGGCAGGCATCACAGGCCTGACGTGTTGATCATTCATCTAGGCAGAAATGACCAGACAAGCTTGGGCAAAGGGCCATTAATGAGGGAATTAATGAGCATCTTACAGGAATTGGCCTCTCGGTTGGGAGATACAGAGATCATCTGGTCCAAGATTATTCCAAGGCAAGAATGGAGGGGAGCAGAAAGTCATTTGGAGGTAGAGAAATGGAGGAGAACGTTAAATGGGGCAATGGCCAAGTTCTGCAAGGGCAGAGGTTTCACTCAGGTCAGGCATGGTCTGATCAACCTAAAGTCACTCGAGTACTATGAGAGGGACGGTGTGCATTTCTCGCTAGTAGGAATGAATCTTTTCTTCTGCACAAAGCTGCTGGAGTTATGAGAAAGGCCAGGGGGGAGCCACTGTGGCGTAGACCCTCCTGTGGCGTGGCAGTGTTTTTGTGACCAGTGGCACTGTGGAGACTGCTAACGAGCCGTGGGAAAGCAGGAAGGGTTTTCGCTCTTCTCGAGATCAGCACCCCTTTGAGGCTTAGCGGCAAGGGCTGGAGGTATCAATGAGGGCTCGGCTTCCCCCGGCAAAACAGCATTCCTCCAGCCCAGGAACACCTGCAAGAGCAGGTGGGGCGCAGACAAGTATGGTTGGGGGAGCTTTGGCCTAGAGTGGACTTGGTTGGAAAAGGGGGAAGTAAGGTTTGGACACGGAACAGTCAGCTGGTCGCCGCACAGGGGGAAATATTTTCACAAAGTCTGATTTGCAGTGATTTGAAGCATGTAGTTGTTAGCAATGTCCTGAAAATAAATCTGCGGCCTTTTATGCCAACAAAAGTAAAAATGTCACCTTCCGCACCTTTTTTCAAAAATGGGTGGTAAGGGTAGCTAATGGACTAAGCTATGATGTTGGTATGATTATGGACAAATGCCCAGGTTATTTATTTGCTGGACCATTACCACAAGTGGCGATGAGGGGTCAGTGGACCCCTATGCAGCATGGATATCTGCACATAGCCACTGCTGGCAATAGAGGTGTGCATGGAAAGGCCTTGAGTGCCTCTCTGTGTATACAGTGGCTACTCTTCATCTCAACGCTCTGCAGTACACACAGAGCATTCAGGTCCACTGGTAGCTTTCTTCTTTCAGTGGTCGTTCGCTCCGTAGGGAACTTTTACAAGTGTGATTTGTCAGTAGCAGCTCCAAGCTGGTGTACTCGTGTGCCCTACCAGCGAGCAACTCTTCACAGTAATCACTCTGTGCCACAGGTCCCACCAAGAAGGCAACAACCAATGCGCTGCCACATGCAGAGGAAGACGTGCCTGTCAATGGTCCAAGTGTGCGTGAGCAGTTGGGAGCAGTGCTCCTCTACTTCTTTTAATTAAGTGTTACTGTTCCTATACTTTTATTTTAAAAATAAACCATTCTGCAATGGTTTCATTTTAAAATAAAAGTGTTGGAAGAAGTTGAAACTTGCACTTTCAGTGCATTGTACGGCCAAGGAGCAGAATTCCTACAACAGAAAATAACCATTTACCAACTGACAAGAACACTCAGATCAAGCAATAACACCCGCCTGGAACCGAAACCATACACAAGAAAAAAACGTGGGGATCCTTCTTTGACCATCGGGGAGCAAAAACTTGGAACACACTTCTGAAAACAATACGCAATACAAGGGACCATCTAAAATTCAGGAAATTACTCAAAACCTGGCTCTTCACCTCAGAACCGGACAGAATCAACAAACAGACACCAATAGAAATAGAACGCGCCAGATACAAGCGCACGTGGCAATAAGTAGTGAGCGAAGGAGGAAACCCACGATTCACACTCTCCCAGGCCTCTGCCAAGCTAAAACCCTCTGCTAGGCAAAGCCCAAGAGACATGGAGGGAGCGTAGATGAAGACGAAGGAACGCTAATAATTACCTAGCACCCAACAGAACAAGGGACCCTTAGGATTTAGAGGGAAGAGACTGCACCCCAGGAGCTCAGGGAGGCAGACCTCTCTGACAACCAAAGAGCAACCCACAACCTTAGAGATCTCAACCATGCAGAGGGAAGGCAGCAGCCACCTTCCTACCCACAGATCACCAGACAGTCACAGAGATATGCCACCACTTTGAGCGGAGCCAGACAAATTAACCGCCAAAGGAACGCTCCTGCAGATAGCAAGGGCAGCGACGCCCAACAAAGATGCCTGAAACACAGAGTAACCCCACCAACCCATCCGCTAAAAAGCCTCAACTCACCACTTACACCACTCACACCATAAACAAACAAAACCACTCTCTCCCACAGCAAACCACACACCTTTCAGATTTGCCAGAGCACCAGGGGACCACTCCGGTGGTGATAGTGCATGGCATAAATGTCCTTTAATAACATTAACATTTCCTTAAGCAGCAGGCGCATGTGTTGGTGGGTTTGTATTGTGCGTGGGAGGGGGTGTAGCGATGTGGTTTGTGAGGAGCGGGGGCAGGACTGTAGGAAACATGGTTCCACTACTTCTTTCGTACACTTCAACCATTGGTGCCCGTCACATCCCTATACTGAGGCACTAAGTGAAGTGCGCATTTAACCATGAGTGATGAAGGTAATCTCCTGCCATACTCATCTGCAGCATCCCCTGAAGCGAGGTGTGACGCCCCACGCAGGTCACTCCTTCACATTTCACCTATGGAGGAATTTCACATTGTCAGGGTGCCAGTAAGCAGGCTCCTCGCTGAGCCCTCTGTGTGGAACACCTGTAAATGGGTTTCACAGTGTAATGTATTGTCCCATTTCCTTGTCTATGGCACTGGGGAATTCAGATGGCATACCAGACACCTGACAGGAAAGACAGAGTTAGTACGCACCAGATATTGAATAAAGAGAGTTGTGCTCTCTCCCTCCTGTATGGCCTATGCTTCATTTCTACAGCAGCATCCCTTCATATACTGAGAAACAGGAGCATAACACCGATAATGAAGCAGAGCGGGCTGACGTGTGCCCTCCATTACCTCCAGACGCTATCCACGCTCGTTGCTGCATTGCGTGGTACACCACCTGGCATTACGCATGCCGAGTTACCGCCGGCCCGAGCTGTCGAGGAGGGTGTGGATCTTCCTCCTCCTGCGCTGCACATTTCAGCCAAACAGCACATCGTTGTGTTTGACGGAGCCACATCGGAGGCCTGAAACGCCTTGGAGGCCTGTGCTGGAAAGATAAAAGCTGAGGTGGAGGGACAACCATTACAAAAGGGTGGCGAAAAAAAATATATAAACAAATAAATATACAAAGATAATCAAGAATGTCAGATGTGGACACGTCCGTGGCTACGCCATTGCTTTTTTCTCCTTCACTAGCCAGCAGAACTGACACCGTCCATGAGGCCATACTGCTACAAGCATTGGGACCATTCGACATGACCGATCCCAGCAACCTGGGGCTGAGATGGACCAGGTGGCTCTAAGATGTCTATGTTTACATAGATGCAATGGGCATAAGAGAAGACGCATTAAAGGACTAAGTATGCACTCCATAGGGCCCACCTTAAGAGGTGTCGTATACGAGATGCCGGAGAAAGCTGACAATATGTCCGTAGGGCGAGTTGACTGCTTAATGCATATTTTTCTAAACACAGGAACATGGATTATAAAAGACATGTTTTTCTCAAGCAAAGGGTGAGTCGCTGGATACCTTTGTCATGCGACAGCAAAAGAGAATGAAATATTGTGACTTTGACAACTACTCCACTGAAGAAGCTCTTGGTTCACAGAAAGTTGCAGGGTGCAGAGTCTTCCGTATTCAAAGCGGCTGCAGAAAACGGGATAATTGGAGGAAATTCTTATGCTAGCCTGCACAGCACTGGCCATCGACATGCAAGCTGATGCCATGGAGAAGATCAAGATATTGCAAATGATCCCGGCAACCGTATGTCAAGATAATGCAGCTGAAATGGACCCCAGAGTAAGTGCAACAGATGTGGAAATGAATTTCCCGATGAAGGGACATGCCCACTTCCATGAAGGGAAGTGCTAATAGGCATACGTGTGATTCCTGTGGTGGAAAAAATCGCTTCCAGACGATGTGTGGAAACCTTAAATATGGATAGCGGGCAAGCGACACGAGAGGATCTTGGAGGACATGGCGCCTTCTCGACAGGACAGGAGAAGGTTGCTAGCACCAAGGCAAAAAAGGCCACCAGAGAGATGTCATGTGTCCCCAAACAGATCTCGGAAACTGGCAGGACGATGTTGGGAGTCATGGCAAAATTCTACGCCAGAAGAGTACAAGAGGCAGTAAACGCATCATAAAGTGTGATACATTAAGGTGTCACCAAGGCATCTAGGGGAGTCGGATTCGTCATCCAGTGGCGACCAAAAGAGTGTTACGTATACTTTATAGGGAACAAGACGGCAGTAGAACACAGTCAGACGTTACTACTTCAGGTGAACAGCAGTGCTTGTCAGTTTTTTATTGACACAGGAGCTACCACCAACGTAATGAATGAAGAACTATATGCAGGATTGCAATACATTGCTATGCTGTGGGCACCCGACATTGACATGTACCCATATGGCTCCAAGACATCAAGGGAATGTTTCAAACAACATGCTCCTGCAAAGACAAAAAACAAGAGTGACAATCTATGTCATCAAAGGAGATGTACCAGGGGGATGCATCTTTAGCTTCAAATCTAGCAGTGCAGATGGGGTTAGTGCACGTTATGTATCGAATTATCTCTGCCTACACATCAAGCGCAAAGGACATGGTAATGAAACAATTTCCCTCACTGATACAAGGTCTAGGCAAACTAAAGGATAGACAAGTCATAAAACACATACATGTGACTGTCAACCAGTTGCACAACACTACAGAGGCAATCCACTAAATATACAGTCTCAAGTGGAAGATGAAATAGACTCTCTACTGGAACAGAACATAATTGAGCAGGTTAAGGGACCAACAACCTGTGTATCCCCAATAGTGCCAAATGCCAAAAAGGAGAACAGTGGATGGAATTGTCTGTGTGTGGACCTGCGCACCCCAAATCAGGCCATAGAGAGAGCGAGACATCTGTCACCCAGAATGACGGACTTGATGCGTCTATGACATGAAGCCAAAGTATTCTCGAAACTGGACCTGAATAAAAGGATATTACTCGGACTCCTGACATATCACCTCCTTCATGACCCATCCAGGATTATTTAGATTTAAGAGACTTTTCTTCGGGGTTTCATCAGCGGCTGAGATATTCCAATATGAAATCCACAAGGTGATATGTCATATCCCACACTGCCTAAATTACAGTGACGACATTCTGGTATTTGGGGAAACTCCGGAAGCTCTTGACGATACCCTGCAACGAGTCTGTATAGCGCTGTATGATGCTCAATTGACACTAAATATAGACAAGTGTGAGTCCAGCAATTTCCAACAGTGGCCTCCATCCCAATGCAGAAAAAGTACAGACTTTTAACTCCACACACGTCCCAACCAACATCCACATCTGCAGTGCGGTCCTCCTTAGGAATGGACAATTACTGTACTAGATATATTAAGGATTTTGCGTCCATCAGCACACTGCTAGGGCTACTCACTGTGATCGGACGAGACTTTCAGTGGTCACCAGACTCCGAGGAGGATTTCAGAGAAATCAAGGATCGCATATCATCTGTGGCATGCATGGCCTATTATGACCCAGAGGTAGAAACCAAACTCCTGGTGGACACCAGTCTGGTGGGGTGGGGGGCTATCCTGGCTTAGTTAAACCTGGATCCTCGTCATCACGTCGCATAGTGTTGTATGCCAGTGGGAGTTTGTCAACCAAAGAATGTAACTACAGACAGCTGGAGAAAGAAAGTTTGGCTGTAGCATGGGCAAGCAAGCACTACCATCTGTTCCTGTACGGAAAGTGATTCACGATTGTCACTGACCATCAAGCCCTCACGATGATCTATGGCAAACCCAACACCAGGATGTGGCTGAGGATTGCATGGTGGAGATAACAGCTGCAAGAATATCAATTCAACATAGTGCACAAGCCAGGCAAAGGTAACACCCCAGCAGATTTTCTGTCCAGGCATTAGAGAGTGCCCAGGTGTCAATGGCTGATCAATATATGAACTATACTGTTCACAATGCTCTTCCGAAGGCTCCCAAAATGCCTTCCATTGTGACTGAGTCGAACATTGATGGTCTGCTGTCTAAAATTAAATGAAGAGTGTTGTCCGGCAGGTGGCGCTGTTTGAACAACCCCAGAGAAACACTACCTGAAGAAGAGCGAATAATGTTACAGACATTATCACTCATGAAAGACAAGCTCTCTATATCCCTGCAAGGTTTTCTTCTGAAAGACAAGAGAATAGTGATGCCATCATCACTGCAAGACAAAGTCATAGAACTTGCACATGCCGGTCATAGGAGTTAATATCGGCCAAGAGGTTGTTTGCGGAAAAAGGTGTGGTTTTACAAGATGGCCATCAAAATAGAGGTGGCTCTTGAGAACTGTGTCATTTGCAAGTCGGTAGCACCCAGAACATTCACGGACCCACAGAAATCGAACGTCTATGCCTTTAAGAGTATGGAAAGAGATGGCAGTCTATTTGGTTTGGACCACTTCATAATGACAAATATGTACTGGCAGCCATTGATAAAACATCCTGATACCCAAAAATACAGTTGGTGTCGTCCACGGGGGCTCAATCGGTTATCCCCGTCCTTGACAACATTTTTGCAGACTACAGTATTCCAACTGTAGTAAAATCTGCCAACCGCCCTCCATTTAGTGGACATGCTATCAAGCTGTTTGCAGAATACCTAGGGATTCAGCATAGGAAGATTACACCATTGTGGCCACAGGCCAATGGCACCGCGGAGAGATTCAAGAGTACCATACAAATATGCAACATCATGAAGGGCTAATCCATACAGGCCATTTGCACTTTATTGAGCGACTATCGTAACACCCTACACAGCACCATAGGTGTATGCCTGTCAGAACTAATGTTCAATCGTGAAGTCCACACCCGACCATCTCAGATGTTAGAGGGTTCGATTGGTGAGGAAGTGGCTGAGCGAGTGAGGCAAACTAATAAAGTTAATAAGTCAAAGATGAAAGTTTATGCAGATCACCGGCAAAGGGCTAAGGAGTCGATTTCCAGGATGGTGATTAAGTTATATTACATCAAACACAGGCCCGAAACCTGCCTTCAGTCCCACTCCACTGATGGTGATGGAAGTGAAAGGATCTATGTTGTCGCGGAACACCAGGGTCAGATCATTACCTAAAATTCATCGTTCTTCAAGAATATAACGACTGACATGATGGTGACAGACGAAGAATTGGACTATTCAGACTCTGTGGATGATAGCACTGACTACATGGATAGTGATGGCAATACGGTGGACAGCAGTGATAATGAGGAGAGTGAACCTGTCGTCCGAAGAAACCTGTCTCTACGAATGATCAAGAAGCCATCCAGATGGATTGAAAAGATGGCGTAACATTTGTATGTATTCATGTGTGCAAGGGGGAGATGGAATGTCCTGTCCTATTTCCTTGTCTATGACATCGGGGAACGTGGATGACGTGCCAGACACGTGACAGGAAAGGGAGTTAATACGCACCAGATAGGGGATAAAGGGATACATGCTCCCTCCCTCTCGTATGGCCTATCCTTTGTTTCTTCGGCAGCGTCCCTTCTCATACTGAGAAACAGGAACATAACACACAGCAGCTCTAGAAAATAAGTTTACTGCCAAAAGGTCTATCCTCAAGGGCACAGCAGGTTAGACGGTTCAAACGTTTTTCTAAACTTTACACCCCATAGAAAACACCTACAAGACAGCAACAGAGGCTCTGGCAGCAAATTCTGATCCGCTGGTGCACACTTATTACAAACATTTCAATATGAGACAAGGGCATCAGATGGAAGGGAATCCCCTGGTGCATTCCACACCCGATTGCATCACTTGCCATTCATTTGCTCCCTCACGGATGAAGAAGATGAGGTCCACGTTCAATTGAATCAAGGTTGCATATTTATAAAGCTGTGGAAACAAAGTCTGAGGGAGCCAAGTATCACCTTCAAATCGTTGCCAAGCAGTCAAAGTTCTTAAAGTGTTAGAAATATGTGTCAAACCTAGACCTAAACCAGCCACACGAGAACCCCAACTTGCTCTCACCATGCAAGCCCAAGACTCTTTCTATTCCTGAAGTGGACCGGTGGCAGGCAATGGTCAATGTCCAGCAAAAGGACACATGTGCAGCAGACAAAATCATTCAGTGAAATGCTGCAGATTGCAAGAACCACTTCAGGGGTCTTGTGATGGAAGGCCTGCAGGAAGAAAGGAGAAGAGTGGCTTCACTGAAGGTACACCCTGAAGAAGAGGAAGCAGACAGTCCTGAAGATGGGAGCTGCTTTTCATCTTTCTGGTGTCAGGAGCTGGGTTCAAATAACATCCTCTGCCGTGAGCCACTGTACAAATACATGGCCAGGACACACCAGTCCTGATTGACACATCTGCATCAGTGAATGGCATGGCCTTTGCCCAGTTCATATCAATACATCCCTGCTTACCCATTCACATCCCAAAAAGTCAGACATTTCACTTTCGGGGATCCCGTGCAAAGACCCCTGAAAGGGGCTTTCACAGCGGACACCCACCATTGACATACAATGGGAGAATTAAGGTTCTAAGTAACCAAAATTAGCAAAGACACATTGGGGCAGGCGGATATTATAGGACTGATGTCTGGCCCCATCCCATGTGTATCTCCCATCCTGGTGGAGACCAAGCCCAAACAGTTGGAATTGCATTGACATGTGCCTACCCAACAAAGCCAACAAGTGGGAAGGCCCACCCCATTCCCATGATGTAGCTGTTGACATTCTTGGGGGGCTACATCCCGCGTCTCGCTGCATAACAATGTTCTCCATGCACAGAGGGTAATATCAATATTGTGTTGTTTTGGGGTGTCTTTGTCAGATGGTGAGATGTTCCAGTATACAGTCCAAAACGCCCTTGTTGGCCTCCCAGGAGCGCACAATGTCAGTGATGACATCCTCATGTATGATGCAAAGGAAGCAGAACACCTTGAGCGCGTGTCCAACATATTTCATAGACTGCAACCGAAAGTCTGTCTCTGAGGAGCTAATATCGGATGCAGTGTCAGGATTTTATTGCATCTGGTCATTGCCGTCATTTCATGCTTGGCAGTAAAAGCGTAAACATATGGGACGCCTGCATTTACTTCATGCGGCAACTGTAGTTACCGGAGTGTCGATTTCAGGTTGTTTTACCACAAAACTTGTAATCAGGCCCTATGTATGCATGATTGACTAGTGTTGCAAACACATCCCTGCAGTACAAGCTGTAGTAGGCTAGTCAATGTTTGATGTCATAAAGTGGCCTCTCGTTAAAATAGGAAGGCTGTTGCATTTATGAGTGTGGCAGGTGTGTGGTGAGGCTGTCCGCATCATCATGCCCAACTAATAAATTGGCTGAATTACACACGCAAGCGCAGACCCACACCAGCGTGTGTATGCAACTTCATTGTGTTGGCGTGCATTTGCTGCACAAATTACCGCACAGGCAGGCCGCATCTCCTCCCACGTCTCGCCGACTGGTGTTAGTGCCAGCAATCTTAGATGTTCTAAACAATTCACCCGAAAATGTTTCCAGTGGTTGGGTTTGGAGTCTGGTGGCCACTGGAGGAAGGATGGGTTGTGCATGAAGGGCTTGGTCGCTTCTGTCGGTTATTGCCATTGGTCTTTTCTTTGCTTCCTCTTTTCTGTGTTTTAATTAGTTGTGTTTGCTTCATCTTTCGGTAGTAGCGGCCTCTTTTTTTGCTCTGCTCTTGTTTAGAACATGTGTGTGTGGAACGTGGGTGGGAGAATGCTGAGAGCGTGAGGTGACGGTTGGAGAAGTGGAAGGACTGCTGGATGGTGGAGGGTGCCCACGGGAGGCCGCTGGTGATAAAACAATAAGGTACTTAGCTTCTGGCCCTCATCGTGTGCCTTGCTGTATCAAAGTAGAGGTGGATGGAGGAGCTTGGTGCTGATGGAGTATTTAAGGCCGCCATGAAGTGTACGGTTGGGGGATGGCCTAGTAAGTGCGAAGTGGATGAGGAAGTATTACCATTCTGGGAGATAGGGAAAGAGTGCTTGGTGGAAGGAGATTTGTTAGTTAGGGGTGACAAGTTTGTGCCGCCTGAGAAATTAAGGCAGGAGTTGGTTGAGAGCGCACCAGGGTCATCCTGCCTCCACGGGCACTAAACAAAATCTCAATGTACTCCGGAGACTACTGGCCGGCTCATAGAGCCAAGGTTTGCTCCAAAAGTACTTTAGGACGAGATAGCTGCACCCTTGAGATGGATGGGATTGCATATTAACACCAATCAATAAGGACAACTCAATGGTTTGGCAAAGGGAGTCAGTTTAATGGCAAGCACAAAAAACGGGGTGTCATGGAAATCAGCAGTGATGCGATCGTCCTTCTTGCTTCAACTCCAATGAGCTTCATAAAAATAATTTTTAGCATTTATACTGAAAACTTGTCATAATTGACATATAACACTCAAAAGTTAATATGCAATTCTATTGGTTAGGAAAGGTAACTTTAATATTGGTACTATATCTGTATATGGTAACGGAGTGAGGGGATTGGGTAAACACTGTTAGGTGGGCGTCTAAACCCTTCCCTCAAAGATGACTACTGTAGATGTCACTAAAAGTACAACGTCCCATTGGTTCTACTAACTATAGGACCCTAGATTATTTGGTCCATTGTGATTAGGTTGGCACCAACCCCATGCATACATTTCCACTTTGCTTAGCAGCACGCAGAATGGTCAGCCAGGTGCAGGGTGCCCCCTGGTTACCTGGCGTTTCTCCAATTAAGGTTACAATCAATCACCACTTCGCATATATGTGTCATTCCATTTACTGTGGTTGGCCTCGAAACTGCATTTTCTGTCTGGGAAAGTTCTGATATCTCTGCCTGGTCGGATGCCAAGCATAGGTTTGAACTCATGCTTCTCCTAGCTCGGCTGGCCATGTGCTACCCACACCGTGAATTTGTCTAGTTTGTCTTAATTTGTGCATTTGATTCTTATTCAGCTTGCCACCTACCTACGCCTCCTTATCTTGACCTTTCAGAGATATCCTAACAGTTCCAGTTATATGTAGCTACTGTTCATTCCTTCTATTAGTATGACCTTGGCTCTCCTGGCACGAGTTGCATCTGCCGAGTTTTGATTCAGCCGTCTCTTCTCGTTTTGCTAGAATATGAATCTCTGCTCATTTGGCCTTTTGTAACCTTGGTTGATTCTGCTTCGTTTTGAAAGTGGAATAACACTTATAATACTGTGCTGCGTTTTGAGGTACATTATGTATAATGGCGCTTGCCGCACTATTCTTCTACTTAGCATTGCAAGCCGCATTGTTTTCATAGCTTTCTTGCGGTTCCAAGCATATGTACAAGTGTTAGCTGGTTGAATATCTTCATCCTGTTTACAGCTTAAGCTTCTTTGTATTTCAACATCGATCTCCCCTTTTAGGTTCATGATATCCTTATTCATGGCGTTTCGTCTCTGAGTGTCATTCTCGGGTTGTCATTTCTTTTACTTGTATGTCAGTCCGGGTCCTCGTGACATCACCATTTGTCTTCCATTAAGACCTTTTTGGTGTGGAGAGAAGATTTCTCATTGTGATGGTAGATTACTGCTCCAAGTGGATTGAGGCAAAGTTCGTACAGAGAGTGAGTGCTGGTGATAGTATTACGTTTTTGGAACACGTTTATAGGAGAGAAGGCTTTACCAAAAGGATCAACAAACAACAGGGGGAGAAGAACCCCTGTTGCTGGGTGAGTGATTCGTCCAACATGTGAGATTCATTTGGTATCGAGTAATTCAATCATGACTAGTTGTGTTAAGAATAAAGGTTAGTTTAGTTCTAGTTCCAGCCAACACGTGTTTCAACCATCCTGGGTCTTTATCAATGCAAGGGATCTTTTAATATGTCTCATTGGTCAGTGCAAAGGTCTATTCTGAATGCAGGATTTTGTAGAATCCTGAAGTGGTGTGCAGAACGGCAAGGCCGTGTGGGGACCTCTGCGAGAAGCCCCTCAGCCTACGGTGATCTTACGAATCTAAAGATCACTGTAGGCTGACAGGCTTCTACATTCGGGGAGGGGACATGACTTCAGAGAGAAAGTGGGTGGGCTTGACTTGGCAAATCTCATCATGGAGGGATTCAACCCATTTACGGTCCATGTCTCCTGGTCCAAGCTGCTTGTGTGGATGGTTGATCGGACTGGTGGGCTCGAGCATACCATAAGCATCAGACAACACGTAAAAAGGTTCCTTATAAGCGTCCCGAGTGAGGAGAAGACTTTCTCGTATGCCCAGTAAGGCGGATTCTGTTCCTTCTGCTGGTTGGGGCCCGGGTTGTATGTCATGAAGGAACGTGTTCTCTATGGCGTAATTTAGTGCTTGTAATGCAACCACTCGTCGGTGGCCTGTTGTGGTAGGCTGGCGATTAGAAAGCCTTGCTATATCAGCATGAGCTTTTTATGAGATACCAATGATAGTTGATAGCCCCCTCCTCAGAGGAGCGATGCCCAGTGCCTCCGTGAGGGGGCCAGAGTGACACAGTGAAGCTTGCGGGGTGCAGGGGGCCTTCACCCTGAGGCACATTTTTATGGTATTCTCTTTTTGGGTACTTCCATTCACTATTAAAGGTAGAGGGGGCCAGCAAGAATGGGTTGGTAGCTGCCATGTCATTTTGTGGGATTCATTTCATTGCTGTAGGTCAGTGAACTTGTCAACCTCTAACCTCTTGACCCGGAAATGGCCAACAGTCACTGAAAGCATAAACTGTATGCCGATAGGTTAAGCACAATCATTTCCTTTCCTTGGCCAGGGATCTTCAACCTTTGGCTCTCCAGTTGTGTAGACATCTCCCAACAGCCCTGGTCGGCATCGTCAATGCTGAGGGATCACGGGAGTCATAATACAAAACATCTGGTCAAGTCCAGGTGACAGACCCCCTTTCCCCTATGCGTCGAAAGACATTCGACTCCAAGCATTTATTTGTGAATTGGGAGTTTCTCCCCTTGTCTTCAGGGGCAGAGCCAGCCTCAATATATATGGGGGGCTGGATGGCCGTTTTGAAAACTGGTGGCTGAGTGGGGCCATTAAACCCATTACACTGTTGACCTCTCCAACCCCTTCCTCTCAGCCCAGGAGGCTTGGTAGATGTTTTGCCTCC
Organism: Ambystoma mexicanum; assembly: GCF_040938575.1. NCBI lineage: Eukaryota > Metazoa > Chordata > Amphibia > Caudata > Ambystomatidae > Ambystoma > Ambystoma mexicanum. The sequence goes on along the minus strand of NC_090921.1, from coordinate 799,558,614 downwards.
CTTTGGTCCATTGGATGCATCTTTCACCCTAACTCAAAGGCGATTTAGTTAAACACGCCACTGGAGGTTGTTGTGTGTGGGTCTAGTGTTTGCACGAGACGATCTCATGACGCCTTTCTAATAAAAGGGGCTCTGCTGGCACGCACAAGGCACAAGGCAGTGCAGTAGAGCCCCAGGAAGCGGCAACTCGTGTCTATGTGTCCTAATTTGGGGGAAGGTTGCCAAGTGGTCATGGCCTGTCGCTGTGGTCCTGCCTGGGTGTCCCCACAGCCTGCGCCGATGAGTGCTGGGTGCCCCCAGCTGGGAAGGAATCTCTCTGGAGATCCGGAGGTACCAGGGTGATCCCTGAGGTCCGTACGCTGTGAGAGCGCAGCGTCCTTTGTGTGTGTCATCTGAGGCCCGCCCCGGTGACTGGAGGCAGGCCACCACATTGGCGACGAGGTGGTCTCGCCCCCCTCACATGCCCGTGTGAGGGGCTCCCATAAGGTGTTTTCTTTTGTGTGCACCTTGCAGGGGCAGAGCCACGGATCTGCGTGTGCGGTCGCAGCCCACGCCGTGATCATTGAAGAAGCGGCGTTGGCTGCATGGTGAGCGGCCTGGGCACCGTATGCTTGGTGCTTGCACTGGTTGCCTCTACCATCGGAAAAGGGTGCCATCATCTGCGGCGGTAGCCGGGAAACGAAGGAACCGCCGGCTGGGCCGCGTGGCAAGACAAGGCCATGCCCCAGGACAAAGGAAAAGGGGCGGAGCCCATCATCTGTGGGCCCACGTGCAGAGCAGGCGGCCCGTCAAGATCTGGGCCGCGTGGTGAAGTTGTTGCTCTGGGCTGAGTGCGGGCCCGGAAAGGGGGCGTGGCCTCGTCGCGAGCCCAGTGGGTAATAGAAAAGCGGCATGGTATGTGGATCCAGGCTGCTGCAGTGAGTTCCTCGGGACAACACAAGGCAGTGGGCCCTCGCAGTGGGGATTCCAAAGAAGCCCAAGTACAACGGGCTATCAGGATAAGGAAGGAAGACATTGTGTTGGTTGTCTTCTCCCCTTCCTGATCTGAATTGGCAGTGAGTCTAAAGAAGCCCAAGAACAACAGGCCATCAGGAAAAGGAAGGAAGAGATTGTGTTGGTTCTCTTCGTCCTTTTTGGTCCCAATTTGGCAATGACATGGCAGTAAGTAGGATGAACGTCCTCCCCTGGACAGTGCTACAGGGCCCAAGTGCCCAGTGTTCTGGGACGCCACAGGGTGTCAATAACCTTCCCAGGTTTGCCCACTCACGCCCCAGCCTTCCCACAGGGTAGCAGCTCCCCAAGGAGTGCTTGTACGCCCTCTGGGACCTCAGCACAGAAGGGCCAAGGAACAGTGATTGTACCCCCGCACTAACCAATTACCATACCCCAAGGGTAGCGGCTCCGTGGGGGAGTGCTCAGCACCCTAAAAGATGTCCACAAGGGGACAGGCACCCTAAAACCCACCAGCCGTAGTTACATCTTGTGCCCGCCCAGGGTCCATCATGTCGGACGAGGAGGGGTCATGTCGAGGACAGCTCGCACCACTACCTCACTTCGACGTGGTGGGTGCGCCTGCCAGTCTGGGACCACGGTGGACAGCCTGGGTAGAGAACCCGGAATTATACTTCGAGGCAATGGAAATGAAGGACAAGGCCAAATGCCCAACCCTCCTGTACTCCGCCGGACTGGCCAATCAGAGGCTATTAAATACACTAAGGCCCGCAAATCAGTCATATGCGGCTGCCATCGCAGCCCTGAACAAATATTTCCGACCCATGGTCAACAGGGACTATTAACGGTTCAGGATGAGGTGTGCGAGGCAGGAGGAAGGGGAGAGCCTCGATGCATTTCACGGGAAGCTGTGCGGCATTGCACTGTCCTGTGACCTGGGAAATTTCGAGGAGGATGAGATTAGGGCGCAGATCGTATACGGCTGCAGCTCTTTGAAGCTGCGCAGGCAAGTCCTGAGGGACCCAGCGCTGACCCTCAACCAGATACTAGACCTTGGCTGTGCCCAGGAACTGGCAGAGGTGCGGGCCTCAGGCATGGACTCATCCAGACACCACCTCAGGCTGGAGGCCCCCATGCAGCAGGTCAAGCTGGAGGAGGTGTCAGCTTTCGGCAAGTGGCAAGGAGGATAGCCGATGAGGAGGGGAGACTGGCCAAGGAGAGACCCCAGTGCCACAACATGCCATAATTGCGGGTGGGATCTTCCACACCCGTAGGACTGCCCTGCGGAAGGACACATCTGTGGGAGGTGCGGCAAGGTGTATCACTTTGCACATGTGTGCCTCGCCCCAACACCAGCCAGCATGGCGGGGACATCGGGGGGAGTGAGTCAAAGGGGAGAAATACCCCCAGAGTGGCTACCGTCCAAGTGGCGGAAGACCTACGGAGAACGCGGTATGATGGGGGAGAGGAGGAATATGCAGAAAATATATTCTTCTTGTCCTGCAGCAGCGCCACTGGGCAGTTCGATCCCAGAATTTTCTGAGTTCAAACAGCCCGCTGTCAGGCCCTGTGGTGTGCGGACTGGAACACACCTGTTTGTTTGCAGTGTTGAAAGTTCAATGCTTTGATTAGTTAGTACGTGGTGCTCGGACTGGAATGCACCCTGTGTTTGCAGTGATGACGTAGGAACAGAATGGATGCGCGGACTAGAATGCACCAAGTTAGACCCAGTATAGGGTTGCTGTTTGTAACGGCGGTGATTTTTCTTTTGTTATAATAAAGGAGGGATGTTGTGTGTGGGTCTAGTGTTTGATTGCGAGATAGCATCATGACATCATCATGACGCCTCTCTAATAAAAGGGGCTCTGCTGGCACGCACAAGGCAGTGCAGCAGAGACCCAGGAAGCCTCAACTTGTGTCTGTGTGTCCTCATTTGGGGGGAGGTTGCCAAGTGGTCGTGGCCTTTCGCTTTGGTCCTGCCTGGGTGTCCCCACGGCCTGGACCGACGAGTGCTGGGTGCCCCCAGCTGGGAAGGAATCGCTCCGGTGATCCGCAGGTACCAGGGTGATCCCTGAGGTCCGTACGCTGAGTGAGCGCAGCATCCTTTGTGTGTGTCAGGTGCCCCAGACCTCATCTGAGGCCAGGCCCGGTGACCGGAGGCGGGCCACCACAGAGGTGTGGGCCATTAAAAAACGGAGGCCAGTAGTTAAGACTTTGGCTTTATCGCCTGGCCAGGCTTCTGTCCTCTGCCACGGTACATGACTGTTTAAGAGAAAGAACACCCACCTCTCTCCGAGATGAAAAATCTGAAAGGCTCTTGCATCCAGTGACTGGGCATCACAGCAGATTGATGCCTTCTGCCACAAAGTGCCCAGGCTGGCGCCGCCCCTTTACTTACTCCTCCCTTCCCCTCCACCCACTGACCATGCCTCCAGCCCCCTGCGCTCTTCGACTTCTTTCCACATTACAAAACCCTGCTTCATAAATACATAGTTACTACCATTTCTATTCTCAGTATTTCACATTCGGAAGACATTTCAGAAATTCAACATCTAGTCAGCAGCCTAGCACGAATAAGGCAGTAGGGGGCAGCATTGCGCCACAAATGCATCAGAGCACAGAGATTCGCTTTTTTGCAGCGTGTCACTAAAACAGCCCTATCTCATTTATTTTTCAGACCAGCGACGAATTATGCGCGGCTCTCCTTTAAAATGCATTACAAGGCGAGGAGAACGACAATTCCCAACGGGGCGCCCAAGCATCCCCAGAGTCAGCGGATTTATAAGGGGAGCCAAGAAAAGACTGTAAATGCCAGAATTCGCTCTTTGCAGCCTACATCCCTCAAGAAGCGAAAAGCAATAGATGTGTTCAGCTATTCCAAACCACATTCATTCTGTAATGTGTCCGCGTCTCACTGAGACATTCCACGGAGGCCCTTTAACCAATAGCCCAATTTAACACTTTCGGTCGCCACTGGCGATCAATTGAAGATCGCTCAGTCTTCAAGTCTCTACTCCTTGTCTTCAGAACTGTCCTTGATATGATAGGTTTTTTATAACGCGCTTCTTACCCAGAGGTTTCTAAGCGCGGACGCGGGTGTTGTGGGTGACCCTCCTACGTGCATTGCCCCTTTAAGGGGATGTGTCCCTCCCACGTGTATTGCCCCAAAAGGAGCTCCTGCAGGCACGTGAGACAGAACGGCTGCAGACTCCGTGGAAGGTTGGTCTGAGTCCGTGTCTCATTGATGATGTAGGCCGCAGGCCTACATGTGGGAGGTACAGGCCTGCAGGCCCTGTTGCCATCGGACCCTCGTGCCGGGACGGTGACCGAGGTCTGCATGGTCAGGACCCTGGCAGGCTGTGCCCCCACCCCGATGGCGCTGATGTCCCCTAGTGCCACCGGGCCTGCCGGATGGACATGGCAGGCCCCAAACTCCCACAGGCGCTGGGCCTGTTTGGTGCTGTGAGGAAGCAGCACCCCGGGGTCGCCTGCCGGATGGACATGGCAGGCGACTCCCAACAGCGGGGATCGAACCCGGGCGAGCACGTTTCTCCTGAGGTATCATCCCGAGCATGCCCCCTACTAACTTGCAAACAGAGTCTCTCTCTGCACCCGTTCACAAGCCCCCCCCCACCCTCTCCTACCCTCAGCAACCTGTTCGTCCCCTCCCCGCACCAGCTCCCGGCACCGGATCGCTCTCCCTCAATCCCGGATATCAAAGCAATGCATTGCTCTGCACGATTCAAGAGCAGGCGCGAGTTGCACCTGCTCTGCGCATGCTCCGTCCCCGCTGGCGATGCCTTTCTCCCAACCCCTCTGTCTTTCCCACCCCAATGTGTTCGTTTGCTGATATTGACTTTCCTTTTATGTATGGCACTGGCTGACTTGTTTGTGGTGTTTATGCATGTGCCTGTATAACCAACCTTCAGTGATGCGCGGTCTAAGCCTTGTTTTTTCCAATGACACTCCACTTTCAACCTCAACTAAAAAGTGATGGATGGAAGGTTTTAAATTAAACTTAGTCCAGGAACGGGCCAACATCCCACGGGGGTCAAGATAATACCGTGGTGATGTTGCCGCAGACAGTGCATCTGGACAGCATGGGTACATTAGACTGGCTCAGGGGAGGCAGAGGGAGAGGGAAGGCAAACCCTCACACAAGAAAGCGGTGGGGGGGGGGGAAACAGGGGTCATGGGGTGTCCCCTGTGGTGAAAAAGTCTCCCAAGCTCTGGCCGCCAACGATTTTCTGGGAGTGAGGACGGGCAAAGTGGACACCCCTCCAAAGCATGTAGAAAATGGATTCTCCTGGGAGCTTGTGTTACCGTGAGCTGGGTGAGCCCTGGCAGTATTGAGACGCATAAAGAGTAAAAGTAAGGAGGATGGATGGGGCTTGGGACATGGCAGTGTCAAGGGTCTGAAAGGTGGACACAGAGCACCAGGGCAGGTCCTGAAAGAGTGACGCCTGGAAGAGAAAAGTGGCCAGTGCTCCGCGGGAAGCCTACGCCATAGCCTGCAATGCCACAGTAGAAGACCTATGGTGCTGTGAGCCCAAACTCTTCATCCTGCCACTAATGGGAGAAGTCAGAGCCGGCCTTGGGGGGGTGCGAGCCGGGCAACCGCCAAGGGTGCCACGGCCCTCAGGGCGCGATTAGCCCCCTGCCATGCAAGCTCGGCAGAGTCTTTCAAGGGCTCCCCGAGCTGGCGTAGTGGGAGAAGGCGTGGCAGGTAGGCTTTTGCTGTTAAATGCGCCCGCGGCGGCGGGCTCATTCAATGACAATGGGGTGCTGACGCGCCCTATTCATATCATTAATGACAAAAGGCACCATTAGCCCCCACACCATGCTAGCTCAGGGGTGTCTTTCAAAGGCTACCCTGAGCTGGCGTGGTGGCAGAAGGCGTGGCAGGTGCCTCATTGTCATTGAATGCACCCGCGGCAGCGGGCTCATTCAATAACAATGGGCTGCTGACGCGCTCTATTCATGTTATTACCTCCTCGCCGGAGCGAGGTTAAAAAAAAATGTGGCCCATCCTGGCCACGCCCCCTTCTGCCCCGCCCCCTGTTAACCAGGGGCGCAAGGGGGGTGCCAATTCGCCCAGGGCGCTGCTGCCCTTAAGGCCAGCCATGAGAGCAGTGCAGTTAAAACCTCTAGGTAATGTCCCCCTACACTGTCACAAAGGCGACCCAAAGCATGTTTTGGCCTTGTTGGAACTAATCAGTGAGGTGCTGCTTGACTCCCTAGGCATTGAAAGAAAGGGACCCACTTCTGAGACAACACCTCTCACTTAAGGAGACGATCTAAAGCCCAAAAAGGGGTGGATGGAGAACTTTGAATCAATCATAACCTCTGGCATTGCTCTGGAGAGCCTTTCATGCCCCTCTGTGTAAATCAGACTGGATCCTGTCACTAGTGGGAGCGGTCTGGCTCCAGCTGCTAGACCCCAAGAAGGCTGAAACATGGTTCAGGCACACCATTTCCAGTGCAGAGGGGCCATGGCCTCACAGTTCTGACTGGGCTGGTCCCTTTAGTGCCAGACCAAGACTGACTTGCATATGGCTGACTCCCTTCTGCAGTGGTGCAGACAGGCCAAAAACTGTTGCCATGGAAGGCTATACAGAGTAATGATAGTGATTATGATTAATTCATAGCCCTGTATATCTCCTTTTTCCAATGTTGCTCCACTTTCCCACCCAGAACTAGATTTTTCCAGCTACTTTTCAAAGAACATCTCAACAATCACTGATCGCTCCACTCAATCTTACTTTTCCCCCTCCAGATCCAACGTACTCCCTCTATCCATCCCAACAACTTCTGCTTCCCCTGCACACTACCAGCAACCCCCCTGCAACCCTCTTGGTGTGTGCCCTATATACAGTGCTACGTTGCTTCCCTGCTAGAGTTGCACTTTCTAAGTCAAACCCTTGTTATCCTTGCCTAGCTTTAAGTAGGTAAACTGATACATACATGATTTCATTATACTTTGAAAGGTAGCTCACTGTGTGCATTCTGTAGGTCAGACATGCATTTATTTATTGTATTTGTTGGTAGCGCCCAAACCCAGAGGTATCACGGTGCTAAAGGTACATAATTAGGATTCGATGGGAACAGTAAGGTTACATTACAATAAAGTGTGAATCCTACAGAATAAGGTGGTTACATTACATCTTAGGATATGAGTCATACAGGGAGAGTAGTTGAGTTACATCAAGAAAGTGAGTCAGGTAAGAGTAGGCAGGTCTGGCTCAAATATTACAGATATCTCTAAGATATCTAAGTGGCATGTATCTCGGATGACCCGGCAAAGCATGTCATTCTTCTGAAGCTACTATAAAGGAGAATCATTGAAGTAGCCCATGCCCTCATGTCTGGATTGGGGAGTGGAGACTGGCAAACAAGCTGTTTGCAGGTTGAGACCCTGACATAGCTTTTCCCGGTACCTCAGGAGGCGCATGTGGGAGCAGCAAGCGGCACCCATATGTTCTGGATCGTGTGAGAGAGAAGAGAGAACAAATGAATCCCTGTGTGGCAGGGATCTAGGCTCAGATCTATGCAAGCATCCCCAATACCTAAGACCAGTCTGACCCTTCCAATGCCCCACTCACAAACTGGGTACTAAGTGGAGATGCCATGACCAAAGCCCCCCAAGCCGGGGTAAAATAACTCATGCTGGTGGAGTCCATACACGGTAAAGGTCAATGCTCCAGGCAAGCCCCCTCCCCACCAATCAAACCTTGTAGTAACTTTAATCATTTCAGTTTCTTGTTAGTTGAGAACCACCGCTTGCCAGTAATGATGCCTTGAGCAAACTAAAGGTCTAGTCAGACTATGGTGTGTACTATATAAAGACCATAATTGTATCACATACAGAGCAAACACTGCAGTCCAATAAACAATCTATTACTATGATATATGCCACACAAACTAGAACATTACACTATGAATAAATGAGGAATTCGGCGTAGTAGTGCACACTTAACTGAATCACTTCTAGGTGATCCTAATTTTACCAGCCAAAGGAAATCAAGCCCATTTCGGTAGAGTGGTCTGCACAGGATCGCCGAGATTGCTCAAGCAGGGAAGCCTGGCTGTAAATGTAGGTTTTCTGGTTGCACAGTGTTCACTTTTCAATCTACATCCTCCCATTGAATCAATTATTTGTACCAACATACAATGGCTTCTTGATAGTAGTCCGGTAAAAGTAAATTCAGGTTTCGATTGATTGGGTGGTGTTGGAGGAGACCAGGAACATCCCACATCCTGCAGGTCTGCATTTGCCTCTCCCAGCTCAGCAGTAGATACCCCTGTAACCCTTCTGTCCCTTCTGCCTCAAAGACAGTGGGCTGAACCTACTCTGCATGCCTCCCTGTCTCCCTGCCACTGTTATGTGTGCCAGAACATGATGGCATTCAGAATGGCCACTTCTCTGCAGCCACAAAAAGATGGTACATTCCAGACTCAAATAGAGCCACTGAATGTACTCTCTTGCCTAACACGAATCTTTACATTTTTTATTCAGAATGTTGTATCTTATTGGTCTGGGCACAAAAACATGGCACGCAGGTTTAAAGTGACGGAATGTAATCTCCTAACTAGTATTTAGTCTGGCCACTGATAGACAATGCACCCAGTTATAGATTCTAAATTCACTCTCTTGACTAAAAATAATAAGACTTGCTACTCGCAAGTATGCAACTTGCATCAAGTATTTGGTATTGCCACTAAAAGATGCACACGGTTTTGCACTCACTGAATGTAATCTAATCTCCTGCTTGCCTCACAATAATTCTGTGTTGTTCTTGTCCTCTCACTAACAAGAAATATCACGTGCATCAATGTCCTGCAAGGTGTTCAGTGACTGTGATTCTTTTCTTTTTAGTAATAAAACAAATGCAGTCACTTACACAGCTGAATGTAATCCTCTCCTGCCCGTTCAGAATGGAATATTTTTTCTCTGCAGTTAGCACTCTATCTGTCCACAAAAAGATGATGCACTGAATTACAACAACTGAATAGAATGTCCTCTGGCCTACCAAGAATATAAGACTTTCTTTGCAACTAGTGCTTGGTCTGCCCACAAAAAGATGACAAACTCAGTTGCAGACACTGAAAATGCCTTGCCTAAAAGTAATTGTAAGATTTGCTATTCTCAACTTCACAACTTGCAGCAAGTATCTGTTCTGGCTACTAAAAGATTGCACACTGATTTACTGATTTACACTACACATTCTGGATGTAATCTTCCCCTCCCTACCAGGAAATTTAAGACCATTTCTCTTCAACTAGTTTTTAATTTAGCCAATTAAAGATGCCCCACTGATTTACAGTCACTGAAAGTCATCTCCTCCTACCAGCAAATATAAAATTGTTTTCTCTGCAACTGGTATTTGCTCTGGCCGTAAAAAAGAGGATACAGTTACAGTCAGTGAATGTACTCTCCTGCCTTTAACTAAATCTCAGATGTGTTATTCACAGCTTTGCAACTTGCAACACACATTTTGGTCTGGCCACTAAAAGATGGTGCACTGGTTTGCAGCCACTGAATGCATATCCTCTTGCCTGCCTAGATTTTTCTCTGCAATTAGTATTTGTTCTGGCCACAAAAAGAGGACACACTCGGTTACAAACCCAGAATACACCCTCTTGTCTAAAATAAATTCCAAGATTTGTTATTTGCTACTTGTGTCAAGTATTTGGTATGGCATGTTGATTTACAGGTCCTTAATCTAATCTGATCTCCTGCCAGCCTCCAAACAATGATATTCACACTGACAAGAAATGCCATGTGCATTTATGTCATGCAGAGTGGTCAATAGGCAGAGTGAACACTAGTGATAAAAAAAAGAGGGCCTCGTGTTTTTCAATGTCCTGCGTGTGCCTCTGAAAAATCTTATTTTTATTTTCTATCTGTTCCTCAACAAAATACCTATTGTATTGCTCTACCCATTCCTCAACTACAGACTGTTTTAGTTTTCTGCCTCTACCTAACAAAACAGATCCCAAAATCGACCTATGCATGCCCTAATCATATTATTGGACCTGAGCAATCCCAAACACTTTGGCCGAACTACTGATGACGTTCAGAGCATCTCAAAACGTAAAAACCGTGAAATATTTCAGCATTTGGGTTTATATCCACACAGTTCTCCCAGGCTTAGTATTCTGTAAATGGGCAAGACACCCACTGCCTCCCTGTGATTCCCCCATTCCTTCGCCTCTGGGTTGGGCGCTTCCCCTCACCCCTAAGAATATTCCAGCACATCAAATACAGCATGTTGTTCTTTTTGTTCCCTAAACACCTTTCTATTCCAACGTTGATCCCCCTTCTTCTGCTTCTCACCCAGCTATCACCATGGTGTATTTCTGGTACCCAAGTGGTTTGCAAAATTCCTCGCCTTCCCCAGGCAGCTTCGCTTCATACAACTGTGAGGGAACTTATACCACAATCACAATACCAAAAACACGGGAAACTCATGGCAAATAATAGGCAAATCTCGAAAGAGGAAGCATTTTGTCGATTCTGTGAGAACAAACAGATGCTGGAAACTATCCATCACATCATCATGACTTGCCCTGCGTTAGCTGAAAAAAGAACCTGGTTTTCGAGAAATTATATCAACACCTGGGCCCGAACTCAATTGCCAGGACAGATGGAATCTAATACTCTCAGGGAATAATAGGAGTCTAACTACTGTTATAATTCAATTTTGGAATCACATAATCATGATGAAGAGGACACAACCATCTGAAAGGGTGGACTAACAGTTGTATTCTATGTAGTAAGGAAACAAAATAAGAAAGTTGGGAGAATATGGTTAATGAAATAATGCGTGTGTTAAAATGTACTTTTTGAAAAATTATTATTATTGAGAATTTTGGAATTGTATGACTCTATGGATAAATGAAAAGTTTTGAATAAAACTATAACATTTAAAAAAAATATATATATACCACAATCATAAACATGGAAAGGTCCATGCTCCAAGCGCCTTATAGGACACTGGGCGGAAAACAAGATTCCTTCCTCCTTGCCTTGCCTTTGCTGATTAAAAAAGAAAAAGGCGTTTTTTTATAAATTCTTTCCTTTGCAGTGAGGTTTATGTTCTTTTTTTTCTTCTTTTATCTGATTTTGATGCTCTTTGACGTCTGCTTTTTTATATGATTTAAATATAAATTTTTCCATAAGGACTTCCAATAATGAAAAGTTAGTAATTTACTAACTCATTTAATAAAAACAAATATATAAATATAAACACGTTTTTGTGGAAAGAGTCAGAAGATCGTCATGACAACACCATCAGTGCCTGGGTACACATGAAAAATTGAAAAAGAAATCACATCGAAATGCCTATTAAGGTCTGCCGCGTAAATCTATGTTTGCAAGTTCTTGGCCAGTGAATGGAAGGGAAGCGATTGGAGAGAGTTCTCAGAAAGACCCAAGCGTATCCTCTGAACTGGCTAAGCAGATATGCGCTGGGACCATCGCAATAATACACCAGTATTGATTGGCTGCCCAGTGCCTAGGAAACGCTTCTACATTTAGCAAGTGTAAGGGTGGGAGCGGTCTAGTCGTATCTCACAAACCCAAGATGTGTTTTCTAATCCTATCTTCTCCTTCTAACAAACAATGTGATCCTGGATGAATCAGTGTGTCTCTGAGCCTCGTATCGTGTCCACTGTCACTGTTAGAGACCGACTAACAGTTGTGAGCGCTATGTTAAACAAGGGAGGGGAGCCGGAGCAATCCGGAATATAGCGCTATACAAAAACGGGATATATCACTCACTGGGCGCGAGTGGCCGCTACAAGCAGAGTGTTACTTGACCCCTGGCAAAGGCCACATTTGACTTGGGAGCACAGAGCACCTTCCAATCATAATTGTACTGTTGGCATTCTGATCAGGAGGGGCAGTAACATTACTCGTGTAGAAGAACAAGTTACTTCTTACCTGGTAACGTTCTTTCGACCAGGAGTGATTAGTGACTCTTCGCTCTCTACTGTTGCTGTGGGAGTGTTTCCAGCTTAAAAACTGCCTCTCCCCGCGGAGCGGGCGCGGAGTCTGGCAGAGTCTGAGGAGTGACCAGGAGTGATTAGTGACTCTTCGCTTTCTACTGTTGCTGTGGGAGTGTTTCCAGCTTAAAAACTGCCTCTCCCCGCGGAGCGGGCGCGGAGTCTGGCAGAGTCTGAGGAGTGACCAGGAGTGATTAGTGACTCTTCGCTTTCTACTGTTGCTGTGGGAGTGTTTCCAGCTTAAAAACTGCCTCTCCCCGCGGAGCGGGCGCGGCGTCTGGCAGAGTCTGAGGAGTGACCAGGAGTGATTAGTGACTCTTCGCTTTCTACTGTTGCTGTGGGAGTGTTTCCAGCTTAAAAACTGCCTCTCCCCGCGGAGCGGGCGCGGAGTCTGGCAGAGTCTGAGGAGTGACCAGGAGTGATTAGTGACTCTTCGCTTTCTACTGTTGCTGTGGGAGTGTTTCCAGCTTAAAAACTGCCTCTCCCCGCGGAGCGGGCGCGGAGTCTGGCAGAGTCTGAGGAGTGACCAGGAGTGATTAGTGACTCTTCGCTTTCTACTGTTGCTGTGGGAGTGTTTCCAGCTTAAAAACTGCCTCTCCCCGCGGAGCGGGCGCGGAGTCTGGCAGAGTCTGAGGAGTCCGAGGAAGTCCGTGGAAGCCGGGGCGCGTCCATAGACTCCCCTGGCACTTGCTTACGGTACCCATCCCCATCCCCGTACTCATCCCCGCTTCAGTCCCTGCCATAATGCGAACAAGCGCTCTTATGGCTCTGGAGAAAGGAAAGATCGTGAGTAACGCTGTAAAGACCCGAGCCCAAAGAAAGCGTGTGCGCGAACCTGCGTGCCCTGACTCCGAACATTCATGGCTTTCAGCGGCGTCCTCGGAGGCACTCCACACACCTGTCTCTGTTGTCTCTGTTGTCGCAGTTGTCTCCGACTGCATACAGTCTAAGAACCAAGATGAGCCAGCCGCGAACTTGACATCTACGCCTAGCGACAACGACAACGATGAAAAGATAGTAAGTGATTGTGTGGTTACTACTTCACGAGTGGATCGAGATCCTTTTCCTCAGTCCTGGCAAATGGGAGGTGCGGCAGAGGTATTGGGGGCTGAGAGAGTGGCTGTGGCACCTGCTCTACAATCGGCTACTGACAGTGTTAGTGCCCAGCCCAGCCCTACAAAAAAGATCCCACCCCAGGCTTTCACATCCCGCTCCCCGTATCAAAGTAAAAGTGATGTGATCCCTGACAAGTGCGCTAGTTCACATGAAGTACAGTCCATTCCGATGGTTACGCTTGAATCGGCCCTAACACATGGCCCTTTTGGTTTTCCAGCCAGTACTGCATTAAATGACATGAGTTCAACGCGTTACGACCTTGCTATCACGCAAACGCCTTCTTGTCAACTCACTGGTGCGACGCCCGGAGCCCAGGTGCTCCATGTGATTACCGGTGATTGCGATGCAGTAGATGCTCGAACACAAATAGAAGCAAGCAATGGCTCCCCACGCACACGATTCTACAGTGCACATGAGAAGTTGCTACCTTCGCCAGTGTTTCCACTAAACACGCTGTACGAAAGTAGTGCGCCTGACATAGCGCTCACACCCAATGAAGTGTTCAACCCGGCTCAAAAATTGGATTCACAATCCTTTGCCTGTGATTCCTTTGCAAATGCCGAGGGGGTGAGGGTGCTGACTCCACAAGAAAAAGACCCAATTAACCGCAGGAACTCCTTAGAAGTGGTTAATAAACTTTTATTGGACCTTAAGCACTTGAACAAAAGCAGGTTGAATAACTCGGCAATAAAAAACTGTTTACCAGGGGCTACAACCCCTACGAGAGCGTCCCATAACTTTGTGGACGGGGTGTCTCCATCAGTGTTGCTGGCTAAAAGTCCCTCGCGGAGCCTCCTTACGACCAATTTGATCGAAAGAAGAAGGAGAAGTAGACGCTCGAGTGGTTCACCGAGCATTCTATGCTCACAAAAGAAGCCCGCTATGGTGATATCGCAAAATGACCCATCGTCTAACTCACATCAATGTATGCATGGACCTTCAAGCGTGAGTTCGCAATCTGAAGACAAGTCAGATTTGTCTTCATCGGATTCATCTTTAATGGAGCGCCCTTTTCCCAAAATTAGACGATTTCCAGTGGGCAAAAGACAATCCAAGGGCCGTACAACGGATTGCTCTGGTAACGCACGCTATACTCCAAGTATGCAAGAGCTTCAAAGTATCATCATGTCATCAACCACAATTGCCTTGGCTCCTTTTCTAAAAATGTATGAACATATAAACGACAACATAAAAGACCTAACAGCTTCGCTCAGTGGTGTATATGCGAAGATTGCTGAACTGGAAACGTCTCAAACGACTCTAAGGAACTCATCTCTACATACTAACAAACAAGTGGAACTGGCATTAGTTGCTTTAACAGACAGTAACAAAAATGCACTCTTAGACAGAAAATTACTGGCTGAAGTGGCTAAACAGGCTCTACACCTTTTTCAAAAAAAAGTCGACAATCCTGGTTATATTGAAGTTCTTGAAGACCGAGATGTACAGAGCCCTCGAACCTCAAATAATCCTGTAGTTTGTTCTTCTTCTCGGATACCTGTAGCCACGTGTGCCCAGATTGCAGAAGCCACTGCTCTTGATCGCATGAGAAACGCAGATAAGCTGGCTAATATTGAAAAGGCGACAGCTGAAGAAGGTCAAGAGCATTCTTTGTTGTTACTTGTTCCATGCGCTTCTGGCCCGCAAACGGCCGACCTTGACCTCTCCACCACTGACTTGGCTCCATCTGACTCGAACAATTTTCAGGCCATCCGCCTGAAAACTCAAGCTGTAGAGAACTTGGCGCTTCATGATCCTCAATTGGCTGCCTCGTCAAATATAAATCTTGGTTCTGTTTCTGACATAGAGGTACCGGTTGATGCACTAAACTCTGAAACTGACGCTGTTGCTGCAGTTTTTGACATATTTAAACACCCTACATGCCGGCCTATCTCTGGCTCGAAAACTGCAAACTGTAGAAACAACGAACCTAAAAAATCAAAAAACATGCCCATGAAAAAAAGGAACCGAGGTAATGATCCCAGGAAATTCTTGCGCAATCTAAAAACTCTGAATGTAACTGTCAACAAAACAACTCTAAAAAATAAAAAAGACGCATGTGAATCGCTGTCAAATGTTACTACCATCGATCTGGATCCGGCCATCGAACCGATAATCGACTTACGCGGTATATCGGAGGAGTTGTTAAACATATCGACATATGAGGATGAAGTAGCCACGAAAGCGAACGAGACTGCGGAGCACAATTTGTTGTCGGTTATCCCCCTCGTGGTATCTAAACAGATTGACAACACCACAGATCCCTCGAACGCAGTCTGTCCCCAAATAATCAATCAGCCTGACATCGGTTTACATCTGCCTGGCCTCAATTCCATTCTGCCTAAAGTGCCGGCCCGGAAAGCATCAAGAATTATATCTTTATGTGAAGTAACTGGGCCAACTTCAATTCTAACAGATGACATGAACAGCTGCTCTAAACCATTCATGACGCTCGAGGAGAAACGCCGGAAGATCTGCAATCAGTGTAACAAAGATCATCCGAAATCGAAAGATCCAGAACCTCAATTTTCTTTCAATCCGCACACTAGCCAGCAACCATCCAAAGCCCTAAAGTCTGTTCCTTCAGGCACTAAAGTACAAGACCTTATTCAGATGAACCCGTCGCAATTCAAGGCCATGGGGGTTCCACAAGGAAATCCTACACTGAAAAACCAATCAATAAAAGAACCCCCTACGAGTAAATATCCGAAGAAGGCGTCCTCTTACCACCAGGTACTATTGGAACGTATTGATTCTGCTGATGACTTGATAATGAATCGCCACAATGTTCTGTGGCTATGTCACTTGGTCCCAAGTCTGCGGGCTATTGAATCTGGTGACTTGAAAATTGTAGAATTCCTCGAGGAAACCAAAAACGATGCAGTTATTTTACATGTTCAATCAAAAATCATAGCTGATACATTGCTCCAAGCCGGTCCGGTGTTAATGTCGCTAGGTTTTGATATCTCACTAGCCCCAACACGGCCCCCAGCAGAGACATTGGGTGAAGCTGCGAACCCGATAGAAGCGGGCAGAGATGATAAAATCCCACCAACGCGCTCAAGTGAGCGGGCTCTTGCAGCCTCGCACTTAAGCTCATTACCCCTGGTACAGAAGACTTGGAAGCCGATGATTGAGACACCTAGTCAAAACAACATCAAGATTACAATTCAAGGAGCTAGCCAAGTGCACCCAACTGAAGACCGGCCAGCGTCTGACCCCTCATCTTTGGCGCAAGGGAACGACTGGGCGTGGGTTGCTGAAACCTTAAATAACACCATGCCTCGTTAACGCCAGGCTCTCAGGCATTCTAACAACAAAAAAGCCCTTACTTTGGGCTCCTGGAATACAAGAGGCTTCAGTCATCTGTTTAACACCACCTGGGCCGAAGATCTGGATCTTATCTGCCTACAAGAAACTTGGCTCTGTGAAAAACCCATTCTGGAAGGGTTTGAAATTGCCTTTACACCGGCTCTCAAACAGACCAGGGGGAGACCGATGGCAGGCCTCCTTGTAGCTGCTAGGATCAACTCTGGTCTCCGGATTTTGAATTCAATTGACATTTCTCCATATATTCAGGTGACTACGGTCGGGGTGGGTAGCTCACCTGCTGGAACCTCGACTTCCATCTGTATTTTTAACCTCTATTGGAATCATGAGGCTCATGGATCTAAAAACTTCATAGATGAAGTTACAAAGTCCTTGGATGAGTATATGGAAGCCGGCCCCCCTCACGAGCTGATAGTCTGTGGAGATCTTAACATCGACTGCTTTAATCATTTGAACGAAACAGGTTACAAGAAGACCGGAAACAACTTAGAACTTCATCCGGTAACCCAATGGTGCCTAGAAATGGAGGTACGTGACATTATGATGCTGAATGGTCAAACGCTGGGTGATATTCCCGCTGCTCCCACTTGGCGTCGAGGCAAACTCAATTCCACCTTGGACTATATCTTTGTATCCAGTAGGATTCATATGAGAACGACTAGTCTGTTTGTTCAATCAATGCAGCACAGTGACCATGATATGGTGGTCTTGACATTCACGGAAACGGTCGAAAACCCTCGAGATCTTTGGGCCTTTCATATCAGAACAGGAACTGGTAGGATTCGTTTAAATCTGGACTCCTCTGAAACAAGTAACATCTTGAGGGGTCTCCAGACCTCCGATTCTACGGATTACGACTATCTGCTAACCCAATACCGTGAACGCAGGACCTTAATGGGCAATAGTCTGTTCTCTCTGAAGCACAAATTCGATCTCGAGGTGCAAAAACGAAAACGTCTTCTACGTTGGCAGATAAGATCGGCCCGCAAACAAGTACCCAGTATTGCCCATGGCCTTGTGAAAAAATTTAAACAACATCACAAGAACTGGCTCAAGTCTCACAAGTGTATCATGCTGCAGAATGATGCGGAGTTAATGTTATCTAAAATGAAGAGCTCAAACGCCGCTGAATACTGGAGACTGATAAATGACAATCTTGCGCCTCAACATGCTCTTCAGGCCAATTTGGTTGCTGAGGCTGAGTGGGTATCCTTTTATGCAAACCTTTTCTGTAATAACAACGAGGTCGTTGCTTGGAGGCCTCCCGTACTATCACATTGGGACCTGGTCTTCGTCTACGAGGATATATTGAGAGTCATTAAGAACTTGCACAATTCAAGAGCCCCTGGTCCTGATGGCCTAACGAATTTTACGCTCAAGCTTCACCCTGAAACATGGACCACCTTTTGTGAGTTACTGTTCAAAAGGATTGCCATGACCTGCAAGACTCCCGTGTCCTGGAAATCAGCAGTGATTATACCCATTTTCAAAAAAGGCGACCGCCGCAATCCAAAGAACTATAGACCAATTGCTCTACTTGATGTATTGGGCAAGGTCTATTCCACTCTCCTCCAACAAAAACTGATGGAATGGTCAACAAATTGCAATCAGTTGGACCCTAGACAAACTGGTTTTGTAAAAGGATTGGGCTGCGGTATTAACCTTTTAATATTAAACCTATTGAAAATGGAAGCATTACGATCCAATGCCAAGATATATCTTGCCTTCGTGGACCTGTCCCAGGCGTTTGACTGTATTAATAGAGATCTACTCTGGTCTAAATTGACCAAATGGAACTGCCCAGCAAGCCTGCTGGCCGCCATTTATGAACTGCACACGAACACGACCATCAGAGTTCGCCTAGACCAAAAGGGCAACCTTTCTTCACCTATTAACACCTTTCGAGGGGTCAAGCAAGGGTGCCCGCTTGCGGCAATCATATTCAATTTGTTCATATCCGACATCAAGGATGTATTTCGTGACCTCCGCACTTTCCCGCCAAAACTACACGGCTCTCATGTTGACTACTTAATCTATGCAGATGACATCATTCTAATAGACTTAACCCCTATAGGCTTACAGCGCAAACTGAATGCCGTAGAAAGATACCTAACAAATAACGGGTTGGTTATCAACAGAGGGAAATGCGAAGTCATGGTCCTTGAAAGACTCCAAGGATTCAACTCGACTCGGCAGAATCTTAAATGGTATGTGAACAAAGAACCCATTGGGCGTGTGTTCAACACTAGATACCTAGGAATGCAGCTAAGTGCTAGCAGAAATGACGCCCCCTGGGTTGATTCAGCCAAGAACAAATGCCGTCAATTGGCATGCCAAGCAGTTTTAATTAACAAAAAATTTGGAAAATTTAGCTTAAGACCGACGCTAATGTTTTTCCAACAGAAGGTGGTACCGTCTTTGATATACGCTGGCGAAAATGCCTTTGGGTGCGGGTCTGAGGTATGGAATTCCTTGGAAAACATCTTCTGGTCTAGAGTGCTCAATCTTCCAAAAGGCACCGCCACAGTGTGTATTAGATATGAACTTGGATACATATCTATGCAAGCGAGAGTCGCTTGGAACCTCCTAAGCGTTTTCAGGAAATTAAACGCAAACATCACACTGCCCCAGTTGGACATTTTAAACAATTTACAGTCTGCCAAGGCCCCCTCAATTGCATTTCAATGGAACAAGCTATGCCACGACGTACTTAGCATGTATGATATCACGATGCAACTGCTGCTTGAAAACCCAGATGCCGCGAAATTAAAGATATGGAGAAATGACTGGATCCAGACCTGTGATAAACGAGCCAATTCTAGGTCTATGCGTGAAGTGCCAGCCGAGGCAAGAGCTTATGGATGTGTACCTTCGTACTTGGCTTGTTTTCCAGACCAGTGGGTTCGGGCCTCTTATCTTCACTTCAGGTTGAATGTCATGACAACCAAAGAACGCCTTTGCTACTGGTCTCAATCCCCGGACTTGGACCTCACTTGCCGTTTCTGCGCCACCTCTAAGGAAACTCTCAAACATTTAATCTTAATGTGCCCAAAGTTTGAGTCTAAAAGAGCTAATATCTTCAGCCCAATAACAAAGAATTTTCAGTGCCTAACCCGCGAAGACTGGTGGAGAGCCCTGTTTGATGGGTCAAACAGAGGGGTGCTCTATGCCCTGGTTTCTTTCCTTCGCATTATAAAAGACTATTTACGCGATGCCCCGGCGGACTCAACTGTTGGGCCGTTTTCGACGTCCGCAACATAAGCCATGATATAGGGAACCGATGTAAAGATGACGCCTGGCATTGATTGGAGATGAATGTAGAAACTTTGGCTTGTTTTTTGTTTTCTCTCTGTTTTTAAAGGGTTGTAATATAACCTAACAAAAATAAAACAAAAAAAAAAAAAAATTAGGCTTCACCTGTAGGACAACTTTGTCCTTGTGGAAGATTGTATGTGGGGGTTTACAGGAGAGAGCTTGTAGCTCACTCACCCTCCTAGCAGATGTTAGTGCTACCAATAGGACAGTTTTAAGCGTGAGAAATCACAGCGCGCAAGAGTGAAGTGGTTCGAATGGAGTGCCCATTAAGAAGTTTAAGACTAAATTTAAGTCCCATAAGGGAACCTGGAATGGTTTTGGAGGGTAAACATTAGTTAGTCCCTTGAGAAATTGTACCACTAGAGGAATTTTGAAATACGATGGTTCCTCCGCAGTGCGCTTGAAGATAGAGAGCGCTGCCAGATAGCCTTTTACAGTGCCCACTTGAAGGCCTGAGTTTGCCAAGTAAAGTAGAAATGATAACACCGTTGGTGTGCCACATGAAAAAGGGTCGATATTCTGTTCCCTACACCAGCTGCAAAATTTGTTCCAACGGCAGCGGTATAAAGACTTTGTTGCTGGTCTTCTGGCCGAAAGCAAAACCTCCATGACGTCATCAGGGAGATCCCAATCCTTGTACCCCAACCTTTCAGAAGCCAAGCGTGAAGGTTGAGGGTTCTGGTGTCTGGGTGGAGAACCTGACCTCCCTTCTGCGAGAGAAGATTCTCTTTGAGTGGAAGACGGATTGGAGGACAGATGGACATCTAGAAGGTCCGGGTACCACGTTCTCCTGGCCCAATCCGGGGCAATTAGGATCATGGTTTTCCGGAATCTTCTCAACCTCCTGATCATTTGAGGAATAACAGGGACTGGTGGGAACGCGTAAAGGAGTGGAAACTCCCAGTCCACTACGAACGCATCTCCTAGAGCTCCTCTCGGGGGAAATTCCTTTGAACAGAACAGATCGCACTTTCTATTGGCGCTTGTGTCGAACAGATCCACCTGAGAGGTTCCCCAAAGGGTGAAGATCTCTTGAAGGACTTCCTGAGCTAGCTCCCACTCGTGGGAGACTGTGCCCTGCCTGCTCAGAGCGTCCGCTGTCAAGTTCTTCTCTCCGACTAGGTGTCTGCCGATAGATGGATTCCTTCCCGAATTGCCCAAAACCAGAGCTGCATTGCCTCTCTGCACAGTGGCAGTGATCCTACGCCTCCTCTTTTGTTGAGGTAGTGCATGGCCACCGTGTTGTCCGTCATTATCAGGACATTTCTCCCCTGTACTGATGGCAGGAAAGCTTTCAGCGCTAGTCTGATCGCTCTCAGCTCTAATAGGTTGATGTGTAGTCTGGACTCCGATGGAGACCAACGACCGCTGATGGTCAAGTCGTTGGCATGGGCTCCCCACCCCGTGAGTGAGGCGTCTGTGACTACTGTTATCTCCGGCCATGGTTGCCAAAACAGTTCTCCTTTCAAGATGTTCTCTGGATAGGCCCACCATTGAAGGTCGTGGGCTACCTTGTCCGGAATCCGGAGGAGATCTGTCATTCTCCCTGAGAATTGTGACCACTGAATTCTCAGTGCCCACTGAAGAGATCTCATTCTCAGGCGAGCCTCTGGCACAAGGAAGATGCAGGATGCCATGAGGCCTAGCAACCTCAAAAAAGTCGAAGACTGGGGGACGTTGGGCATTTTGAAACTTGGTGACCATCTGTAGAATATCTTGAGCCCTCACCTCTGGTGGCGAGGCTTTTCCCAGGGAAGTGTCCAGGACCGCTCCAATGAACTGGAGTCTCTGTGATGGTATCATCTGTGACTTCTTTAAATTGAGGGAGAAGCCCAGTCTGTGAAGGAAGAGGCAGACATAATCTAGCTGGGCCTGGGCCTGTTCCAAAGATGCGGCCCTGATCAGCCAATCGTCCAGGTAGGGGTAGACGTGGATCCCTTCCCTCCTTAGACTCGCCGCCACTACCGATATCAGCTTGGTGAAGACCCTCGGGGCGGAGGTCAGCCCAAATGGCAGAACTCGAAATTGATAATGAAAGTCGCCAATTGCGAACCTCAGGTATTTCCTGTGTTTGAGATGGATTGGCACATGGAAATAAGCATCCTGAAGGTCCAGAGATACCAGCCAGTCCTGGAGCTGGAGGGCCTGAAGGATCTGAGAGAGAGTTACCATCTTGAACTTGTCCTTCCTGAGGAACTTGTTCAATTCTCGTAAGTCCAGGATGGGTCTCAGTCCTCCGTCTTTCTTTGGTATGAGAAAGTCAGGGGAGTACCAGCCCTTGTTCCTGTCCGCTACAGGTACCGATCTATAATTTCCTGCAAGAGGAGCGGATCTGGAACTTTTAGAGAGCTGTTCCCAGTGGATGACTCTGAGGGATGTGTAGAAAGGGTAGGCAGTAACCTTGGGCAACTGTCTCCAATGCCCAAGCATCTGACGTTATAGCCTGCCATTCCGTCAGATGGTGAGTTAACCTGCCCCCTACAGGTGTATTGTGTGGGAAGGCCTCAGAGTGGTTTGAGGGCGGCTGATGCAGATGCCGAGGGCAAAGAGGCACCTGCTGCTGCTGCGGTCTTAGTACTTTTGACCCGTCCACCTCGGGTGGATCTCCTTTGGCCTCTTTGAGCCGACTGTCCTCTGCCTTTCCCGAATGCGGAATAATAGCGAAAGGACTTTCCTCTCCCAGAGGTTCATGAGGGGCGAAAAGGAGTTTGGCGGATAGCAGCTCCTAAGGATTTTGCTGCTGCTTTAGAAGTCTGCAACTTTTCCAGACTGTCATCAGCCTTTTTCCCGAATAATGAAGAGCCGTCAAAGGGCTTATTCAAAAGTCGGGCCTGTACATCAGGTGCAAAGCCCGACTTTCGCCACCATGCATGCCTGCGGTTGTTGTACTTGCCGCCATGGCCCTGCTGATACTGTCAGCGGAATCAATGCCAGTTTGAAGTGATTCGCACATGGCATCTTTGCCGTCTTTAATAATGTTAAGGAAGGCTTCCTTTTCCTCTCCTTCGGGTATGCAGTCAGCCGTTGATGAAGCACACTCCCATAGTGTGTGACTGAACCTGGCGAGCGTACAGGTGGCGTTGATGGACTTCAATGCCATACTACAGGCAGAGAAGACTTTCTTTGCCATAGAGTCGTACCTCTTGTCATCTCTATCCTGTGGGACAGTAGCGGTCCTACTGCTAGATGAAGTTGCCGCTTGAACCACCAGGCTCTCTGGGGTCGGGTGTTTTGACAGGTATTCAGGGTCAGCAGCCGCTACCCTATACTTGGTTGAAAATCTTTTATTGACTGCAGGGATAACTTCGGGAGTTTCCCAATTAGATGCAATTTTTCTTTGTAAGGCTACATGGAAGGGGACCACCGGGTCCTCCTGTGGGCCTTTGTCCAATATATCTGTTAGGTCATCCTGTTGCAAAACAGGTGAAGGCGCAGACCAACCCATAAACTCAATTATTCTTGCCATCAGGGTTCTATATGGTGTTTCGGCATGTTCCCCTCGGTCTGTCATAACTGATTCCACTTCTGGGGAAGTGTCCAGCCCACTTGCCTCATGTAGTGACTCCTGGAGTTCTTTCAGCCTTCTTTCCTCAGAGGTGAAATCCTCTGCAGTAGGCAGTGTGGTCCTCTGTAATCCGAATGTTTTCTGGTCAGAATCTTCCCCTTCTTCATAAATTGAAGAAAGTCCAGGTTATTCTGACCTCTGAAATGGAGTAAAACCCATTTCTAAGGCAGAAGGAGCCAAACTCGTCGTTATTGGACAAGAAAACGTCAATGTCGTCGACGCCAATGTAACAGGCTTCGAAGGCGCCGAGAACGGCGTTGAAAAAACTGGAAGGGGTCTCGAAGAACTCGAGAGGATCGGGATCCTACTCGAGGGCATCGACGACGGTCTCGGCGTCGTGCCGGAGGCCCTTGAAATCACTGTTGGCTGTGGGGTGGCCTTGGTCCTCTCTTTCATCGGCGTCGCCGTCGACGATGGCGTCGAGTCGATCGACCGATGCGTCGAGGAACCCTTCGACAACGGCGTTGATGGCGCTGATCCGTGCGTCGAAGGAATCGTCGACGATGGCGTCGAAGGAATCCTCGAAGACGGTGCCTTCTTACCCGATGGCTCATGGTGCTCTCGGGTGGAATGTTTCGCCAGGTGCTGCGACTCGTGGCGTTTTGATTTTTTGGGTTTTTCAACCGGGGTATCACCCTCAGCTGTCTTCGAGGGGGTCGAGGCCGCGTTCTCGAAGACGCTTAACATTTTCTTTCTGAATTCCTCCCACTCAGCTTGAGAACTGTGTTTCGTGGGACAGGAGACTCTTTCTGGGGACACAGAAGACGACGAGGAATGGGACCTTCGACGTCTCTTTTTTGAGTGTCTCGATCTCGACGAATGGTGGGAGCTGCTTCGAGATCTAGAATGGGAATGTTTTCGACGGCGAGGAGACGAATGCCTCGACTCAGCAGACGAAACTTTCGAGGAGGTTTTGGCTGACTTACCTCTCTCGAGCTTCCCCTTGCGCTCCTTCAAGGCTTTCGCCGTCATGGACATGCAGTCCTCACACTCCGAACAATGGTGCTCTGATCCCAAGCACCATAAGCAGACCCTGTGTGGATCCGTTATTGACATTTTTTTACCGCCGTCTCGACATTTCTTGAAGCCGGATCGCAGTGTCTTCGGTTCTGATGAAGAAGCCATCGAGACGATAAGGTATATTTCGAGTAGAAATAGATAGATAACCTGACTGAACTGAGCAATGACGTTCCGAGGCCCCACGAAGCGCCGAAAAAATGGAACTGAGCAACGGACGCAGCGCGTGGCTATTTATGGGCATGGTGACGTCAACGCCGATACGGTGGCCGGCGAGGGACACCGACTCGGCGGACGTCGACGCGCAGCGCCCTCTACAGAAAAAATTTCCGAGGCCAGCAAGCTGGAAACGTATTATCAAAGATAAGGAATACGTCGGAGGACACAATCCCTTCGAAATGATACATTATACAACCCATGGAATGTTTTGGATTTTACAATCGACTCAGACTCTGCCATGAAACTAAGGTCAAACGCAATGGGTATTCCACAGGGGTTTGACGTGGCGAGGTGTACTGTTAATCCGAGGAAAGTGCGTCTGCCTGCCACTCGCAAAACAAAACGTGCATTTCTAGCCATCAAAAATGCATAGTCCAATTCCAGCATTTATAATTATTCTCTGCGTCACTGCGCGCCCGCTATGTTTGTGTGTGTGTCCCCCATCCATTTGTGCTTAAGTGCTCGTTTCCAGCAGCGCGTTCTGACTTACACAGATCACAGTCTTGCGTTTTTAGAGTATTATTTGACTGTCTCTTTGTTTTTGTTCTTTTGTTTCTGCTCTTTTTTTGCTGTCGGGTGTTTTATATATATTTATCTGTCACGGGTGTCCCAGTTTGCGGTTCCTAGGCTGTGCACTGTATGCGTGGTTCTGTTGTGCGGTTGCCATGGGCGCTCATGGCAATTGTTGCAGCCTCGCTGTCCCTTAGTTGCATTCGGCGACTTCTACTTTTCGGGGGGGGGGGGGGGGGTAGGTGTGACATGTAATGAAGGTGCGCTCCTTAAAATGCATTGCCCTTGCTTGCTGCCCGTAGGGTTTAGAGTTTCGCTCGGGGATGCGAAGGGTGGGGTTCTTCTCTGTAGGACGTCTGTGGCCTGGAAGGCTCAGCGCCTTCTGCATCACAGAAAGGTCCTTGGCAAGCACATGCTTCAGAAAGGCAGGCATTTTGCAGATTGGGAGGGGGGAGACATGGGTTTCGGGGAGGGGGGAGACATGGGTTTTGGAGGGTGGTGGGGCAGGTTTTCAGGGGGCAAGGCTGTTTGTGCCCCCGGCACACAAAACTGTTAAGATGGCCTGCAAGCCAAGCTGCATTCAGCTTTGTCTACAGCTTTGAGATCTGACTATCAGACACGATCGAAAGTCTTGGAATTATTTTTAGCATGAAAGACCTTCGGACTAGGAGTACCAGAGTCATTAACTTGTTATTCCTACAGCATCTTTGGGTCACTTCTCAGAATTGGGCATATTGTTGTGGTGTTGGACTCCAGGGATGATTTTCTGGCACACATGTTGGGTGGAAGTTCATCCTGCTACTCTCCTCTCGCCCGACCTATCAGAAAGCAGCTTGCTGACTTGAGAACGTATTGCTTGCCCAGCTGCAGTCAGACCAAACCTGGCTTTGGGCTGCGGACCTGGATGAAGGCGGCTCGCTACACTCACCTGACATCGCATCTCTTAAAGGGTGTAAGATGTTGCGCATGCTCTCTTTGTTGTGCTAAGGGCGTCCCTTTTATCACAGTGCATTGGCTTTGCCTCTGGGATACCAGCACTGGATGCCTCTTGGAACCTGCCTGTGTTTCTGGAAAGTGCTTTTGTGATGATATGGCGTTATCTATTCAGTTCACTCTCATCAACAAAGAGGAGGAACTGGGGGCCCCGGTGTCATTATTAGTAGGTAGTCGGGGTACCAGATGACAAGGTAGCATACTTTTTGTACATCAGGGTACGAATGGGCCCTTTCCTTATGCACCAGTTAATACAACGGGGCTCACTTTGGAGCTCCCAATATATTCCATGGAGGGGAACTGCTACGTGTACACTTTTGCATAGGCAGGTCACTGCCGCGTAATAGGTGTATTTGCACAACGGAGGGTAACACTGAGGCTGAAAAAAGTGGCGTACACGCTTCTGCGCCACCCTTTTGCACTCTGCCATGCAAACTGACTAAAAGCCGCCTGACATGGGCGCAAGGCAGCAGCATTTGATATGATATTTTATTTGTATCGCGCTCATACACAAGTGTTTCAGAGCGCGACGAGGCAAGGAGAGGACAAAACAACGATCTTACTAGGCCCAGTGGCATTGAGAACGCGCAAGTGCAGGGGAGAGGGACCGGGAAGTGCAAGGGGGCGGGGAGGAGGGTAGAGCAAGGGATTTACAATGGATTCCTATGGAATCTGCCTGATTTTTAATGGTGTAAAATGCAGACGACCCCATAAGAATTCAGAGTATTGGCGCCAGCATGAAAAGACATGCTGGCAGCAATGCGTGGAGCATTTGCATGGCGACAGGAAGGCGGAGGTGGAATCGTAACTTGCAATCTGGCCTTCCTCTCTACCATACCCGTGTGTGAAAATGCGCTGTGATGTAAACGGAATGTGTAGCAGCGCTACGCAGGGCTTTCACACATTTTATTTACACTAAGGCTCATTACCAACATCTGTCCAAGCCTTCAGGTGAAGCATTTGGGAGCTAATTTTGCTCCAATTTGTAATTTGACGGAGGGGACCTGGTAGCTTTGCAGCCAGGCGTAGCCAGGGCCCAACTGCCAAACTTTCTTCATTTTCATGGCGCAGTACAAATGTGAATGGCACAATGCAGCATACACTCATGTACGCTGCCTTTTGTCTTTCCTATTTGCACTTCGCCATGCAAATGAGTAAACGTTGCCTACCATGCTCGCATGCTATGCAATGTTTAATTGTACATGAAAGCATGTCAGGCAGCGTGTACTGATAGGTTATTTATAACACACTTAATACCAAGAGGTTTCTAAGCGCGGACCCGGGGATCGAACCTGTGGTCCTCTGTGATGTCTTGCTTCCAAGGCAAGCACGTTGCCCCTGAGCTATCCTCCCTGCATAAAACAGACGGGCTCCACAGGGACCCTCAGCATTTGCGCTGGCATGAAAATGCAGATCAGTGCAAATTCTGGGCATTTGTATGGCGGAGAGGAAGGGAGGCGGCGAAAACACAAGTTGCGTTCTGCCCTTCCTCTCCGCCATACACATGAATGAAAATGGGGCGTGATATAAGAACCCAGAGTCAAAGCCTTACGCAAGATTTTTATGCATGTTTCTTACGTTACGCTACACACGTGAGCCCCTTGATGCACTGCAAGACAAAGCTATTTAGACAGGGTCACTCAGTTTGCTCCAAAGGGGAGACCGAGGATATAACACTGGTTCCCTCGAAACATAGCTGACAGCAATAACCAAAAGACCTTATTTCCTCAAGAGATTGCAAAGAGAATAGAGCTCATTTTCGACTCCACGTAATGGGAATCGGCAGCGTAAAAGCCCTGAGTGAGGCTTTTACGCCGCCGATTCCCGTCACAGCTTGTTTTCTAATATTTATATTGTGGAGAGGAGGGGTGGAACCCAACTTGCGTATCCCACAGCACTTCCTCTCTACCATACAAATGCTCCAGCATTTGCCCCAGGCATGCATTTTCATGCTGCCGCAAATGCAGGGGATCCGAATGGGGTCCACCTGCATTATGCACCAGCAAAAAGCAGTCGGTCCCCATGGGGATCCATTGCAAACCATGCCTGCTATGTGTGTATGGCAGCCAGTGGTTACTTCACTTGCATGGCGGAGTGCAAAAGTGGAGGCAAAAGATGGTGTACAGGCTTGCATGCAGCCTTTTGCCTTGCACTTTTGCACTCTACCGTTCAAACGACCAAAGTTTGGCAGCGTTGAGCTGCTTACGTTGCAGTGCTAACACCACGGCTCCCCACTGCCAAATATCAAGCTCATTTAAAATGAGCACCAATAGGTTTAAAGGTTCTCTATCTTGTTCCCACTCACCACCCCATGCCGCCCGCACACCTCCAATGTATAGTTGACCCAGTGCCCCTCTGTCTCTTGGTGCTTACGCTCTGGTCGTCGTCCTCGCTCTTCATATGGTCAGCAATAAAGCGCACCCCATCCACTGCCTCTTCCAGGCCGCAGAAACACTGTCGACCCTGCCTGGTCTCCCTCTCCCGAAAGCCATTCACGCTGTCCAACACGTCAGCAAACTTGCTGCCATACTTCTTCATGGTGGCTGGGTTAACAAAGCATGTACAGGACTTGGCCCCGTCCCGGGCAAAGAAGCTGCCACTCGCCCGCTCCTGGGTCTGCCGGCGCCTCCGCAGCCGCTGGCGGGCACAGTTCTGTCGTGGCTGCTTCATGAAGAGCAAAGTGGGCAGCTTGTCCAGGAACACCACCTTAACCCAGGGGGGCATGGTGTGTGTGGTGGGCGAGCGGTGGTGCACGTTGAGGACACACACACTGGTGACGATGGAGAAGGTCACCAGCACCATGGTGAACATCAGGTACTTGCCAACCAGCGGAACGTCGAGGGACGTGGGGGGCACGATCTTGGAGATCAGAAGGAGGAAGACAGTCAGTGCCAGTAGGACAGAGATGCAGAGTGTCATCTTTTCCCCACAGTCTGAGGGCAGGTAGAAGACCAGTATGGCCAGCGAGGTGATGAGGATGCAGGGGATAATGAGGTTGATGGTGTAGAAGAGCGGCTTCCGTCGAATGATGAAGTCGTAGGTGATGTCCACATAGGTAGAGTCGTCGGGGTTCTCGTTGCGCCTACCTGGTAGGGCAATTATATCCCACTCGCCACTCGGAGTGAAGTCGTCCAGGCTGGCTACGTCGCTCTTCAGCACCAGGTCAATCTCGGTGCGATCGTAGGTCCATGAGCGGAACTTCATGGTGCAGTTCTGCTGGTCGAAGGGGAAGTGCTTGACCTCAATCTTGCAGGCGCTCTTGTAGATGGCGGGTGGAAGCCAGAAGATGCTGCCATCATACGATATCACCGCGTTGGAGTAGAAAGAAACTTCATACATGCCATCAGCACTGGGGGGAGACAGAAAGAGAGAGGTGTTAATGTTGCAGAGGAAGATCGGCCAAGCACAAGCGAATCAAGCACAGGAACTATTAAGCACCTCCGACACACCCAGAAATATGTGTCACCTCCAGTAAAACTCTACTCAGCCCAACCACCATAGATTTCTGAAAGAGCTCGGCCATGCCATTGTGAAAGCCTCTGCCCAGTGGCGCCTCACCTCCGGGGGCTTCCTTGTGCTTGGTGGGTAGTTGCAGGTGGCAGCTTAACTAAGAGTAGGAGAGGTTTGCCATTTAGTAGCGCTAGTTGTGGGCATCAGCAGTCTTTGTCAATTTATCTCATCAAGCCTGACTGCTGCCACCTACCCCTGTTTCATGCAGGCCCCAGACTGCTAGCAAAGCGGAAGCTAAAGACTTTCAATACCCACAATGCACTAGGAATATTCTAAAAATGCCATGAAGCAGACAAGGGTGTGCTCCATGGAAGGACTTTATTCAAAAATCAGCATGGTGGTGCAGATATTAGCTTTCATTAAATGCAGACGTTATATTTCCCGACTTCTGTAAAAAGAGAGGGCATTTTTATGGAGCTGTGGTAGCAGAAATGGATGTAAACCTGCCCTGCCACGAGTGACACCTTTTTTTGTTTACCAATTATGTTATATTTTATCTATAGCGTGCTTATACACAAGTGTTTCAAGGCACGACGAGGCAAGGGAGGGGTACAAGGGAGGAAAAGACAACAATCGTCCTTGGCCCAGTGACATTGAGATCGCGCAAGTGCAGGGGAGAGGGAAGGGGGGAAGTGCTGAAAAGGGGAAACAACAAGTAGTGTGGCCAGCTCGTGGCAAGTGCAGGAGTTAAGCGCAGACAAAGGTGTCTAATAAGTGCAGGTAAGGGGACTGTATTGATGTAGTTGCTGTAGTGATTTCTAATGCTCTACACACACTGTGAGGGAGGTGGGTACAACAGAAGGAAGCCGATTCCCAAAGCCAACCAGATGATGTACAAGCGGCAGCAGGAACCGGACTAGGCCTGGGTTCGGACAGCGGTGGGAATTCCACTCAAGGTACGGAATGATGGCTAAGCCTCCAAGTTGGGGGAGTTAACTGGGCCAACACTTGCCTTCTAGAGCAGCGAGAGAATGGTGGTGGGTCTGGTCCGAAAGCAGTTGGGGTATCACAAAAGGGAAAGCGATGCGGCTCCAGGGCAGCTAGATGGGGGGGGGTGCACTAGGGCTGCTGTCACCATTGGAAGTGGTGAAGAGATGAGTCCTCTCCATGGACATTTCTGGAAGTTTCCTTGGCGTGGAGCAGTAGCAATAGGGAATTCCAGAGGATGTAGGCTGGGACGTCCAGCCTTTTACTGCCCTATCTCTTGGGTTCAGTGCAGTGGAGGCAAAGCAGCTTCATCTTTTATAGGCAGCAGCACCTTACATTCTGGGACTTGTAGTTTCATTTTTACCTAAAATCCCATCATGCAAAGATGCAGATGGTTAAAAGGCCAGGACTCTAATGGGGGAAGAAACTGCTTTGGTGATGCCAGCAGACTGTACTTTTAGCATTTGGACAAACTGGTGGCTCTTGACTTATTTCCTTAAGACTACTTAGTTGTATTCGTTTTGCAGTTCCAGGATTAGGGGGTTCTAGATTTCATGATGTTATGCGGCAGGGTTCTATTCCGCGTTCTACTGTCATTTGTATGATCTCTGAGCTCTCTGGGAGCATTGAGGCATTTGTGTCCAGAGGTGAGCCTCGTGTGCCCATGAGGCTAGGCTGCAATGGCACGGGGTATGGTATGCAAGATGGTGGTGAAGGTGGAGAGGTCTGTTGTGCGATGTCTGTTGGGAGAGATGGGATATCTAATCGCCTTGTGTGAGTGGGTTATTTGATCTGCATATCGTGTGTTTGTGAGTAGGAGCTCAGGGAGGTTAGTGGAGGGCCATTCAGAGCATCCATCACATGTGTCCGTGGCAGCATCCTGGTGGGCGTACCCGTTGGAAGTGGTGCCCTTTGGGGGAGGTGATTGTGAGGAGATGTCCTAAAGCACACTGGTGTGGGCTCGTATCTCAGGCAGTGGACAGGTTGGAACAATTGGCCCTAGGTGAGAGAGGGAAAACACGGGGTGCAGGGAAACGTGGGGAGTATGCAACATTACCAGCGGAATGCCTTGGAGAGAAAACACTGTATCCTGGCGCAAACCTACAGGTTGACACCTGGGTGCAAGGATTTAGTAGTACAACATTAAACATAATTAATGGACACCTGTGATCAAAATACTGTTGGCACCTTCAGCCAGAAGACACCTATGAATGGAATGAGGTCCCCTGGGTTAGTTTACTGTGATTTTATTTCTGAAATAACAGTGACGTACAATTACAAAGTGCAATAAATATTGCAAGAAAAAATATTGACATGCCTTTTACATTGCCCATTGTAAAAATACCTTTTCTGTTGTGGGGTTGGAGGATACCAACCCCCCTTACCTCTCCTACTCCTAAACTCGCCTTGTCTCCATCTCCTTTATCCCAATTTTAACCTAAATCTTTTTTTACACCTAAAACTCACCCCTATCATTACACTTTCTTGACTTTATTTCGATATTTATTTCTGCTGGTCGGTATTTTTCACCCACTCCAATAACCAATATCATTTCATCTCTGTAAATTCAGTCGTTGTTATTTCCTGCAATATTATCACTGGAAACCCTCTGGGCTACCTGTGGGCAAGCTCAGTG
Source organism: Ambystoma mexicanum (assembly GCF_040938575.1). NCBI lineage: Eukaryota > Metazoa > Chordata > Amphibia > Caudata > Ambystomatidae > Ambystoma > Ambystoma mexicanum. Next base: position 799,526,518 of record NC_090921.1, on the reverse strand, counting down.
GGAGACCTGGGATCAGGGTTACTGTGGCTTCCTTGGGAACCGACACACAGTGGGTGCCATGGGATGTATGCTAGAAAGAAGCCACCCTCCTGCTGACCCGGAGACACAGGATCTTGTAAGAGTGTGTAAAAGCTGGAATGCAGTTTGCTGTTGACACTGCAAGGGTCTGTTCTGGCATTGGCATTTTGCAGTTATGTACCATGGATGGCCTTCAGTGCATGGGTCCGGATTTAGAAAGTAATCCATGTGTCGCTCGCGAGCCTTCTCACTCTCCTCATGAACATCAGAGAGTCTACCATCAGCAGTTGCAATAGCTCTGAATGTCCCGCGGAGTTAAGAAATGGCGGCATATCTGGGGCCCGCCCCAGAATAAGTTATGTCCTAGAGCCAAGTTCTCAGGTGGTACATTAAGGATATCTCTAACCAGATTACTCAGGCCACAGAGGTGAAATCATTAATGCTACCTCGACCATGGGAAAGGGATCTAGGGTTGCATGGAGAATCGCTTTATAAAGCTTTAAGCAGGTCCACAATAACGAGCAGAAAGGACGCAGAGCTGCGTTTCAAGCCTGTATACAGACAATTAAGAAGAGATCCCAGCGTGTAACCTGGGCCACAAAGTTGAGGTCAAAGCATGCATCCTTCAGGGAGAAAGGGTGAGAGGGCTGGACGTCAGGTAGTTGTCTGCTGGACTGAGTGGGAGGGGAGGGATAATGGAAAAAGTTTGTATTTTGAAGTTGATCTCCCTATTCCTAAATTACAAATCCAGCTATTTCTCAATTGTATTTAAACTGGCCCGCGAAAGCATCCGCATCTACAGATTTATTTTCTTATTCTTTGTCAGTCCACAGATTTCTTGTCAACCGACACCTTCTGTTGTTGGGGTCTTTTTTCCCAAAACCCCCCTTAGTGCTTTGAAATAGTATTTTGTGTGGCATAGGTTTGAATAACATCACCAAAATCATGTGAAAGATAACCTGGGCCAAGTGCTTATACTAGATAATGTATGGAATCAAGTCATTGATGGGCCTGAAGCCAGAAGCTCCAGTGTTCTTTGAGGTATGAATTCTAGCTCTCTTGCTGTCTTCATGCTCTGAGAAGGTGGGGATCCCTCATTCAGCAGGATGTGCCCGGGGTGGCTTCCATGACACTAGGTCCTGTCTAGTGCAACTTGGTCAATGCAGAACTCCAGAAAAAGGGAAGAGCCCATCTGGCCCAGCAACTGCCCACCCCTTGACAGGGAAATCAAGCAGAGGGACAACATCCATTAGATGTTCATCACGCGTGAAGAAAAAGGATTGACTCCACCCCCCTTGTGATTGGGGAACAATACATCCCAGTCAAGGAAGGGTGCATTTCTCCTTCTGAACATGGCATAACATCAAGCAAGATTCTTATGTCTTCTCGATCATTACCCCAAGGTATAGATGTTCTCTCCTTCACTTCCCCCCTTCTTCCACATCTGTCTATCATCAGTTGTCACCAGAGATAATGGTGGAGATAAATGTCATCATGGATTTGGAAACTTTGGGCGCCATGGTTTCTATTCCCACTTCCATGAAGTGGAGGTAAATACTGGAGACTTGTGGACCATAATGAACCTCATCTGGTCCAATCAGTGTGTTACAGACATGGACTATGGATGGTCACTGTGCAGCAGTTCCTTTCATTCCTACAACAGGGCGATTGGCTGGGCACCCTACATCTGAAAGATGCTTGTCCGACTTACTCTATTTGGCACCTGTGCAGCGCCTTCCGTAGATAGTGGCAGGAGGGAACCATCACCAGTGCAGGGTGATTTGCTTTCTCTCTGCACAGCTTCCCACATATTTCCAAGTTCATGGTCGTGGTAAACATGCATCTTCAACAGCAGGGCACACCCATGTATCACTACCTGGCTGGCTGGTCTATCTGTTCTCTCCTAAACCTCCTCCTTCCAATGGGCCTTCCAGTGATGTCCAGGTTGGCTCCCATGTAGAGGATTCCCTTCTTTGGGGTCATAATGAGCATGGCCAGGGCCAGGCCCTTTGCACCGAAAAAGGGCCCCTGAGAATGATGTATTCCCATTTCAGGTGCAGCCCTTCCACCCCATTCCTCTGTTTCCAGTTTGTGCTGTGACATGTATGATCCTAAACCCAGGATTTAGCAGCATATATCACCCTAATCCCAAGTGGTCCTTCATGCATGCTTTCACATGAGAAATACCCAGTTGCAACAGGCGGCAAATTGTGATTGATTGGATGGCTTCCAATCCCAGAGGCTTCCCATCACCAAGGAGGTACTGAAAGATTTCCACTGGTAGATAGTAGAATCTCACCTCATGGTGGGAGTTCCTTTTTTTTTACTCTGGAGTCCAGCATATCAATAACAAGGGACTCTTAGCAGTTCTCTTGGGATGCAACCCTGGATCAACGTTAGGTGTACATCCTGTGGTTGAAAGGGGACAGGCCATATCAAATAAATATTCTTGAGCTCACAGTGATCTGCTAGGCCTTTTGAGGTATGTCTACCATTTGCCTAGGGTGGCAGGGTTCTGGCATACACAAACAGCAATGCTTTACATAAACAAGGAAGGGGAACACACCCTACTCAACTGTGTGTTCCAAGAGCTCGGAAACTGGGAGATTGACCAACACAATGAAGGGGCTGAAGTGGACAATTCCAAAAAGCTGGTGCATCGGAGCACGCTGGTGGATCTGCCACAAAGGACAGAGCTTCATGATCAGGTGGTCGAATTCATCATCAGGAGATGATGATTTCACTTAATTGATCTGTTTGCGACTTGGCAAGATTCAAAGTTCTGTGACTGCCTGCCATGGATGGTGAAGGGCCAGTGCTCCATTGGGATGCCTTTCTACAGAATTGCGCCGTTTCCACCTCTATACCTCAGCAACAAACGAATCCCCAATTTCGGGGTGAGTACAGGCTGTTGTCTAATACCATGTGTTCCCAACCAGCCAAAACCGATGTGGTGTTCAGCCCCTCTGCACCTATCAGCAGCACAGATCTGTCCCAGCCGAGGGTTCAAGTTTTGCACCCCTTTCCTTAAGCTCTTGACAATATGATACTTGCAAGCTTGTCTATGGGTAGCTGGATTTATTGATCATTAACCCAAATGCCCTGCAAGCGAGTAGGGAGCTGCTTACAAAATTTCAGTACAGGGGTAAATTCTGTGTACGTCTGAGTGTAACTCGCTTTCATGCTCCTTGAATCAGTTTCTATATTTTTGCCTCTCAGCTGGCCTCCACGGGCCTTCACCCACATAGATGGACTGATTATACTGTGCCCCTTATCGTGGGAAGAACTCACACTATATTTGGCACCTGACTGTTGTGCATTCAGTTCTGGCCCAGCACACAGCGTGTTTGGTCACCATCGTACTGGCACGAGGAGTGGATGAGCCCCCAGCTCTGCTAACTGGTGAGAGTTGCACTGTTTTTTCATAATAACATGATCCTGCTGACCCATTCACATGTTCTGCTTAAAATGTTGTCACATCTTCACCTCAAACAAGAAATGTTATTTTGACCTCTTTTTTTCAGGAATCCATCTTCCGGGGCTCATGGTCTCTCTACCATCTGAGGTTGTAAATTTATAAACCAAAGAACTATAGAATCTGTGATCATCTCTTTGTGACATTTGGTGGTCCTCCTACAGAAAAACAAAATCCAAAATCTTCATGTGGCATGCTTGCTAGTCTCTTGTGCCCTGGAACCATGTAAAGTTTATAGGATCACCCAACCGGCGGGAATGCATGCACATGCCGTGAGTGCAATGCAATACCAGGGGTACGCCAGAGACATGAACTAGATGTCAGCGGTAGAGCTGCGACAAGAGTAACGCTGCATGCTTTCTGTAAACATTACTGACTGGTCTCCAGCTACAGGTATGATACACTTTCTTGCTAGGTCTTCTTCAAAAATGTTTTTGGCTAAACAGGGTAGTGTGCTGCCACCGTGCCCACACCTCCCCCCAATCAGAGTTGGACGCACTTCTCAATCTATCCCAAGAGTCTGGAGAAAGAGGGGACAAGGTGTGCCAGCAAGTGCCAATGACTTACCATTGTGAGACTCTTCCTGGTAGTCCATATCGCCCTTCCTACAGAGGACCCAAACATTCATGGAGGGCTTGAGGCTGCGGTATGAAAGCCATGCACGCTTGATCAGGGAGGGTTGAGGGGGAGGGAGTGGGGGGCTCCTTGTTTCTGTGCTTGCAAAAAATGTTTGAGTCCCAGTACCAATGGTATGGATATTCCAGGAATGTGTATGACGAGGGGCATGGACTACCAGTACAAACGTCAATAAAGTGAGTAATTGTTCTTATGTATCTGAGGCCAACAGAAATAAGTCGATATCCTAAACCACAGAGGAAAGTTCTCAGCAGTTATCAGGGTTCATACAGAAGATACTAAATATGTTTCTGGGAGTTAGAGAAGACATGAAAATATGACTCCTTGACAAGTTTCAAACATTAGAAGCAAGAAAAGTCTGTCTTAGTGATAAGGTCAACGTCTTATTTAACCTTCGTCCTTTAGAAAGACCTGTACAAGTGACCCCAGCTCTCGGAGCTACCCAGACCCCGGCTCTCAGAGCTGCCCAGACCCCATGAGTATCACACAGAACCTACTTGTTGTACAGGACTACGTCGGGTAACCAGATGTGCTTGGATGGAAGCCTCACTTTCTTCATCTGATCAAATTCTTCTGGTTTCCAGGTTAATCGATAGTCTTCCCATTCCTGTTTAAGATTAAAAAGAGTAAAAGGTAACGCTTAGAAAGGGAAGATTGATGCAAAGGAGGATGAATAAAGGAGAGTAGTAAGTGAGATGGGAAAGAGAAAGGTGGATGGGCGGAGTAAGAACGGGTTTAGGAAAGGAGAAAGTGGGAGGAGGAGAAACTGGGATGGGAGAGGTGGAAACTTCCGTAGGAGAAAAGAGGAAGAAGAGGAGAACATTCATATGAAAGAGGCAAAACTGCAGAGGAAGTTGGCATAATGGTCTGGGAAATGGGGATATGAAATGGAGAACGAGGCTTGGATGGGAGGAGTGAAACTGAGATAGAGGAGGAGAAGCGGTGATGGAAACAAGGAAACTGTGAGGGCAGGGAAGGTACTGGGCTGGTGAGGAGGAATTGGGATCACGTGACAGGTAAAATAGCCACAGAGGAGCTTACTTGAGTTAACCAGACATTGGTTGTCATTATCTGCTCTCTCTCATGCTGCAAAGAAAAGAAAATGCTGGTTAGTACTGTGGTCTATTCCCAATAGTGTCTCCAGAGCCCAGGGTTCAGAATGGGAGAAGTGGGTGACTCTGGAATGAAATGAACCTGTGTGAGGCGGTGAGACACAGGTATACATGAGACTGAGGAACTGCACTGTATGGATTTAGGGTAAGACCCAACTACAGTGGAAGCTCGGTAGAGATATCATTTGAGACCCAGCGATACTTCAAATATAGGGGTAAGTGGACGTATATGAAGACTAGTGAGGGCAGGACAGACCTAGCATGAGACACAATGCTGCTGGGTATCTAGAGGCGAGTGGCGCTCTCTCTGGGTCAGCTATTTTGCATAATGCTATTGTGTATCTAGAGGTGAGCAACGCTCTACACAGTTCTAGCATAAGACACAAGTGCACTATGTATCTAGAGATGAGTGGTGTTTTAGATGGGTCTGGTATGGTGTGCAATGACACTGTGTATCTAGAGGGGGGTGACTATCTAGATGGGTTTATCATGGAGCACATTGCCATTGTGTATCTAGAGGTGAGTGATACTCTAGGCGGTTCTAGCATGAGATACAGCGCCACTGTGTATCTAGAAGGGAGTGATGCTCTAGACAGGTCTAGCATGGTGCACATTTCCACTGTGTATATAGAGGTGACTGATGCTCTCGATGGGTCTAGCATGGGACACAATACCACTATGTATCTGGATGGTGATTGTGCTCCAGGTGGGTCTAGCATAGGACACATTGCAATTGTGTATCTAGGAGTGACTGACATCTGCAGATGGGTCTAGAGTGGTGCACATTGACACTGTGTATCGAGAGGCGAGTGATGCTCTACACGGGTCTAGCATGAGTCACAATGTTACTGTGTGTCTATGTGGATGACGCCCTAGACGGAATTAACATGGGACACAATGCCATGTGTGTCTAGAGGTGGGTGACACGCTTGAGGGGTCTACCATTGTGCACATTGCCACTGCGCATCTAGAGAGGAATGACACTCTTGACTAGTCTAGCATGAGACACCGTGCCATTGTGTGTGTAGAGGTGGGATGTATAGAGGTGGGAGACGTGCTAGAGGAGTCTAGCTCAGACACAGGGCCACTGTGTGTATAGAGGTGGGAGACGTGCTAGAGGAGTCTAGCATGAGACACCGTGCCATTGTGTGTGTAGAGGTGGGATGTATAGAGGTGGGAGACGTGCTAGAGGAGTCTAGCTCAGACACAGGGCCACTGTGTGTATAGAGGTGGGAGACGTGCTAGAGGAGTCTAGCATGAGACACAGGGCCACTGTGTGTATAGAGGTGGGAGACGTGCTAGAGGAGTCTAGCATGAGACACCGTGCCATTGTGTGTGTAGAGGTGGGATGTATAGAGGTGGGAGACGTGCTAGAGGAGTCTAGCACGAGACACAGGGCCACTGTGTGTATAGAGGTGGAAGACGTGCTAGAGGAGTCTAGCATGAGACACAGGGCCACTGTGTGTATAGAGGTGGGAGACGTGCTAGAGGAGTCTAGCATGAGACACTGTGCCATTGTGTGTGTAGAGGTGGGATGTATAGAGGTGGGAGACGTGCTAGAGGAGTCTAGCACGAGACACAGGGCCACTGTGTGTATAGAGGTGGGAGACGTGCTAGAGGAGTCTAGCATGAGACACAGGGCCACTGTGTGTATAGAGGTGGGAGACGTGCTAGAGGAGTCTAGCATGAGACACTGTGCCATTGTGTGTGTAGAGGTGGGATGTATAGAGGTGGGAGACGTGCTAGAGGAGTCTAGCTCAGACACAGGGCCACTGTGTGTATAGAGGTGGGAGACGTGCTAGAGGAGTCTAGCATGAGACACAGGGCCACTGTGTGTATAGAGGTGGGAGACGTGCTAGATGAGTCTAGCATGAGACACTGTGCCATTGTGTGTGTGGAGGTGGGATGTATAGAGGTGGGAGACGTGCTAGAGGAGTCTAGCACGAGACACAGGGCCACTGTGTGTATAGAGGTGGGAGACGTGCTAGAGGAGTCTAGCATGAGACACAGGGCCACTGTGTGTGTAGAGGTGGGAGACGTGCTAGAGGAGTCTAGCATGAGACACAGAGCCATTGTGTGTGTAGAGGTGGGATGTATAGAGGTGGGAGACGTGCTAGAGGAGTCTAGCTCAGACACAGGGCCACTGTGTGTATAGAGGTGGGAGACGTGCTAGAGGAGTCTAGCATGAGACACAGGGCCACTGTGTGTATAGAGGTGGGAGACGTGCTAGAGGAGTCTAGCATGAGACACTGTGCCATTGTGTGTGTGGAGGTGGGATGTATAGAGGTGGGAGACGTGCTAGAGGAGTCTAGCACGAGACACAGGGCCACTGTGTGTATAGAGGTGGGAGACGTGCTAGAGGAGTCTAGCATGAGACACAGGGCCACTGTGTGTGTAGAGGTGGGAGACGTGCTAGAGGAGTCTAGCATGAGACACAGGGCCATTGTGTGTGTAGAGGTGGGATGTATAGAGGTGGGAGACGTGCTAGAGGAGTCTACCTCAGACACAGGGCCACTGTGTGTATAGAGGTGGGAGACGTGCTAGAGGAGTCTAGCATGAGACACAGGGCCACTGTGTGTATAGAGGTGGGAGACGTGCTAGAGGAGTCTAGCACGAGACACAGGGCCACTGTGTGTATAGAGGTGGGAGACGTGCTAGAGGAGTCTAGCATGAGACACAGGGCCACTGTGTGTATAGAGGTGGGAGACGTGCTAGAGGAGTCTAGCACGAGACACAGGGCCACTGTGTGTATAGTGGTGGGAGACGTGCTAGAGGAGTCTAGCACGAGACACAGGGCCACTGTGTGTATAGAGGTGGTTGACGCTAGTCTAGATGGTTCTTGTGTGAGACACATTGCCACTGCACATCTGGAAGTGAGTGACGCTTTTGAAAGGTCTAGCATGGGACACATTGCCACAGAGGGCCTTCAGAGCAAGATTTCTCTGGAATCATTGGGGTGCCGAGAAGTGAGACGTAACAGTGTCTAAACACAATTGGACTGTGCCCTGGATGGTTATCAAACTAAATTAGCAGAAACAAAATCTCACGTTTCACTTTTAGTTAATACAGCTGCGGGGCCTGCCATTGTAATTACAGACGGAAACATATTTGTAAATCCATTCTTTAAAAAAGGCCTATGTACTCTCACATGATGTCCAATTTAGGCCTCTGGAACCTCTCACTCGTTTCTGTTGCCAAAACTGACCAAGAATGGATCTGCAGCATTTGGAATCACCCGTTCCCCTTGGGATTTAGACGGCCATAGAGCACGCAAACAGCTTAAGTTACCCTGATAGGTCAGCTCATCCAGTCAGCTGATGGGGGATTTAGGAAACAGCTACACAATGGCTGAAGTCATTTTTTAAAATAAAGATGCAAACAAAGGTTGGTCTCATGAGCTTATTACACACATTCAGTCTCTCTGCCCCTCCCCCGCTTGCTCTCACGTAACGCTAGGCCAAAGAATAGGCAAAGAGAGAGATGGTAAGGGAAAAGCAGCCCTCTCTCGGGTAAGATGGTAAGGGAAAGGCAGCCCTCTCTCGGGTAAGATGGTAAGGGAAAAGCAGCCCTCTCTCTGGTTAGACAGGGTTGAAGGATGTGACCCGTTGTTATGCTTACTAACCTTTAACATGAGTACTTTAGTCGGGAGTACTATCACTAGGGAGTATTAACTTTGCCAGAGCTCAGTTCTGGGCATTGCTGGTTTGGCAACTGAACTGCCAGGTGCTGTGGGGATAGCACTCAGATACCCTTGCTGCCCCCTCTCCTGCACCTCCCTTAGTTGCTGATTTAATGGAGAGTATTTGATCATGGTAACTTAAAAGTCAAGAAAAAAAAGTCTTGGAGTTTGTAGACCAAACAATTTGCTATTTCATTTATTAGTGCACCATGTCCGTTATGGGACTGATAAATTGGGGGATCTGCCTTTATTAAGCTTTCATGATTAAGAGTTGGAACACCGGCCTATTAAAAACTACTTCCAGGCCTCATGAGTTATAAGGAAGGCCTGGGTTCCCATCTTTAACATGCAATGTGGTGTCATGACACTACAGAGGTGGTGCCTCTTTGCCATGAACAGCCCTGGAGGATCCTCTGGTTTTAATCCTGGATGATCAGAGTGGCTACAGGTGACGAGAAGGGTTCTATGTCATTTCATCGACGGTCTTTTTTTTTAAGCTTTTTTTAACGAAAATGTTTCAAGGAAAAAACTCATCGAATTTTCATTTTTTTATTTTTGGGGAGGTCCCTCCAAGTCCACAACCCCTATTGTTTTTTCTCTATTTCCGATCCTCCGACCCCTTATAGGTACTTTCCCCCCTATATTTTTCAATGAGTTTTTTTGTTGAAAGGGTTTAGTTAAAAAACATCTAAAAAAGACTGTCGATGAAAGGACATTGTACTACAAGAAGGACACGTAGAACTCTACCGCAGGTTCGCCTCCTCCATTTCCGCTCTAGAACTGTCCCTTCGTCGCCCCGCTTCTCCAACTGCCCCTTACCCTCTCTGCCCGCCCCCCAACATAAACAGCGACACCTCTCCCAGTGGAGCAGTTCTTTGCCGCGCAGCAAGTGTGGCGCGTCTAAGTCCTGCATTGTACTTGCAGCAAGGCAAAGACAGGTTATCCTTTTTAGATAGTGACAGCTCAAGGCCTTCAATTTAGTGCCTTTTGGAATTTCTGGAAGTTGTGTAGAACTCCATGAAAGTTCACTGGATGTCTCTGAGACGAATACTGTTTTGTGCTTTAGAGACAAGCAAAGCAATTATTGTTCTGTTTGGCGGGGAGTACGTCCTTGGACGCAAAGCATCAACTGCTGTGCCACCACTGTGGGAGAAGTCAGCTAGCATCCTTTACAATTGTGGTAGTTTCACCTCCCCTAACCCCTGCAGGGTTATCCCTCAAAAAGCCTGTGCTCTAGACCTGCCCCACCCCCCCACACACACACAGTTTGTGCGATAGTGCCTACAGCCATTCAACCATACTCCAAACCTGCAATAACATGCTTTAGTGCAAACTGCCAGGCTATTATGCAAGTCTATGCAAAAGGGACGAGCATACTCGTCCATTTTGATCATGCGCTTGTTATAGTTAGACATACAGAAAAAGTAAATACGCCACTATTTGTGTCGCTGTAACGTCAGCCACTGGGCTAGAGTGTACAAGCAGAGCTCATGTGTATTACTTTTATGGCATTCAGACACCAAACTCTAAGCCCTGAAGTGTTTACACCATGCGCGCAGCTTAGCTAAACCCACACAGACAGTAATTATTGTATGCAGCAATGACTGCACTATTAGTATAGTGCTTAGTGTGGGCAGCCATGCAGAAATGTTGTAAATACTGCATTATTTGTATCACGTGCTAGATATAAGAAGACAAAAATGCAACCAGGAAAGCGTGCTCCAACGAAAGACGCACCCAAGTGTGAAATGTTGCCTTTCGGTTCTTCGTGCCACGTGACACAGTGGTGCACATGCCTGAGAGTGCCGGTTCTATCAGCCTCCTTACCATTAGACCGTCGCCTTCCTCAGCTAATGCTCCCCCGAGCCGCACCAAACAGTCGAGTCTCACTATCTGCATAATTATCGCCAGCGCCATTTAACCTATTTATGAAACCACTCGAAGCATTTCATTACGAAATGGACGGCTGCCAATTTCAGCAACAAGCAGACGCCACACGGAAAACCACCCCGTGGCAAGGCTGCCAAAGAGCATCTCGCAGTGCAGACCCATAACAGACAGTAATGACCTGGCCGGGCGATAATGTGTTACAAATAAACCCCCAGAACAGTCCAATTCTGCTAATGAATTCACCGCAACTACTTGAGTTAATTAACGAGTTACTTCTATGCAGCGACACAGAGGAGCCGATACTGAAGCTGCTGCCAGGAGGGAAAGCCTTGGGTGTCGCATGGAATGTTTACACAGAGAAACAAATATCCATTTCATCAGCAGATGGGATGCTGCTGCAGCATTCCAATCAATGTGCACTCCAGCTACCATGGCATTGGCTACTAAGCCAGATCGGTAGAGTTAATTTGTAGCTAGTGCTGCCAACTCGACTTGCCCCGCCCCCCCAGCACTCGTGGTCTGTATCTGTAACCCTACAGTCCACCCTCTCTCTGCACTTATTAGCCACCCGCTAGCTGCACCCTCTGATTACCGGCACTTAGCCACCCGTTACCTGCACTTCTCCCTCTCCCCTCCCTTTTTGCACTTCTCCCCTCCCCCCTCCATGCGCCTGCGTGATCTGAATGACACTAGGTCTAGTAAGATTGTTGTTTCGTCCTCTCTTTGCTTCCCCCTCCTTGCCTTGTCGCGCCGAGAAACACTTGTGTTCAGGCCCGTTATAAATGCCATTTCATATGATATCATCACCACATCAAGCACCATGCCAACTGCCACAGTCACCACGTGGCCATCCCCTGCCGGGCTAACATCTATCGAATCCACTGTTTGCAAGATGGCTGTTTTTCGGCTATTGTTTTCATCATCTTAGAGAATGTTTCGCTACATTATTTGATTGTAGTCATTAAACTCCTCTAAAACAAATCAGAGATCTCTGAACGCAATCAATAATACTCTATTATCGACCAGAAACCTGACTCTTGACCTGAGCCACACGGAAGAGCGCATAAGGGGGGCTCAGCCTGTAAAAGTGCCAGTTTTTATGCTTTCTTTAAAAAAACGTCAATTTTTGTGCCATTTTGCGGGATCGCGAAATCGCTATAAGCTGGAGACTCTGCACAGGGTACATACCGGCTGCCCTTTGATGCTGGAAGCACCTGGCCACGTAGTAGGTGTTGTCATCTCACATAAGACTCAACAAAGTATTTTGAGTGACATGCTTAATCACCATAATGTAATTCAACTATGTACACAAGACAGTTGCTAGTGTCCATTCTAGTGCTGAGCTGCTAATGTTAGTTGTTACGCCGGTTGGATACCAGCTCAGGCCTCGTAGCATGGAGGAGCGATGGGGTGCATCGCTTCCTGCACCGTCCGCGCTTTCTCTCTTCTTCGACCCACTCGCGTGCGCTTGGGGGTCTGCATGTGCACACACAAGTCTCTCGTGGCTACGGAGGTGGATGTATCTCGCAAGACTGCGTCCTCACAGTAGGCTATAACCCTAAAATAAGTGGAAAGAGCCGTAGAGAAAAAACATTTAGTCATGGCCTCCGAGAAACTGACCCTTGGTTGCGGCACAAGGGAAGTCCCTCTTCTGGGTGCAGGCCATGGGAGAGGAGGAGTCAAAGGACATCGATGCTGGCGGCAGAGGAAGAGGCAGCCAGGGGATAGTAAACTCTAGCAAGTTAGGTAAAGTGAAGGTGGAGTTGAGATAGCACACACCTGGCGTGGCGAGTGGTATCCTGGCAGCCATCTGGAACAATGGTCATGTACGCAATTATTGACCAGAAGGCCTGAATCTGGAGTGCCTTTCAAGATTGCAATGTTCCACTCTGGGTGCTAATCTCTGTTAGTATCCTTTTTAGGGACGTTCTCAGCCCGGCTCCACCAATTTGGTTTGAGATATTCTGGTCACTAATCTCAAACCACCGGCATTACATGAACTATTTTGTTTCATTTTTCCGCAAAGCGATTGAAGTCTTATTGATCTCAGGAGAGGTCATCATCGCTTGGGAATTAATTGCCCTCAGCTTGACAGCATTCAGAAAATACGACTATAAAGGCCCCTCCCTCTGTATGGAATGCTGGATCATAGGCATAGCTAATTAATTCCGGTGTTTGCTTTCCGGTATTTGCTGCCAAATTATGGAACTCCATGCCCCTAGGCTTGAGGACAGACCCATTACTATGGCCGCTCCCCAAAGGCCTCAAAACCTGGCTCTTCACCCAAGATGGCATCTAACTCAAGCGCGATGAATTCTCAGGCAGCTAATGGTGGATACCTATTTATTTTTTTAATTTTATTTATTTGCATTTGTTAAGCGCACTTGCAGCCCATAAGGCATCGAGGCGCTGTTACAGAGGATACACAGATTCAAGATTACATACAGGTGCCAGATGGCTCTTAGTTACAGTCCTAGGTACTACTCATAGGTACTACTGTCTGTATCCCCCTGTATTTCATAACCTAGTCATCCAATGCTGCATGTAACATATGTAATACATTACCATTTCAGATGATCTGTAACCAATGTAAGATAATGCTGTAACTGATAATCTGCTACCACTGCCTGTGACCTTTCCATGACTGTAACCTGTTGCTGCATGCTCCTAATGTAACCGAATTCTCAAGCAAAAAGCACCTAGATGCATTTGGGTTATGTGCGCTATATAAATGCCAAATAAATAAATAAATAAATAAAGAGCTGCCGTCTATAATGGCCTTATTCACAAACAAGAGCATTAACAAAAACTCACTTTGTGAATTCCATTTACCACACCTCAAAGTAACCTTTTTTGTGGTCTGCATTGGGATTTTTCATTAAGTTAGTAACATGAAATTAGCGAACTTCGTTTTTTGTCTATTTCTTTTATTGATAATATGCCCAATATAGATTTTTAATAGTGAACATTTCAGAACAGCCCACAAAAGAGGTTGGAAAGATAGCAAGCAAACGCTTCCTCAAGTGCTCGTGTAGTGTTACCATCTCAGGTGAGGGCGCAAGCTGTATCGCTCACAGATGAGTCACTGAAGAACCTATGGAGTGAGATAACACCGCTGGTAAAACCTGGACTGAGGGCATGTAATCCCAGGCTTTATCGACATTTCTTTAATATTAAGCCTTCCGATCACCTTCAGAGGGCAGCCTGAGATTTTGCTCACTGTGGCCCGCCTAATCTAATGCAGTGATCATCTTCTTGCCGGATCCTTTAAGTCGTCAAGACATCTTAGCACCATGGTGAATTCTACAGGGTCAGCTAGGGGGCTTGGACACATTTCCTACAAAGTATATAAATGAGCATGCGCAAGGAACTGAGAGCTCAGCAAGGTATATGTTACGGCAAACGTCCTACATTTCACACACATGCACCCGTACAAGGTATTGGCAGAGCCCGGGTTTTCCCACAGAGGCTCCATTGGCACAATAGACAGATAGCAGCTATTTATTGCTACCAATCTCAATAGGACCAATTCTGTCGACCTCAGAAAGAAGAAGGGCTGCCGGGATTTGAACCCGTGATCATGTGGTCAAACTCAGATTTCTGTAGTGGACGCATAAATCCACTGAACCGCAGACCCTCATACAGTGACATATTGCGCACTGAAAAGGCCACGCCTGGGCCCTTGGATGTCCAAATCAATTTTGACATAAGGGAATTGAGATAATTGAAAAATGAAAGGGTGTGGGGTGACTGGAATGTTTTGGCTTTGAATAGTTGCAGGAACATGACCAGCTTAAAGGGGGCTACACTCCCAATTGAAAATAAGTGAAATCATTCCCAGAATCAAACTTCCTTTGGGAGTTTACATAACTTTAAAAACATGTTTTGATATGATAGGTTATTTATAATACGGATAATACCCAGAGGTTTCTAAGCACGGACCTGGGAATCGAACATGTGTTGCTCCATGTCGTTTTGCTTCAAAGGTGAACACGTTGCCGATGAGCTGTCCTCTCGAGACTTTGGCACTAAAACCACATGATTGTTCGTAATCTGAGCCCTCGTTGCATTGGCAGAGGTTATCCACCATCCGGTGAGGATATATTATTTACCACAGCTCAGTCTGCGATCTACTGTCATGCCAAATTCCTCCATCCTGGTTGGGAATGTCATAAGGAGATTGGTCAGATACAATATCACCTCTTCGGCTACATGGCTGTCATTCCTAGCAAATTGCCTCTGCAGGCGCATATCACAAGCTCTATGACAGCCGAGGTAGAGATAACTCTGTCTCATACCCCTCTAGAAGGACCACCCTCATAGAGGATCTCCCCATTTTCATTTTAGAAGTGACACCTACATATCACTTGTTTACTGTAATAATATTTCTTAATAACCAACTTAATGCTACTCAACCTATCCACCTCAGGAAGATGGAGCACTGAGTCGGCACTGCTGAGACACAACCATGTGACAGCGGGTTGCACAAAGGTTTATGAAGAAAGAACTTAGTAGGTTGAGTTCTTTTGCAGCTACTTAATCCAGTATACTGACTGCCCGTCGTTCATCCCAAGGTTGGCATTATAAAGTGTAGTTTGGGGGGTCAGAAATGAGAGTCGGACACACAATGATAGTGTTTTGAACAGCAGACATCTTTATTAAAATAAGAGTTAGATAAAGGCCTTGCTTTCTCTATCCTAAAGAGAGTTTCCCTACCTAGGAAACTAAAACTTAACATCAGTCTGTGCCTCGTCATTAAAATCATATACACTGTCCTTGTGTCCAAACACATTAATCCGACCCTCACATTAGAAATGAACAACTAAAGGTGTAAGGGAAGTTTCTCTGATGTAGGTTTGGTAGAAAGTGTTCAAAAATAAGTAGCTAAATCCAACAAAAACAATCCTTGGATCCAGAGGGTGGTTCCCTTGCCCTGCCTGGATGTCTCAGGTAGGATGGCAAAAGTATCTATTTCAAACAATGGCTCCTCAAAGATGGCAAAAGTGTCTCTTTCAAGCAACCACTTCTTAAGGAGGGCAAAAGTGTCTCTTTCAACCAATCACTTCTTTGGTTCCTTATGCCTGATTAGAGGGAAGTTTCTGCACAAACAATATGTCCCACATCATTCAGCCATCTCTAGGTTTCTTGGCAATGAGTTCACAAACCAAGGGGTCTTATTCACAATGAGATGTTCCATCTAGGGTTCTCTTATAAACCTCTTTGATATTTTAGCAGACTACCTGATGTATTTGTCCATCGGAAATCCTCCTGTGAGCTCTTTGGGTCTCTGCTTACATCCTTCCGCCAGACATTTTGATTTTAACAGGAAAAAGGGTCTGTGTTCAGTTTCACAGCTTCCACTTGCCTGTTTTCACTTACCTGTCTTTTGTTTTTGAATGGATAGATGTCAAACGTTCTCTTCAAAAATAGTATACCATCACCGCTGAAGATGCAGAGTGTCTCTCCGTCTGGTCTTGATTCACTTGGTTTGCCATGTGCTCTGCAAGTACATTCCTTTCTATGACTTCAGTGGACTTCCTGGTATACTCCTCTGCCAGGAATCCTTTAGTAGGCTTATCAGATCCCGTGGTATACTATCCTGCCAGGTATCCTACCACAATGTCAACATGCTTATTTAAAGCGGCAGACACCCCCGCAACCCCTGAAGTCCCGGAATATCAATGAGGACACGCATGCAACCCCTGCGCCCCTTGATCAACATTTTTACAATGTTTTTTTTCTCCAATGCCATATTCGGCATTTTCTCCGGTTCGTTTCTTTCCCGTAGACAGTCATATACATTTCTGACCCATGATCACTGGAACCTCCTGCTCGTCCAGAGGAATGCAAACAAACGCTGTGGTGCACCTCCACATGAGAAATCCGAAACCCCCCCTAGTTTAATATGAGTCTGATTATAACGTGAATTGTAACTACGATTATTTTGCAAGTCTTTGCGTAAAAGCAATATGAATCAATATTATTTTACAATCACAGACGTCTTTGTTTGGTTTAGCGGGTACAACTAGGAATGCCTGCCTCAAGGAGGCGGGGAGAGAACCACATTTACCTGATTCAGGTCCTTGTTTGATTCCAAGCACTCGCCTATCTGACGGACACCTATGTTGCTCTGTAGAGGAGCTATCACAGTGTCCTGCTTAAGGTATTTGTGATTAGTTTTACCTGAAATCCGACTTTCCTTCCCCTGTCTAAGCCTTTTGAAAAATAAAAACCTTTGTGTCCTGCTTAAGATATTTGTGATCAGTTTCACCTGAAATCCGATTTTCCCTCCCCTTTCTAAGCCTTTTGAAAAGGGCATTTGTGTCCAGCTTAATGGATTTGTGATTAGTTTGACCTGAACTCGGATTTCCTTCCCTTTTCTAAGCCTTTTAAAAAAGCCCTTTGTGTCCTTTCAGCTGGATTGGTGTTGTTTACCTCTGTGTGGCTTGATTCTTGCAACAAAAGAGTTCACTTTTCAAGGAGCCATTTTGCCCACAATCCTCTTAAGAAATCCAGGCATCCAATAAGCCCAGGAAGTCACCTGAGCGCACCCCCAGAGACAGCATGAAAGACAGATCACTGACCTTTGTGTGGAGAGGAGCGTTGCTCTCTGGAAGGAGCTGTCTCAGTGTCCTGCTTAAGGTGTTTGTGATTAGTTTTACCTGAAATCCGATTTTGCTTCCCTTTTCTAAGCATTGTGAAAAGGCCCTCCATGTCCTGCTTGTGTGCTTTCAGCTTGATTGGTGTTTTTCCCCTCTGTCGGTCTTGCTTTTTGCAACAACAGAGCTCAGTTTTCAAAGCCCCATGTCACACTCCCCCCAGGAAGCCTCACCCCATCGCCCCTCCAGTACTGTGAAGCAGAGGCAGGAAAGACAGAGTGCCGCCCTTTGTGCGAAGGAGTGTTGCTGTGTGGAAGGAGCTATCACAGTGTCCTGCTTAACTTATTTGTGATTACTTTGAACTGAATCTGATTTTCCCTCCCTTTTCTAAGCCTTTTATTTATTTATTTATTTATTTAATATGCATATAGCCATCAAGGCTTTACATATGTACATCCTTTAAAAACACACACCTTAAAAGACAATACAATAAAAACAATCGACTTAGGTTCAAAGTATAAAAACAATTAAAATGATACATAAAAGAGCTAAATATGTTACTTCTTAAAATATAACTTCAGATAATTGTCTACGAATTACTAAACAACACTCAAAGATATTCATCATATGGAATATACCATTACGATCATTACCTTGTAAAAGCTTCTCCCAAATTTCATTCATGTTACCAAAATCATAGCTATTATCATATGCCTTGACATATTTTAATCTAATCATGTCAAGATTTTCGCAATCACGGATGATGTGTTTCGCTGTTTCAGTGTGAGCAGTCCCACATAGTCTACACCATCTGTTCCTTTGCGGGATACCCCATTTCGCACCCATTATCTGCAGACAGTCAGAGAGGTTAAACTTAAACATCATGTACTGTCTGGCTGTCTTTGGGTCAGGAAAAGCAGTCAAATAATTCTCCCGCTGTTAAATAAACATGCCACTGTTGGTTTTAGTGGCTACCAATATCATATCTCTCTCTTTTCCAACGTCATATTTAGCATTTTTCAAAAGATGTTTAATTCTAGCTGTGCAGTATTCAAGCCAGACATGTTCGTTCTCTCTAGCTCACTTTTGAAATGTATTTCTCATATGTCCTAAAGCGCTTAGTACAATCTTGTTATCAATCACATCAACAGCTTTTGTCAATTCAACAATTGTTGTCTCATTATCTAAGGTGCACAATTTTGCATACAACATGGCGGTCTTATACTCCATAATATCCGCATCAAATTACATAAAAAAATATATATTCACATGCCAGCGACTTTGGCATTCTGAGTAACATTTTGAAATGTTTTCCTTCGAATCTATCTAATTCAGATTTCATTTTCTTACCTCATATTTCAGCTCCATATAATAAACAAGAGACAACTTTTGCAGGGTATAACATCATTATGGTGCTTATAGAAAACCCAGCTTGTTTTCCAATAAAATGGCTCAAAGCCATAGTCACATTCATACATTACATTTACATTTCACTTCTAACCATTGCTGTTTCCAGAACAAGTTCTGATCAATAATAATCCCTGTAACAGTTGACCACTTCAATGAACTGTCCATCAATAGACCATCTCAGCTTTTTGTGGGCTATGTGATTCGGTTTACCTAAAAAGGCAATAGCCATTGTTTTATTAATATTGCTTTTTAGTCCATTGTCAATTGCAAATGTCTCTAGTGATGATAGTTTATGTTGCAGGCCTCCCGGTGTATAGTCTAGCAATAGGAAATTGTCCGCATAGCCCAACATCCTATTCTGAGAGGACATATTTTTATGTCATTAGACAAGGTGGTATTAAATGCCAAGGGTAGATCTGCTAATATAGGTTAAATAGTGTAGCTGCTAGATTACACCCCTGTTTAACTCCTCACCAAGTTGATATTAGTCCAGATACTTTCCCTTCTCCGTCTAATCTGACTCTAACTGATGTGTTCGAGTATAGCAATCTGATCATACTAAGTAGACCGGGCGGGATCTTCCACTGCTTTAGTTTATTCCATACTTTATTTCTACGGATCATATCAAAAGCGGCCGAAGAATCTATGAATGCCCCATAGACGGTCAACTGGCATCTCAACCATGTATACTCAATAGCAGAGACCAGGGTGGTAATGTTATGAATCCTCAAGGATTTAGACCGGAATCCAGATTGATTTGGAGGCGGGATGTGATTTTCTGTAATCCATTGTATCAGCTCTTTGTGCAGAACTTTGGCAAACATTTTAGCTGGAATATCCAGCATCGCTAACATGCGATAATTACCAGGCTCCTTCCAGCTACCCTTCTTATGTATTTGTAATATGGAGCTTTCTTGCCAGGTTTTAGACACCTGTCCATGTTTACCAATCCATACAAACAATAGATACAGAGCATGGGCCCATTTATATGGCGATAATTTAACAAGTGCGTGACAGGTACAATCTGGACCCATAGCGCGTGAGGATGGTAAAGAAGAAATTAAAATATTCATTTTTTCAACAGATTGGCTACAGTTCCATTAGTGCCCTTCGGTTTCTATTATTTCATCAGTGAGTTTGAGGGCTCTCAGTGTCTTTCTGACATGCTTACTCCATTCATGTTCACTTACCTTGTTGATTGGAAGAGTCTTCTTTTTCGATGTATTCATCCCTGTCCATATACCTTGGTTGTTATTAGATCTCGATAGAAGGGCCAGTGTTCTCCACATCTCATTTGCCTCATTTATTTTGTGCCAACGGAGCCACTTTCTATGTTCACACTTTGCCACTCGAATTTTCAGATGCGCATCATCTATTTCGGTTTTTATGATCTTGTTTATAGTGATGCGAAGGTTTTCCTTAGCAGTGTGACAAGCATTATCAAACTTAGGTTTATATTGATGCGTTATATTCCATCTTTCACAAGTAGAAATATACCTACGTTTGTGAGACCACTTGTTCGAAAGCTACCATTGCATTAGTAGTACAGTTATCTGTCTCTATTCACATTTTATCAATGAAAGTAGCAAGCTCCTGTTCTGCTATCTGATTACCTCTATTATTCAGAGCAATGTTCCCATTTAATTCACATTTGCTTTTATCTTCCATATCAATCTCTAATAACAGATAAAGAGGTAGATGATCACTTTCTTCTCGACTGCCCACGGTCATGTCCAACACACATTCCTCGGCAGCTTCATTAATTATAAAGTAATCAATGGTCGTCATACTGATACTGCCTATTCTTGTAGGATTTCGAGTGCGATCACTTAGGCAATTGCCATTCATTATCTTCAGTTTGTGTGTTTGGATCAATTTATTCCACCCATTTCCATGTTTATTTGACATGTGGGTTATATGTGGACCTGATTTACTCTTGTCCTCGTCCAGGCAGATGGAATCAGCTATAATGGCACTGAAATCACTTAGCAGGATGACCAGAATCTCTGCATCACATTCATTTAAGATTTGCATAACAATTTGAATGTTGATCTTATAAAAGGCACCATTTGGGGGGTTGTATATGTTAACTACTAGCATTGGTGAGTTCATATGGCTCGCACATTGAATTAGCACCGCTAGAACCATATCGGTTTACCATCTTTTGTCAGTACCAGTCCATGGATGTCATATCGATGTCATCAGACCGTCTCTAGGACGACCCAATGGTCCTTTAATGTCTAATCTTTGAATCGTACTACGCCCACCGATGTCACAGGCTTCCCATATCCAGGTGTTTTGGAGTAACACTACAAAAAAGGTGCATATTTGCCAATATTCCCTCCTCTGCAACATAATGGGAATTACCTCTCGTATTCCAGGACATCACAATATTATTGTTATTAACATTGTTTGTTAAATTGTGCCTTAAATGCTACCGGAAGCCATTGCCAATATCCTTCAAGAGTGTCTGTTGGAATGTCAGCATTGGGAGTTCTTTCCAAATTTTTTTTATCTGTAGGACAGGGTTTATCCACCATTATGTTATTTTTGTCCGATAGATTATCGGGGAGTCTTTGCAGCCTCAGATTATTTGGAACATTGTGCCCATTACTTCCATATTTGCAAGTGTTCATTGTTGTTTCCTGGCATGAGTATCCTAGTTTTTGTAATTCGCTGCCATGTTGTAGAATATACTCTAATATGGGTACATTCATGCACCATATATTCGTGGTCACATTGATGGTTTGCAACTACTGCGATGTCCGTCTGATAAACATTGAAAGCAAAATTCACTACCCCCGATCTTCAGCTCTATTACAACCGAGAAGCACTTCTTTGGCCTCCGACGTAAAATGTCGCTTCCGTAGTTATTCTATCATGCTTCGCATGCTTGTGGAATGCACCTACAAATGGTTGCCGCCATAGGTGAAAATCTGTATTTTTAGCTCCGCCATGCAAGGAGTTGGCTGCAATCTGTAAATTCTGGGCAGATGGCATCACATTGACCAATGGTGTCAGTCAGTACAGGGACTAGTGCTGACAGGATTTTAACTTGACAGTGTCGTTGTTGCCATTTACCGTGGATGCAGTGCTCCAGATAAGATTTTGAAGTGGGTGTATTTGACTCCCGATTGCTTAATGTTGCGAGTAAAATTATATTTTAGGGAGTAAAAAAGTTCATCGCATTCCCAATGGGAATTTTATAAGTGAGTAAAACCGTGTTTTAACTATAGATCAGAAATGTTTCTGTGGTAAATATTTCTTTGCACCTAGCTATTCATGCACACTAAAAGATAAATGGTCACCTCTTCGGATCAGACAGTAACAATAGTAGTTCCTTCTTGTGGCACTACTGGTCCAAACAGATCCATGGAGCCATGTGTGTGAAAGCAGGAGGACAAACCTCTGCGCGTCATTTTCCTATTTTTTGATGAGAGTATTTGTACTCCCTATTTTTCTTTTTTCTGAGTATTTACCAATTTTTCGTATTTTTTTTTATACCTCCCTCTTCGACCAGTGTGCCTTTTCTGACTACCAATACTTTGGCTGAATGCCCTTTTGTCTGAGGTGTTATTTTTCAGGGCTGATTTAAGGTGCCACGGGGCTCTGCATATATTTGCAACATGGCCAGTTCGTCGGCTCTACCCAGTTTGAGTATTCCGGGGAGAGTTAGCCCAGGCTCTTTTAGGATGTGTTTGCACAGGTGGGATGAAAACCATTTCTGGATTATCCATCGTCTTATTTCTCCTTCCTCATCTGGGCACGCACAGGTCTCTGCTAGGAATCTGAGTCGGGTATAAAAGGCATCCCGGGATTCAGTTAGGTTTTGACTTGCCCAACAGCGTGAACATTTTTCATAGTCGATGTTGACCATGGGAATGAAGTGATTCGTTAGGGGATTACCCATGACAGTATATGGGCCCCACAGTTGGGGGAGCTTTGTACAGCTGGTTCACCAACACGTCTGGTGTAGAACAGGAGCATGGATTTCCTTCGGTCATCACTGTGCACCCGCACATTGGCAGAGTACAGTTCCAGCCTCTTTCCATAATGCCCAGCAAGTGGTACTAACTTGTCAAACTCAGGTGCTGGGCAGCTGTGAAATGGCTTAGGTGTCCTACCATGCAGTATTGTGTCTCTGGGCCTCCGTGGCCTCGTTGTTCTGTCATGCAGCCACAGAGACGTAGACAACGGAACCCAATCCTCCTCCTCTTTAGCGCCAGCACTTTCCATGGTGCAACCACGTGTTGACCTTATCTCCATGTATTGAAAGTAAGCCTGCAGCATTGTGGGAGCACCACGGTGTGTGGTATGGATCCGATCTCGTGCCAGGAGACAGATCGCTTCACGAACACCCAAGTCTTCTGGGCCACGGAATCTACACAGCACCATGTAATGGGGCACTGACCTGGCAACATCGGTTGGGGATGCATGACCATGCCTCGTCGAATGGCAGGCCTTCTGGTTGATGCGAGTATTACACCTTTGTAGTATTAATGACGTAGTTATTATTGTTATTTTCTTTGTTCTTTGAGTAGTACCCCCTTGTGCCTGGGGCTTTACAGCATATGGCTCACTGGCTATGCTGATCGGTGTAATGTTGCTGTCAGATCTAGAGCACCAGGACGACCCCAAGGCACGGATAGAAACAGCCGCGGCAAACTCATACGTAAAGGCACTCAAAGAATCGACGTCGACCGCCACCTTCATCGCCAGTTTTATGGGGTGCAGAGCTGCAGCGACGCAAAGGACGACATGGCCAAACTGTGGCAGAGTGTAACTGGTACCACCGCGGAAGGGTGGTTCCCTTTGATTCCTTCATTATGTCATGCCTGCCGGCAGCCAACACGCCAAGCGGCATGATGCTATAGCACAGCCTACTCTCCCTCTCCACTTCCTGCCTTGGTTCCTTGCTCTTCAGTACCAGGTGGGCCGGAGATTCTTGTACTCACTGGTGCATCCTTCCATGTCTAACATTGGGTGGCTTTCTGGTCCTCGGTCGGCCTGCTCACACTCACTGGTTTTTCCACGTGCACGTCTGCTCCTCAGCTCATTATGGACTCCCACACCAGCCTTTGGCTGTCTTTATTGCTCCTGGACTGTGGGATTTTATTCCAGGAACGGTACAGGGCTGCTGTTGCATGATGAAGGAATGGAGGGAAAACAAGTCCCCTCAGCACATAACTCCCCTCTTATTTTTCTCATCTCCTTTTGCAGGAAAATAGTGAGAAAATCAATCATTGTAATATAGAAAAGGTTGTAAGATGATGAATTATGTCAGGATCCAAGAGTTGGTGTCCTTGAGCGTGACCAGAGGCATCAATCGCGCATGATGAGGTTGAAATGTCGTCCAGTGCCTCCACTGCCCACTTGATGACCAATGTCTCCTGCTTGATGGTAGAATATCGAGCACATTCTGGAACCTTGTTTTGCTTATGCAGAGTACCGTCTTCTCCCCGCCATCTCGCATGTGGCAATGCAGATCCCTAGCCTATTGTAGCTGCATCTATTTGAAGTCTGAAAGTTTGGTTGAACCCCAGTGTCAATATTGCTGGAGATAACACAGGGCCTACTTCAGGTCTTAAGAAGCCTTTTCAGCTGTGTCCATCCACCACAGAGGATTTGGTTAGTTATTTGCCAATGTTTCTGGGAGAAGACTGGCTCTTGTAGACCATCTGGGAATGTATTTCTGGTTAATATTCAGGCAGACCGAAAAAGGGCCAGAGGTCTTGCTTCTTCTCGGGACCGGTGACATTCTGTATAGTACTTTGGTGGCTTGCAGTTGCATTAGCCCATTTCCCAAGTGATGCCCCAAGTATGTTATGGTGGATTCTGCAAGGGTAAACTAGGCCGGGTAACTCCTGAGACCAGCATCTCTCACATTGTTTCAAGTGTCTCAGTGGTCCCTCACATGTTGAACTGTGGCGATGACACTTTCCACATCTGCTCCTTCCTACTCACTAAGATGACATAAGAAATCAGAGGTTGAAACGTGGCGGTCGGCCCATTGTAGTCCAAAGGGTAATATCTTGGTAGTGTTGATTGACTTTAATGAAACGAATTGTATTAAAAGACCAAGTAACAGCAACTTGGAAAATGAACACCGAAGGGAACAGGATGCCCCAGTTGTGTGGCGCCAACGACCATTTTAAAAGCGTAGCAATCCAACAAAGAGATGTTTTACTAGCCAGCCCCATGTTATTATGATCACCCTCAACAGGACCTGTTTTTCTATCAAGCAGTGCTTTCAATACTGGGACTTGCAGGGCCACACCTTGAATGTAAAAGTGAAACTACAAGCCCCAGTAAGCTAAAAGCACAGCACCTCCATCTCTTTCAAGATTAATGTATTTTTCCTCTGGTTTACTATCAGCAACAGCTGGAGTGGCTCTAGAAAAACACACACCTAACAACGTGACACCCGCCTGCAGAGAGAGACACTCACAGAGACATAGAGGAAGACGGAGAGACAGATCGAGAGAGAGACAGAGAGAGGCAGAGCGAGAGCAAGGAGAGAAAGAGAGGGAGGCGAGAGTGCCCGAGATTGGCTTATCATATGCTGAGTACAACTAGTTTGTTTTGTTATACTCTGAAGGGAAAATATCATACGGAGAATACATTGTCTGACTTTTGCACTAGATTATTATATTGAAGTCTTGCTATCAGAATTATTGAATATAATAATTGAATACTTAAGAATCGTGGAGGTATCTCAAAAGAATTGAGGCACTGGAACCTCATTGATATATTTTGATTTTATTTCATTTTATATATGATCATTTTTATTTTAGTCCATTTTTGACTGCTGATTCATTATATTCTATTTAACGCAGCTTTTTTTTTATTGATTTTGCTCCCATTCTTGCTAGGTTCAAACCCTCAACTGAATATATTAGGCCACTCCTTGAGTTACATGGGCCCCCCTGCGCCATACAATTCTTAGGCACCACCGACAAACATTGCTTTGTGACTCATTAAGGCTCCCCCAATTTCTCATCCCGATTAAAGGAAACACTTACTAAGCGCCAGTGTTGTATTGTGTCAGCCCAGCCATGCTTTGCAGCTAGCCTCACTGCTGCCCCAGTGCTACCGCCCCTGCTTTCCTCATGGACCAGCAGTTCAGGTGGTCATAAGACGAAAGAGAGGAAAACATGTCCTCCTGCCGCCATTCCACTTTTTCCTCATGCTGCCCCTGCACAATGTATAGTCATTCTTCTACTCACCTCATCACCTCCCACAGCTCGTGCTCCCCCTCCTAATCCTCTCCACTGTGACATAGACTAAAGACCTTGTATCCTGCCACCCTCCCTCGATGCTCCTGGGGTGCAATTAAAGCTAGACACCTAATCGCCTCTTTAGTACTCTCTCGATCGGAATACTGTGCCACTCCATTCAATGGCTTTCCCAACTATGCTCTCTCACCTCTCGACAAAGTCCTCTACTTTGCTGTCCGTTCACTCTTCAACCATCTCCACTTCACCGCCACCTCCCCAGCACGCCGTCAGTTAGGCTGGTTATCTATGAGGCAGAGGGCAAAGTATAAACACATTCTCATCATCTTCAAAACTATACACAGACTTGCCCCACTCTACATATCGGCTCATCTCATTCCCTACTCCCCCTAGCTCCCTACGATCATCCTCGGCTCACCTCCTTGCCACCTCTCGTGCCCTTTGCACTCCCTCTTGTTCCCGCTCTCTTCCTCTCCTCGCTCCCTTACTCTGCAATGCTCTTCCGCTCTGCCCTACTCCCACTCTATCTGTATTCACATCCAACCTCCTAGCTCTCCTCCTTTCTGAAGTACAACTTGCATAGCATTCTACGCCAACACATCTCCCCGTACCTCTCTACGATACCCCACGGCACCCATCCCTCACCCCTTAATTCTAAAGCTTAGTACTTCCGCCACTATTCCATACCTATATCATGGTCTACTGTTGTTGTCCCTGGTTCATGTTTCTACCTCCTCTGCACGATCTAGTCTTCTATCCACATCCTCTCACCCATTGTTCAGGGCAATGGTCCTCCACTTCAGTAAATCAATGCTAAAAAGGGCTGTAAGCATTTATGTGCCAAAAATGAATTGTTTTCCCTGTTATTTTCATTAAATATGGCATAAATATGTTTTGAAATGTTTTTCTATTTGGCTGCTGGGCGAGATTTTGCCCAGGCAGCGCAATGAGTGAAACAATATTTGCCCCCAGGAAAAAATCCCTACACCATATTCTATACAACACACATTCTAGCAACATGACAACCCATGGGTTGTCTGCCTTTGCCCCCCGCCCCCCTAGTCTGAGTTTTACAAGATGAAAAAGACACAAAACTAATTTTAAAGCCCACAGGCCAGAAACATTTATTAAAACTGGAACAAATCTGCAAACATGCTCAGAGAGTATGCGCTGGTAAAATGTAATGTATTTCATAAAATGCATTTTAAAGGTGCATGGAAAAAAGGTGCATTTATATAAAGTATAGGAACAAAAAAGCGTCTTAGTGTGGAAGTGCCCTTAAGAATACAGCCATATGTTTGCTCTGCGTTTTATGACTAAAGTGTGAATGTTTCCTCTTGCACAACATTCTGTTGTAATGGTGCATAAAAGGGATGTATATTTATTTTCTTCCATTTGAATATGTCACCTGATGGGCAAAAAAAGCGTACGTCAGCATTTGGAGCCAATAGACATCAATTGCATACAATTACCAACATTCTGTGACCAAAAAGATATAGGATTTTTTTCAAGTTTCAAAAATAATACTTAGCATACCAACGACATCACAGGAACTTACAAAACATACAGAACGCATCAAACAGCACAACATGGAAAGATGCTCAAATGTTTAAAATGTATAATTGTGAATGGTAAGTTAACACCCAATTCAATTACCTAACTTCACATAAAATAATCACACAGAGCTGGTAGGCAACATTTGCCACTGCTCCGTAGCAGCAGCCTGCGCAGTGCATATTTATTCCTGCAGTGCAGGTTGAACACTGAACAACATGGAGACTGATACCCTCCCTAGTCTGATAGGCAGATGCTGTGTGATGGTGGTACGCTCTGCCACTTGCCTTCACTGGTGGTTCACATAAGGTCTGTCCCAGCAAGAGTGCAGAGTCGTGTAGCTGACAGGTCAGTGGATTGATCTGAGCCTGTCACTCAAATGTTTCACTTATCCCCCCACCGCACAGACAGATTAATTGCCTTAGAGTCACATAAATGATCTGCCACGATAAAAAGCAGTAGGATCTGTCACCCAAATCTGTAGGCAGTAGGACTGCTAGGACTGCTTAAAAAGCAGTAGCCTATTGCCTAAATCAGTAGGGTTGGCAAGTATGCAATGGAAACATCCAACCCTGGCTGTAATTAGCAGCTGCTGATTTATGCTTTTTACCTGTAGGCAGGGTGCTCTTGTATGAATTCCAGTTGACTATTTCCTAATGGTTTTTAATAGCTACAGTTGCTCATAGATTTGCCTGTATAACTGCTTAATACTTTCAAGAAAGGTCCAGGGTCACTTTTATCAGATTAATTCAATAATTACAACCCATATGCTACAACTGGATCCAATAGACGCCAACTGAAATATTCCCCCATTTCCGTACTTAGCCTTTGCTGGATCATGCTTTTCACCTGAAAGCCTGGTGCCCTTGTAAAAATTCCATGTTTCTAAATGATATGTACTGGATCCAGGTGGTGCTCACAGATGGGTGTATGTGCATCTCCTGAATTCCTATCAAGGAATGTGCATGGGTGGTTATATTTCATCCAGTGAATTACACTATCAAAACTGATATATCTGAACAGACTGTCACAAGAGATCAAAAACAAAATGCGGACAAGGAAAAATCCAATCCTTTACAAAATCTTTGGGCATGGCTTCCGAAAGCCTTGGCCCTTCAAAAAAAATAGCCACCCAAGTTTGTTCAGAAACCCTCCGAAGACACTACACGTCATCTAAACAACTACACTGCTAAGCTAGGCTCTTGGAACACACGCGGGTTTGCGCATCTCACAGTACTGGGAGACGTAAATCTGGCTTCTTTTGACAGTCTGTGTTTTCAGGAGACATGGCCCACTACCAAGCCTGTCCTGGATGGTTTCGAAATAGCTTTTGCACCAGCCAAAAAAGGGCAGAAAGGGAGACCTTCTTCGGGCCTGCTAATTCCAATCAGAAGTGGGAAGGGGTTGTAACTGATTAAAATCCTGACAGTGTCTCTCTTCATGCTTTCAGTCCAAGTGAAATGGAACTACTGGAATGTAGACTTGAACAAAACAGTCTCAATAACAGTGATAATTATAAACGTCTGTTGGAATCCTGATGCAATTTTAAACCAAGAGTTCCTGGACATGATGGAAAAAGAAATCGACAGTGCTTACATCGAATATTCCGAACCTCACCTGTATGTTTGTGGAGACTTGAACACTGTATGCGTAAAGAAGTCTTCAGGGCCGGCTAGAACTAAGGCCGAACTGCGCGGCAAAAAATGGACGCTGCTGACGAATTCTAAAGACCTCGTCAATTTGGATACTATATTTATCAGTACAAACCGACTTTCAACATGGGAAGGGCGCAGCTCGTCGGCTACTATAGATTATATCTATGTTTCATCTGCTCTTCTGACAACTATTGCGTCCTTTAACATTGTTAAAACCAAGGTGAGTGACCACAACTTGTTATGTATAACATGGCCTGCCACCTCGGTGGAAAAAACACGTTCACCCCGAAGTTAGAAGTCAACTTGAAAGGTAACCGCCTCTCACTGAGCCTAAACAATGTTATCTCTCTGACAACTAAATATGTCCAGCTGGGGTCATCGGATGACGCCTATACGCCACCTGACTACAGCGCTTTGCTGAACATCTTTAAGAAACCTAGATTGAAAGGCGCAACACACATCAACAAACCAGCTCACATTTACGATCAAACTCTGGTCATCAAAAGGGGCCTACTTAGAAAACTAAAGAGAAGACTTGTGAGAGACAGTTCTGAGGTTAACAAACAGGCGCTGACCCTCGAGACAAGGATTTACAAGTCATGGCTAAAAGAACACTGACACTCCTTGTACCAAAGAGACTCAGAGGAAATGTTGAGATGTGTGTGTGGCAAAAATCCCCGTGAATTCTGGGCCCTGATCAATGCAACTGAATGGACCACTTCTGATTCTTTAATCAATGGCATTAGTGAGGGCACCTGGATATCGCACTTTGAAAATCTTTTCTATGATCCCTCTGTCTCAACTAAAAACACACAGGATTTAAGAATATCGTCCTGGGCCGAGCTCCACGATTATGAAGATATAGCGGAAATCCTGAAAAAATTGAAAAACTCAAGGGCTCCCGGCCCAGATGGCCTGACAAATATGCACTTGAAAGAGCATCCGGAGGCCTGGGCAGGGTTCATTAGCGAAGTATTATGAAGAGTTACAACAGTGAATGTACTACCCGAATCCTGGACCAGTGCTGTAGTGGTACCCATCTACAAAAGAGGGAAGAGAGATGACCCAACGAATTTTCCGCCCATCGCCCTCCTAAATGTGATCAGTAAAGTTTATGGATCACTAATTTTGCGTCACTTTCAAAGCTGGGCAAGTGGGGCACCTTGCAATGACCCGTTTCAATCTGGCTTTAAAAAGAACGTGG
Source organism: Ambystoma mexicanum (assembly GCF_040938575.1). Classification (NCBI taxonomy): domain Eukaryota; kingdom Metazoa; phylum Chordata; class Amphibia; order Caudata; family Ambystomatidae; genus Ambystoma; species Ambystoma mexicanum. The sequence continues at coordinate 799,496,051 of NC_090921.1, read as the reverse complement.
GGACAACTATCAACATCTTAACGGTGAGCATCCTAAAAAGCAAGTCTTCAGCTGGTGGACCACGAACCTACATGGCTTTCATCGATTTAAGCCAAGCGTTTGATGAAGTCCACAGAATGAGGCTATGGGAAAAGCTAAGGTCTTGGAAGTGCCCAGCGGCTATATTACACCCTCTCATAGCACTCTATACAGATACAAGAATGCAAGTGAGGCTCGACCATCAAGGGTCATTATCCGTAGAGATCCTGACAAACCAGGGGGTCAAGCAAGGCTGCCCACTGGCCCCGGCGCTTTTCCTGAGCTTTATAGGCGACTATAAGGAAACAGAGCATAAGGTTAGATCGTTCCCGCCCCAAATTGGAAACACGAAAATTTCAAGAATTCTGTATGCGGATAATATCATCCTTTCCGACCAAACAGCAATAGGGTTGCAGAGACAAATTACCAACTTTGCCGAATATATCTCCGAAAATGACCTCGAAATAAACAAGCCAAAAACCAAAATTCTATTCTTTGGAAAGGGGAGAGAGAAAAGTGATACCTTCACTTGGTCCTTGGAGGGAGAGCGCATTGAGAAGGTTACAGAATTTAAATACCTAGATATTATGGTGGACAATTCACAACAAGAAAATGCAATGCAAAAACATCTGCTGGCGAAAATAAAGAGCCTAACCTCCCAGGCAAAAGCGATAGATAAGAAATTTGGTCGCTTTTCTCTCATACCTATTGTGGATTATTACAAAGCAAAGGTCTTCCCCACACTTGTCTATGGTGCTGAAGCCATGCCAGGGCTACCTAAAAAAATCTTGCTCAAATTAGAGAGCCATTATTGGAGGGAAGTCCTGAATCTACCCAGCTTGATGCCAATGGTCTTGATAAGACAAGAAATGAGCCAGCTTTCTCTTGTCTCGATCGTGGAAAGAAACACCATGATGCTGTTAAGGAAGCAATTGTTGGAGAACCGCCCGGAGCTACTTGAAGCTATGAACAACGAGGCAGAGGGAGGTCCATGTGCGGTCTTGAACCAATGGTACAATGAACAAGAAGCGAAACTGGACCAAATTCAATGCTCCAAAAAAGAGCTAATGGAGAATCCCATGAAGATCCATAAAAAATTAAATTAACTTGATTGGATCAACACCTTGGACCAGGCTGCATCTTACAAATTGGTGTCGCATCTGCCTTACATGACTCACAAATTACATGTGCTTCAACCGTTTGTGAAAAAATATCCTAACCGGAAGCTGAGGAGAACCTTTCTAAGAGCTCGTCTTAACTTGCTACATACCAACAAAATTCTGAAAATACGAGGCCTGGCGCTATCAAACAAATGCAGATTATGTAAAGATATGTCCACAGTCGAAACAACGAGAAACCTGCTTCTATCATGCCCAGGAGTTGAGGCCATAAGAAGACCATATCTGAAGGCGGTTCTAGCTACAGCTCACAGTTTCGACGAGGAGACTTGGTGGTCGAGGCCAATTGGAGGAGGTTGCACAACCTGGGTCACTGCCACAGCGAAAGTTTTGGATTCAATCCTCTTAACGTCAGATAAAGAAAATTTGTCAAATAGACTGAAGAGTTAGTACATGAATGAATGTAATACAAAATCTTTTAAAAACCTTCAGGTTAAATAAAGAATAATAAAAAAAACTGATATGTTCGAACTGGATCCAGTAGAAACCCTTTTATTATTTTTTATTTATGTTACTATGTTATGGTTTGGAAACAAACCATTCACAATTATAACATTTTACTGCACAATGTAGTACAAAACTACTAGTGCAAATAAAAAAGCTTGTGCAGCATTTGCTTGTTCAAATAGTGCAAAATTGTGCAAATGTTACAATACAAAGAGAAAATTAATTACATTAATTCATAGATTTGCATATATTAAAACAAACTTAGAAGAATGATATCAGGAATTAAAATATAGTTAGAAATAAATCTAACGAGAATCTTGATACAGCTAAAATTAGGGAAACGTTATTCCCTTGGAAAATCCTGATCCAAAACCCAACTGTTGTCAGGGAGTAAAAACCATTTGTAAAGCGTAAAAAGCATATCTCTCGTAATGATGCAAGGTTTCGATCACAGGCTTCGATCACAGGCTCCAATTCCTCTTTGATCTCAATGTATTTGCCCTGATTCCCAGGATTTCATTCCTAGGGCAAATGATTCATCTAAATCTCAGAGATATCTGTTGCCTTTTTAAATACAGGAATTTTATTAGATACTTCTGAATCACCCCTACGTGTTTCTCCATTCCAGAAATGGGTTTTTAAAGTTTATATTTCGTCTTTCGTCCTGCACCAATGCTTAGGCCATAATTCTTTCTTCAGTGTATTAGGATGAGTAATTAAACGATGGTCTGTTGCATATAATAGACTCAACTGGTCTTCACAGAATTGTTTCCAATTCTTGAGGTTCTGGTTTGAGCTATCCTGGTGTAGTTGTTGAACAGTGACTCACATGGAGGAGCCAAACATTTTCTATCCAAGGACATTATTTTACATTTGGGCATTGCCTCCATGGACAAAAGGTCAAATTCGAAGCACATGATTTGTGCTGGAACGCCTCTGGTCAGGCTGAGTACGTATCTCCAAAAGGTACTCTGCACTTTTAACCACAAGGTACGATCAAGCGTGCCTAATGTCTCTGCTCCATATGTCAATGTAGTTTAGCTTTGTATAATTTAATAAGCGATAGTGTTGAAAAATCTCCAAATCTTCTATGAAATCTTTTAGCATGGATTGCTAGGTTTTTCTATCATAGGTCTTCTTTTTCCAGCTAGTGGAAAACAAACCCCAAGTCAATAATCTGGTCAACAATTTCCAGTTTTTCCTCTTTTAGATACCAAGAGAATATAGTTTTGTCTGGAGATTGGAAAACACCTAGATATTTGATTTTGTTATGCTGATTTCCAATTAATTTCTTCTTATATAAGATTCCAAGTTTCTCAGCTGCTGCTGTAGCCCAATCGGTGAGTAATCTAAGAAGACCAGGTTGTCCGCATAGACAATCATGAAACAGGTGAGGCCCCCAGGGATGGTGGAAATGATTGTATCCCCAAGAAAGTATGCTTTATATCTGAAATATATAAATTAGGTAAAAAAGGAGCCAGGACACGTCCTTGTCTAAAACCTCTGAATGTCTCTATCCTAGTCGACATCCTCCCATCCATATTCAATCACACTTGTAAGTTGGTGTCACAATGCAAATGCCTCAGCGGATAAAGCAATGATTTTGGGCACCCCTAGCACAAATGTTTCTCCCAAAGCTCATTGCGACTTACCCGGTTCAATGCCATAGTTAGGGATATAAAGGCTAGGTATATAGGTTGCTTTTTTACTCCTGATCTGTCCTGTAAAAGTGATAGTATAAGACCATTCAGAGAAGTACCCAGTCCTTTCCTGAACGCTGACTATTTTGGATCGAGCCTTACACTTCTTTTGGCCCACTCTTGTAGGTGATTCAGCAAAAAAAACAAAGAAGATTTTGCTCTGCACATCGAGCAGCAATATCAGGCAATAGTTCCTAGGCTCACACCTATCCCCCTTTTATAAATTTGGGGACCAGGTGAAACATCTCCGATGAAGGAGAAGTACAGTGAATAAGTACAATAGAATACACGTGCATAAATCCGGGTTTCCCTTTATCGTAAGATGGAACCAGTTTTTAGATGCCAGTTTGATGTTTCACTAGCATCAGCAACTCACATCTGACATGGAACCACTTGAGATATTCTACTCCTTATGTGACCTGCCTCTACTGACACAGTTTGTTTTACTTAAAGGCAGAGTGTCCTGTTGGAAACTCTGCTTTGCTATTTCCAAATAGTTACTAGGGGATTCAGTTACTGACAAATGGGTTTTTGTGCATCTGCTAAACAGAAATTAATGAAGTTTGTCTGGTGAATTATATCCCTCCTTGTGCACTGAACCACCCTTCCTCTTCCTGCCATTAATCAGCATTCTGTTTCTTGCAAGCTCCAACCTTTCCTTGTTAATCATCACCCCTCTTTCCATCACCACTCCTCTTTCCCTTGCCACATTTCCCTCACTCCACCTTACTCCTCATTCCCTCTCTCCTCAAAGAATCTCTGGGCCCAATTCATGGAATTAAATTGCGCCGAAAAAAGGGGCGCTTGCGTGCAAAACGCGCGCAAGCACCCGTTTGTCGATTCATGGAACACAATGCGCAGCAATTACCCGAGACTTGCGCTGAATCCCTGCGGGTCTAACACGTCACTGAGACACCACGAACGCCTTGCACAAGACTTCCAGCGAAGCACGTACCGTCTTGCGCAGCCACCTAAAAAGGGGCCGGAACACGTGGGATGGGGGACAACAAGCGAAAATGTGGGCGTAACGTGGGAAGTACCGCAGTAAAATCCTCACAACACCCATACACACTAAGAACACGTATTCATGGAATCTAACAGGGCTCTCCGGCGCACAGAAAAAGACATGCAAATCCGGAAACACGTCCACCACGCAAAAGCAGTCGTAAGCGTCACCGGCACAAAAACAACGCATAAAAAGGACGCGTGAAAAACCAATGCGCGTAAACAGCTATGATGAATGTACCATTTATCGCAGCAGTGATCGTGGAACGCTGCAGGGGGAGGATAGCCAGGGCCTGCATTTTGTTACCCAGGACCAGCCTTTTTGGGGTGATGGGGGCTGGGGTGTCACAGATGTTGTGGGCTGCCTGCAGGGTGGGGTGATGGGGGCTGGGTGTCCCATGTAGTGGGGGTTGCCTGTAGGCTGAGGTGATGGGGCTGGGGTGTCCCATATAGTGGGGGCTGCCTGCAGGCTGGGGTGTTGGGGCTGGGGGGGTCCCATGTAGTGGGGGCTGCCTGCAGGCTGGGTTGATGGGGGCTGTGGTGTCACAGGTGTTGTGGGCTGCCTGCAGGTTGAGGTGATGGGGGCTGGGGTGTCACAGGTTTTGGGGGCTGCCTGCAGGGTGGGTGATGGGTGATGGGGGATGGGGTGTCCCATGTAGTGGGGGTTGCCTGCAGGCTGGGGTGATAGGGGCTGGGGTGTCCCATGTAGTGGTGGCTGCCTGCAGGGTGGGGTTGATGGGGGCTGGGGTGTCCCATGTTGTGGGGGCTGCCTGCAGGGTGGGGCGATGGGGGTTGGGGTGTCCCAAGTGGTGGGGGCTGTCTGTAGGGTGGGGTGATGGGGGCTGGGTTGTCCCATGTAGTGGGGGCTGCCTGCAGGCTGGGGTGATGAGGGCTGTGGTGTCCCATGTAGTTTGGGCTGCCTGCAGGCTGGGGTGATGGGGGCTGGGCTGTTCCATGTAGTGGGATCTGCCTGCAGGGTGGGTTGATGGGGGCTAGGGTGTGGGTGTCCGGTTAGGAGGGGTATACTTCCTGTGGATTTGTGTGGGTATCATGGGTTGTTTTGGAGCAAATAGGGTGCAGACGGGGTACGTGCTGAGTTTTCACACGATTTGGCTGGGGTGCGGACGGGGTACATGCTGAGTTTTCACAGGATTACACCATCCGCAACCCAGCCAAATTGCATGAAAATTCAGCACGTACACCATCCGCACCCCAGCCAAATCATGTGACAACTCAGCGCATACCCCATCCGCACCCCAGCCAAATCGTGTGAAAACTCAGCACATACCCCGTCTACCCCTCAGACAAATTGCATGTAAACTCAGCGCGTACCCCGTCCGCACCAAATTTTCAAGTGATTTGGTTGGGAGCGGGGGTGCTGTATGCTGGTCCAGGGATGGGGCTGGGGCTTCCGCTGTGTTAGGCATTTTACTTGCTTTTTACTGCGCGTGGGGCCGTGTTGGGGGCGTTACTGGTTCTGCTTGATGTTCCTTGCGCCACAGCTATTGATGCCTCGGGAAATTCATGAATACACGTGCTGCGCAATTGTTTCTTTGCACCATGGCTGGCGCACGCTTCTTCTCGGCGCGCGGCGCTTGCACCTTTTCTGCCCTGGATTCTATGAATCGGCCCTCTGTGTAATGACTAACCAAATGCAAAACTAATGGCTTTTCTAAAGGTTGTTTACTTTTCATGTAGAACATCTTAAGGTGGACATTGTTTTATTGTTACGCTCACCTGGCTCCCACAGGGGCATCGATTCGAACTGGACAGCTGCGGTCTCCACCAATGACGTGTAGTGCCGAGATGACAGACTGGACTGGCCCACCCAGCTTGGTTTGCTTGGCCCGTAGGAGTATTCTTCTGTAAATGGAGAAATGAAATTAACCACCCGTGGAGTTGAGAGTTACACCCCACCTCCCCCTGCTGTTCTCCCCACTGATCGCCTCTAATGTCTCTTCTTAAAGTCTCACCTGATGGTTTGAAAGGATGAGCTCTCCATCCTGCATCGAGCGCAGAGGCGCGTAGACAACCAGTTGCTTCACTGGTTGAAGGAATTGGTGAGTCTCAGAACATTGTAGTTCGTAAGAGTTCAAATGTCTGACTTTCACTCTTGTCCGATTCCTTGCAGTTTGCAGCTTGACCCCAGAGAAGAGTTCCTCGTGGTAGCTGATGAAGTCCAGGTAAGCATTTGTCTTATCCAACACAGTTCAATAAAATAAGGCCAGAATGTAACCTGTTGCTTTCTCCCTTATTCAGGTGCGGAGAGAAAATATCAAGTTCGGGCAATAATGCCTCCGGCGGTAAAATTAGGTAAGTCTATTGTGGTGAGAAGGATTCCCCTTGCTTGTCCCTTTGTCTCACCCTGTTGTTCTTTTGTTGTTCTTTTGTTCCCCTTAGGGGCCGGGGTACGGCGAGGATGCTATGGAGACTGCACCGACCCGTGAAGAGGAATAGTACCCCCGGCGGTAAATCAGGTAAGTCTATGGGGGTAGTTACTATTGCCTCTGCTTATTCCCTTGGCTCACCTTTGCTGTTCTGGTGTTCCCCTTAGGTGCCGGAATGCGGCAGGAACGTGCAGAAGGATGCAGTGGATCGTGAGAATGCTGCGAAGGCCAGTGAGGTCAGCGCGGCGCTGCAGCAGGCGAGGTCGGCGCGCATGAAATACCTCTTTCTTCCAGCTCGAAGGCGTTACGCTGCTGGATGCAGAATAACGCGAAGCATGTGCTGCTCTTCAGGCGTGGTTTAAATAGCCTCCAAAGTAGTCCCAGGTAAGTATTCCTCCCCAGCCCCACCCGAGTAAAAAATAGTCCCAAGGTAAAATAGTCCCTTCCAAGCCTCATTTGGCTTGGAGCTCTTGCAGCATGGTCTGCATCAGGTATGTTTGCAGCATGGTCTGCATCAGGTAAGTTCTGCTCTATGGCGCCAGGACTCACCCTCCATATTAGCCTGGCGCCATAGGCACCAGGACCGCACCCAAACAGCCCTCGCAGGGGTTTTTGGGCTTGCTCAAAATAACTTGATGCCTGCTTCCGGGGTTGCTGGACCTGGTCTGGGTCCCCGGGGGTAGGCATCATGACATTTATGCACTTCTGACTGTAGGGGAAAGTTTGGAATTGAAAATTGTATGTACTCCCGTAGAATACTCCTGCATTATAATATCATAAACTTTCTTGTGCAAGGTGAGGCTGTAGGCTTAACTGTGCATGTCGTTGCAACAAAGGCTCTTCACCTCGTGTGTAGCTATGCTCACCTTCACATCTCTTGCTTCTGACGCGTTTCCTTTTTGGCCTATGCAAGCGTGTTTTAGGCTTCCGCTTTCTTAGGAAAAGCTGCTTTAGTAGATGGAAGTCATCATACTGTAAGCGTTCTCACCTGCCTCAGACCGCGTATGAACCTTTTTAGGAGTAAATGCATCTCCACTAAATGTATCCCTTTATGTTGTCCTTCCTAATAAAACTGTCTTACATGTATGAGCGCAGCTAGTATCAAAGACTAGAGGGGCTTTGTTCCTTGCTTGTAGCAGTGTTTCAGTATGATTCCTTACCCTATCTGTACATCCCCTTCCAGTGAAATGCATGTGTTCCTTTGGGTAAAAGAGAACGGTGCTTGCAGGGAGAGAAGCAGGAAGGGAGGTTCTGACTTGCATCAAAGTATCATACTGTCGTCGGTTCGTTTGGTCCTGTTGATTGCTTTTTACTAATGAATTGTTCACCAATACACCGGAATAGTCAGTGATCATTTTTCCACAACGCCATGTTGGCACTTAAGTGAACTGAGCCACTCGGAGAGAATGTGCTAAATCCAGAATGAAAATATACACATGCACCTGCAACAATTTGACACAAATGTAAATTTAAAAAGAAAACAAAACAAAATAGGAAATATCATATCAAGCAAACTTACAAATCCTCCCACCATATAGTTCTTGTGCATTGGCTAGAAATGATTGGCGTAACTTTTATTGCTTAACCTGTAGAAGAGACCCATCCTCAGGGACTCTCTCCACCCGCCGTTGCAGTCTACAATTTGTTTGACTTTTCTGTAAAAGAACATGCCAACATTCTGAGGCACCTGGGAGGGAGATTTCACGAGAGAATTCGGGAGAAATTAATGTCCCCCTTGGAAAGCATTGGGGATAGAATTATTTTAGACGGGAGAACGTGAAAAATTGCAATATTTTGCAATATTTTTCATTTAAAAATCGGGAGTCTCCCACCTAAATCGGGAGGGTTGGCATGTCTGGAACCGTGGCTGGTAAGTGAACCTGACGACATATAAGACATTATCCAGGAAACATGTTAGTTAAAACAAGTCTGACTCACTTTCCTGGGAGCAATGGCCACAGCAGAGAATGCACATCTCTGGTTATCTGACAGGTTATTTGACTGCCGACAGCTTTCGGCACTTTAGCTTCTCTCCACAGAATTGTGCTCCTCAGTTTGATGATCACGAGGTGAGAAATGATGAGCTCACGTGCTGGGCCGCAGAGTCTTCAGGCGTTGAAAGAGACGACACATGAATGGGAGGCGGTTGGGAGAAAGCGAGAGGCTCCGTGGGACTCCTCGGGCTCTGTCCCCTGCCTGCTGCTGCCCCGGAGGCTGCACGTGACCCCTTGCCGTTTCCTGTGTGAGCGCAGAGCAATGGCTGCCTCTGTGACTTGGCGCCAAAGTCACCCCTGCCTAAGGCTGGCCTTGCACGACTGTTTCCTTATCCTTTCTATTTTTTCTTTGTATCCACCCACAGGTACCAGGTTCCAAGTTCTAGATTTTCAGGTTGTGCCGCAAAGCCTAAACATGTAGAAGTTAGTGCGTGTGTGGATACAATCTTAAGTCACAACGTGCCTTTGACCACGCAGGCAATGGCTTCACTGGCAGTGACCTCGCAGGAGAGGGGTGGCCTGCCCCCAAACACGCCAGGCCTATGGAAAGAAGAGGAGAGGGTAGGGGAGTGACTTTGAAATCATACCTTTTTGTCCTGGACAGAAAATGGTGCTGTGACCTATAAGCGCCACCCCAGTTGATACACTGCTCATCTATGCTACCTTTTCCCTGTTACACAGAATCTAAGCTCTCAAGTGCCTCCTGTTGGGTTTGCAATGCTCTGCCAGTCCTGGTTTTATTCTGTACACTTGAACAGTATTTACAGTTTTATATTCCCACTGTAACTGCAGCACTACAAATACCACAATGCAAAGTAATGTGACCCTAACAGCCGGTTCTGTATGAGCATCTCCCAATGGACATTTTCCGGGCAGCTACTTTACCTAGCATGTTATTAATCATTGTTTGATACAGGCATGCAGCTTGTTGGTGTGCACGGTGTGCATACAACTTCCAGTTCGACAAAAAAAAAATATATTACCAGGAGTCAGGGAATGAGTTGGATGGGTGTGTCATATTATAGGCCTGCTTGTTTGTTATCTTGCTAAGTATGCCATGTTTAGCAATCAACTGTGGTAAATTGGGATTTTCACTTTGAAGTTTCAAATGTGCCCATTTCATCACTAAAGACCCACATATTCACAGCAGAGCCATGCTCAAGGCAGGGAGAGAGAGTAAGGCCATGTAATTGCCAGCTTAGGCCTGCTTGGATTTAAACACTAAAAACAGAGCCAATCTCCCTAGGTCCATTTAGCAACGACAAACGTTATGGCTTTTGGGTAGGCATGAGATAGGCCGTAATGGTACCACCTAGCAATAAGTTGGTAACAGCTGGAAAAGGGTGCAAGTACCTGTGCATATGGTAGCAGTGCCTGGCTAATACCTAATACCTATACATGAGCCAAAACTGCAGGTGGCCTTGCCAGTGCTTGATTTTAAAACGACTTTCAGTGCAGGGACACACATACTGCTGATAAATCAAGTGGATGAAGGAACATTTGGTAACAACACGTTTATTGCATGAGTAACTCATTTATAACTGCAATTAAGCCGATAACTCTCCGAAGACGGTTTTGAAATAAAGCTGGCAGCCACTCACAGCACACAGTTTGATTTTACTGCTTGATAGAGCTAGTTCAAAGATATGCTAGGAGGATGTCTTTCCACCAAGGAGGAGCTAGTAGTGGGAGGTAATGGCCATAGGGATTAGCATGGCTAAAGGCAGTCAATTAGTGGGTAAATAACCAAATAACACCAAAAGATGTGTGTCGGTCCTCATATGCCATCAGTCCAAAAGAAAACTGCACTCTTGCATAATAAACCAAAGTGGTAGGTCTCCTTGCTTTGCACTCAAACATCCCCCGTTCCCTGTTTTGATGGACGCAGACAAGTACAACAACTACCATCACCAGATACACCTGGAGAAAATGATGCATACATGTGTCAGACCTGTAACTGCAGTCTCTCCAAGGATCATATTCAAACACTTGGTCAGTGATGTGGATCCCTGCACATTTCATGGCAATCTCTGGCAAAGGTGTTGTACCTGGGCATTGGACGGCACTGCCTGGTTAGAGTGAGTGCTATGTACCTGATGGCCTTACTTGACAATGATATTATCACCTGGGCATTTGGTGGCCAATACTGTGAGAACGTGTGAGAACTTGGATTTACCTGAAAAGCGTGTGCGTACCTGGTTATTTCATGACTGCTAACTCATCTCGCCTCTCCTCCATTAGCATGTTACAAGAACTCTTCACAGCCTTTAATCATCTCTCCCTCCTTTAAGCCCCTCGTTCCTTGCCTCCAATAATGCCATGCTTGACTAAGTGGGCTCTTATCTCTCTGACCGCTAAGTTTGAAGCTCATGGAACTCTCGCTACCTCCCGCACACCTCTCAACTCTTCCCGTTGGAGTTGCGCAAGGATAAGTCCTAGGCCCATGCCTCTTCCCCCTTTAAACATCCTTTCTAGGCAAACTCATCACATCTTTTGGCTTTCACTATAATCTCCTTGTGTGCGCAGTGTGTTTTGGTGAGCCTGAGACTGCCCAGGCTCTTTCTGCTGCTGCTGCTTCTGGGACACTTCTGGGACACTTGGAAGTCTGTTTTCCATTTCCACTACTGCTTCCAGGAGGAAGCAGCATAAAACCCCTAGCACATGCGGAGCGCGCGGTGTGCGCAGTGTGTTTTGGTGAGCCTGAGACTGCCCAGGCTCTTTCTGCTGCTGCTGCTTCTGGGACACTTGGAAGTCTGTTTTCCATTTCCACTACTGCTTCCAGGAGGAAGCAGCATAAAACCCCTAGCACACACGGAGCGCGCGGTGTGCGCAGTGTGTTTTGGTGAGCCTGAGACTGCCCAGGCTCTTTCTGCTGCTGCTGCTTCTGGGACACTTGGATGTCTGTTTTCCATTTCCACTACTACTTCCAGGAGGAAGCAGCATAAAACCCCTAGCACGCGCGCGGTGTGCGCAGTGTGTTTTGGTGAGCCTGAGACTGCCCAGGCTCTTTCTGCTGCTGCTGCTTCTGGGACACTTGGAAGTCTGTTTTCCATTTCCACTACTGCTTCCAGGAGGAAGCAGCATAAAACCCCTAGCACACGCGGAGCGCGCGGTGTGCGCAGTGTGTTTTGGTGAACCTGAGACTGCCCAGGCTCTTTCTGCTGCTGCTGCTGCTGCTTCTGGGACACTTGGAAGTCTGTTTTCCATTTCCACTACTGCTTCCAGGAGGAAGCAGCATAAAACCCCTAGCACACGCGGAGCGCGCGGTGTGCGCAGTGTGTTTTGGTGAGCCTGAGACTGCCCAGGCTCTTTCTGCTGCTGCTGCTTCTGGGACACTTGGAAGTCTGTTTTCCATTTCCACTACTGCTTCCAGGAGGAAGCAGCACAAAACCCCTAGCACACGCGGAGCGCGCGGTGTGCGCAGTGTGTTTTGGTGAGCCTGAGACTGCCCAGGCTCTTTCTGCTGCTGCTGCTTCTGGGACACTTGGAAGTCTGTTTTCCATTTCCACTACTGCTTCCAGGAGGAAGCAGCATAAAACCCCTAGCACACGCGGAGTGCGCGGTGTGCGCAGTGTGTTTTGGTGTTCTGGTGTTCGGGCGAGGGCCTGCGGGCCTGCCGTAATGGATGGATCATCGCACAAACGCGGGAAAACAGGCACCTGCGGAGACCGCTTGCCTTCCCCACCCCATACAAGGCTGCAACTGCGACGTTGGAACTCCGCCTCCGCCTCAGCATCTAATCTGACTGACGCGAGCATTGGCCAACGAGTAAGTACAAAACTGATTAGACATAATGACACTGTAAGTGAGTTTACCAGAACTTTTGTGGGAGAACCTGAAGATGTGGGATCGTCATTGATGTGTTTGAAGAACAAAAGTGCAAGGAGAAACGCAGTATATGCCGCCACACCAATGATAGCCTCTATACCTTCTACATCCTCTATATTTCCAATAGCCTCCATTACCCTGCAGGTGGACTCGTCAAATACTGATAATACTGACAATCACCTAGCAGGGCCCGTCTCACCCCTCGATCCCCCTTACCTGTCTCCCCCCGTGTTACACAAACTGGCCATCGATGCGAGCAAGTTCACACCAAGTGTGACGTCACTATGCTCGGCGAGTGATGGGAGAGCCGAGCGGGGTAAGAGGGAGTGTGCGCCTGGCGGCCGTGGGGGTGGTGGCTTCATGGATGACCGCGTGGGATTGGGGTCCCCTCCCACCTGGGAAATGGTGGGTCAGTTCTGGTGGGGGTCGGGGCCTCTTCGCCTGCGGGTGATCCTCGGAGCGGACTCTCTCACCCCGAGCCTTCGATTGCCTCTCTTGTCAGCATGACGGCGCCCGATCCAACTGCCAGTTCCGTGAGCTCTGAGAGAGAGGTAAGACGCGGAGTGGATTTTCGTGTGCCCGTCGTCACGCTTGTTGTGCCGACCGAGGTTGACGCCTCTAACACAGAGACTGAGGTTGCGGCAAGGCCGTGCCCAAGTTCTCTGAACGCTGTGCTCCTTACTGACGCCCACTCCATAAACTCTTCTTCAAACAAACTACCTAAATTGATGGTTTTGGGGTGGCGCGCACATACTATGAGAGGATGCACAAATAACGGTAGCTGTGATGACAGCCCGGACCCAATCTGGAAAGAGGCCTATCTGTCAGAGCTGCGCACCTCATCACTCCCGCCCACCAAGAAACCATACGGCCACTCTATACACGGAATGGATGAACCGGACCCTGTCAAGCCCAACACTGTGTTGGAAGACGAAGTATTTTGCCCCCTCGACAAGCACTTATCTGTTCTAAACAAGGTACGCGTTTCTCCAGCACACCCTAAAAACAGAAGAGACTCGACAGAAGTTGTAAACAAAACTTTGCAAGACTTTTCCCAAATAAACAAAGCCTGCAATTTTACATCTAGAGGAGACGGTAGCATAACTGACCAGCAGAACCAGCGGACGCCTATGGCGCCCAACCATGAGACTCAGCCAGGGGCAGACTGGTCTATCACAAATTCTGATGCTCTGCGTAATTGGAAAATCGCTCTGCAAAATGAAGAAAATGTTGTTTGTCCGGCTTCACCCCGTATAGCCTGTTCTCAGGCTCGTGCCCCTCAAAGACAGGCAAATGCGACAACACGCCCAATTGACTTCAGAAGTGCTAAACAAAATCTTGCATACAACACCTGTGAGTGTGACTCTCACGCTTCCACCTCATCCTCTTCTGAGATTTGTTCAACTGCCTCTTCAATCATAGAACGTGACTTTCCAAAAGTCAGGAGATCCAAAATTCAATCACATAAAAAAGATCGCAACTCAGAAGTCAGGCTTGATGCAAACTTCACCAAAGACCTACAATCGGTCTTAATGTCAGCAACTGGAATTTCGCTTGCTCCATTTCTAAAGCTCTACGAGCAACTAAATGATAATGTGAAGGACCCGACAACCTTAGTGGCGCTTATGAATTCAAAGATAATCAATATGGAAAAAGATTTGCGCGCTGAAAGAAAGGATAATGGAGCAATAAAAACAAACTTGACCTCTGCTTTGCAAACACTAACAGAACAGAAAGAAAACAACAAATTGGATAAAAAGCTCCTTGCAGAGGTTGCGAAAGAAGCTCTAAGCGTGCTAAGGTATCGACACACGACGACACAGGATTCAAATCGGCAACCTAGCCGGGAGCACCCAGCTGCTCAACAAACCGACAAGGTGCTAATTTCCATGGAACCTCCCGCCTACACCTCAATGAGAAACTCCGACACAGACACTGGCTCGCTGGTGCTCCACTCTACCATGGGTGTATTGGATACTATCAACAATCCTAGAGAAACCACAGAAGCACTAAAAACTGCACCAATAACTCAGAATTGTCGGGAGGCCAACAACCTGAGTAGCGAAAAAAGTTCGCCGGTTCCCTCAGTGCCTGATACTCGGGGTATCCAAGGCTCAAAACCTGAGCCTGAAAAACCTATGAACGAGGGCTTGGGCCCCAGCCATGAAAGAACAAGAACCGAAGCATTTCTTCAAATGAGCTTTGCTAGTGTCCTGGAAAGCAGTAAGGGTCCTAAAAATCTGGCGACACTGGATCCTCAAAAACCCTCCTCTTTGGCAACCTTGATTGACACGGGCGCCCCTCGCATACCTGAGGTGATACTAATTCCAGAAACAACGGAGCCCAAAAATCAAATATTTGATATATTCAAAGGAACTGTACCCCAGAAAGCAGATCACAAGGGGCCCAAACCAGGACCGCTGAAAAAACTAAAAATCAAAGAACTAAAAACCGAAGAATTGGCAACAACTCAAGAAAATTCCATCGGAATCTAAAAACTGTCAATGTAACTGTTAATAACACTCGGACAGATGACAGAGATCCAACAAAGAAAAAAGACCTTACCATTGCAAACACGTCTGCAAAGCCTGTAGAATCTGTCCCTCTCCCTGAACCTACCGAGGATCAATCCATCGACTTAATCAACCTGTCTGTGTATGAAGACTTGGAATCAGAGGATAAGGTTTCTGAGATGGGTGCTGAGGATGCGTTACTTGCGGATGCACAGCCGGAAGTTCCAAGTGACGGAAATGACTCAGTGCTTAACCGGATACCAGCTGGCGCTGCAAGAATATGTACTCTTTTCGAAAAGAAGCCTAAACAAGACGAGCCTCACATAATTCCCTCAAGTCCCATATTTAAAACATTGGAAGAAAGGTGAAAAGTCCTTGCTCAATCTCAGGCGCTGTCTAAACCATCGTTAGAAAGGAAGCATGCTCTGAAAGAGGGCCCGTGGCCTCATAATAAATCAAAAGATACATTTTCGGATGGCCTTGATTACAACAAAGACAACGTAAACAGAGTAGGACTGGCTAGAAACGAGACCCTCGACACATGGCTTGGCCGTGAGAGAAAGGAATGGCGCAAAACGAACAGGACGGATAAAAGCGCTGGCGACAAAAGTCAAACTTCCCACAAGGTGAGGCTAGAACGTATAGAAAATGGAGAGAAACTCATCTTAAATCGCACAAACGTTCTATGCCTCTTTCAACACGTGCCTTCTCTCAGAACGATACGATCTGAGGACATCAAGACGGTGGAATTCAAAAATGAGGACCAAAATGATAAAATCATCCTCCACTTTAGATCCAGAATTGTTCTGAACATTGTACTGGATGCGGGCTCCGCTCTTATGTCTATGGGCTTCGACATCTCAGAAGTGTCTGAGCAAGCTGAATTCGATCACAGAGCAGACTCTCAAAAAACTAAACGCGACTCGTTCTATCAGGAACCACTGTTTTCTAACAAAACCGTGGAAAATGAGCTTCCCCGAAACGTGGAATCGTTGTTAGAACGTGATCTGCATCCTGGTTCTGGAAGCATGAAAAAGACAATGGCCAGTAGTTCCCCTGAGACTGTACCAGGGAAACTCCCCACAGAGGATACCATCAAAATCACCATTAAAGGAGCTGGCATGACGGATCCGAGTCTTGGTGACTCGCAAAGCCCACAAGACCAAAGCGGAACACAAAAGGATTGGTCCTGGCTGGCTGAAGCATTAGGCAGATCCTCAAAACGGTAACGCCAAGTGGTAGAGGAGCCACGGGAATTTAAGATCGGATCCTGGAACACCAGGGGCTTCTCCCACCTATTTGTAGAACCCTGGCCGGACGCGCTAGATGTGGTCTGCCTTCAAGAGACGTGGATGACGAGCTGCCCAACTGCGGATGCCTATGAAGTGGCCTTCAACTCAGCCTTTAAAAAAACTAGAGGAAGACCAATGGCAGGTCTGTTGACAATTGTAAAAAAGAGCTCGGGTTGTCGTATCACAAACTCTCTAAACCTATCACCCTTTATACTACTGTCAACGATAGCCTCGGATGGGTCCCGAACTGACAACTCGACTCTTTTCCATATATTTAATATATACTGGAATCACATTCAGGCCGGGTCAACTTCCTTCATAGATCTAGTCTCATCTAAAATCGACGATCTCTTACTTGAGAATGAGTCAACAAACATAATAATTTGTGGAGACTTGAATATCAACTGTCTGGCAACAAAAATGAAAAACAACGAAGTCGTGTACGTATCTAACAACGTGGCTTCAAAATGGATGGGGGAAATGGAAGCTAGAAATTTAGCAATGCTCAATGGGAATTCTGTCGGCGATATACCAGCTAAACCTACGTGGCGACGAGCAGATCAGAATTCCATCTTGGACTACTTCTTCACCTCAGAAAAGATTCAACAATCCATCAAGTGGCTTGAGGTAATACCGATGACTCAAAGCGATCACGACATGGTAATTCTCACCTTGTCAGCCGTAAATCAACCGTCCCAAGAACGATGGGAACATCGGATATTGGCTGAGCCAAACAGAGTGAGGCTAACACTGCTCTCTGCTGAAGTCTCCACAATTTCAGAAACTTTCATCAAACTGGATTGTGGAGTCGAATACGCACATCTATTACATCTGTTTGTGGAAAAAAAACAGGGACTGAGAAACCATGGCTTTGCTAACAAACATAAATTCGATGTTGAGATCATGAGAAGAAAGAGAGAACTATGCGCCTCTATCAGACTCCTGAGATTCAGAGATTCTATAGACTCAGCGTGAGAAAAACGTGTCGCAAAACAGAAATGCAAAAATTGGATAAGATCCCATAAAGCCCTTATGTTCCAAAACGATGCAGAATTAATGATGCAAAAAATGAACAACAAAAATTCGGCAGAGTTCTGGAGACTTCTAAACAATGAAGGGGCTCCTCAATCCGCATTGATGTCAAATATGGTACCAGCAGCAAGGTGGTCATCACATTTCAAAAACTTGTACAGCAAAAAAGGTACCTGTCAGGCCCCTATAGCACCAATTTTAATCAAATGGGACCTGACCTTCTCTAAAGCTAACATACTACAGATAATTAAGAACGCCAGTGCCTCAAGGGCTCCTGGCCCTGATGGTCTGACTAACTTTACCCTAAAACAAAATCCAGAGCTATGGGCGGACTTTTGTGAGGAACTCTTCACTCGAATCTGTAGAAGACGGGAATCTCCAAAGTCTTGGAAGAAAGCAATAATTGTGCCCATCTTTAAAAAAGGAAATCGGCTCGAGCCAAAAAACTATCGACCAATAGCTCTTTTGGATGTATTGGGCAAAGTGTATGCAACCATGCTGCAACGAAAACTTTCACAATGGATTGTTGATAGTGGTCACCTTGATGAAAGACAAACAGGCTTTGTAAAGGGGGTCGGCTGTGGTCTTAACCTTCTGCTGATAAATTTGTTGAAAATGGAAGCCATTAGAGCTGGGAGAAAGGTCTATCTTGCTCTGATAGACTTTTCCCATGCGTTTGACTCCATCGATCGAGAACTACTTTGGACAAAAATGTCTAACTGGGGGTGTCCTGAGAGTCTGTTAGCCGCCATCAAAGAAATCCACTCTGCCACCACCATCAGAGTGCGCCTTAACCAAGGTGGACTGCTCACAGAAGAAATTAACACTTTTCGTGGTGTCAAGCAAGGTTGCCCTTTGGCGGCGATCATTTTCAACCTTTTTCTCTCGGACATTGGTTTCGCAATTAATGAGCCACGATCCTTCTCCCCCATGTTACACGGCTCTGCATTAGGCTGGATGTTGTATGCCGATGATTTGATCTTGTTGGATTCTACCCCAATCGGCCTCCAGCGCAAAATAAATGCAGTTGAACGTTACGTGGAAAACAACGGATTGCTCATTAACAACTTAAAAAGCAAAATACTAACACTACAGAATTTGCAAACTGGATGCCACCGGAAAAATAACAAATTCAGATGGCACCTGGGAAAGGAAACACTTACTACGGTGGAAAGCACCAGATATCTTGGGATGCAAATTAACACAAATATAAATGATAGCCCCTGGATGGAGATCACGAAGACGAAATGTCGACAATTAGCTTCCCAAGCATCGATACTAAACAAAAAATATGGAAAGTTTTCACTCAAGCCAGTGATAGCTTTCTATCAGAAGAAGGTTGTTCCAGCCTTGATATACGGTGCAGAGAATGCCTTTGGATGCTCGGCTGAATTCTGGTCAACCCTAGAACACATTTTTTGGGTAAAAATTCTACATCTTCCGAACAGCACCCCCACATCCTGCATACGCTACGAGTTAGGCATGATCTCGCTTGAAGCCCGGATCATGTGGAACACCTTGACCCTATTCAGGAAAACTGTGATGCCTGCAACAGCACCTCAATTTAAAATACTAAGCAATCCTGGCAATGCCAAGCCAGACTGTCTCCTAGCCTTGTGGTACAAAAGATGCCAAGAACTGTTAACCACTCATGGAACGAATATCAAAACTCTTCAGGCCAATCCAGACCTGGTGAAGAAAAAGATCTGGGAAGCAGACTGGATTTAAACTAGTGAAGACAGAAGAAGGACTAAAGCAATGAAGGATGCCCCAGCTGAGGCACGAGCATTTAACATACTACAAAACTACGTAGTCTTGTTCCCGGACAACGCAAAAAGGGCCACATACATGAGATTTCGCCTAAACCTATTCAGAACTAAAGATCGGACAAAGAACTGGATAGGAAAAGTTGTTTCGAACACCGTATGTAGGTATTGCAAAATCTGCGATGAATCACTCAAGCACCTTGTCTTATTCTGCCCATTCTTTAAATCACAAAGATCTAAACATCTGGGACAAATAGTTTCTGAGCACGCAATAAGGAATGCAGAAGAATGGTGGCAGCTGATGTTTTCTGGCTCCAACACAAAACTGACAAGGGTGCTAACCGTGTTTTTGCAGGAAATTGAAGGGATCCTTGATTCGGTGAATACCGAAGAGGAAGGTTGACGGTACAGGTTCGTACGGCTTGTTATCAAATAAAGCTCAACCGGTGTCATATGTCAAGGTTCCCTTGGCCCTTGCTGTGGACTCCTGCTTTCTCATGTCTGTATCTTGAAACGTGATCTCATGTATGTTTCTGAACGTGGAAATGGATGACTTGTGTTTTTTTCTTTTTTTTTTTAAGGTTTTGTATAAACCAATAAAAAAATAACAAAAAAAAAAAATAATCTCCTTGCTGGTGACACCGTGCTCTTTTTCTCATTAACTTCCTTCACCCTTGCTATCTCTGATTGCTCCACGAGTAGCCACACAGTCATCCACCACTGGGTGGGTCTTCGGCGATTGATGCTTAACTCTTCCAAGACAGAAGTCATCTTTCCCCTTGCCTCCAATGCTAACCTCAGTCTCCTATCCCCCGTCTCCTTCCCTCATGACCTCCTCTCTCCATTCGTCAAGACTCACATCTGTGGAGACCTCTGACAATGAACTAACACTTCAGCAATTCGTTATGACCACTGCCGCTGCTTTCTCAATATAAGGAAATTCTGCCCTCACCTGACCCATAACTCAGATTCCTACTATCCTGCTCAGCAAACTGGTTTACTCCTCAAGCCTAGCCCTTGACTCCTTCACCACATGGACTGTCTACAACCTATCTAGAATCCCCACCACCTCTGCATACGGGCACCACACCGGCTGGCTCTCCATGCAAAAACTTCTCTCACATTAAGTACCCGCTTCTAGCCATCAAATCTGACCAATCTGACCATGGCCTTGCCCTCACTACCTTGCTGGCCCTCTCAAACCCGGCGATCCTTGGCACTCCTCAACCTTTGCTCTTCCCGTGCCCCCTTCACCTCCTCCCAATTATTCTCTCTACTTGTGCCCCTCCACTGGAATGCTCTGACCTGGACATTATTTTAGCATTTATAAAGTGTTAGCATTTATAAAGTGCATCAAACCCTTAGGCATCAGTTTGCAGGTTGCAGGAATACAAGCGACGCAAAACATCTCAACAGGGATAACTTGTTCCAGAACATGAAGGTGCGAGGAGTCTTAGGAAAGGGGTCCAGAATATGGAGCATCCTTGGCGAACAGCAAAGTCTTGAGCTATTTACAAAAAAACAATATGATTCTTCAGATCTAAGGTTGTGCGGTAGGGCATTGCAGTTGTCAGTGGCAATGAAGGGGAAGCTCAAGCCCCCAATCTTTTTAAGTCTGACTCTCGGGGTAATCGGTCGGTTGATATAAATCGACCGTGTACGCCTAGTTGATTTGGCCTTTAGGAGTCTTTGCGACAGGTATCTAGGTGCAGTGTTGGCTAGGCATTTATGCATGATAGCCAGCGTTTTGAAGATGATCCGCTGTCGGATGGGGAGCCAGTGCGCATTTCTTCTGGCAGCAGTGATATGCTCCCGTCTCGGGATGTTCATAGCGGCCATTACAGGCAGCCCATAGGTGGAAGTGCTCAAGACACAACCCAAGCACCACTTGCAAAGCAGAGAAGAGGTGTCTGCCGCCCAGCCACCACTCCTGATGCCACAACCACATATGTAAAACATTTTACATGTAAATGATTGATATGTTTTGGCACCAGGCCCCTAAAGGTGTCAGTTCTATAGTCACTGTCCCTGGTCTATGTCTCATTATTCTACCCGCGTGGTATTTACTTACTCAGAAAACCATTCTATAGTGTAAAGGGTTCTATGTTCTTAGATCACCGGCTTTGTTTTGCAGAGTTCTTTGCCGAAAATGTTCCTCCAAAAAAACTCTTAGAAATGTTTTTTTTTTGGGGAGGGGGACTCCCTCTAAACCTCCTTCCCTATTTTATAGTCCCTATACCCCACACCCACCCACCCCTTACATGCCCTTATCCACCCAGTATATTTTTTAGATTCGTTTGTTGGCCAATTTTGGCAAAAAAAGCTGTGAAAAAAAGCTTGGCGGTGTAATAAGGTCTTAGCAGTGTAAAGGCACCCTACGCAGGAACTGCCTCATTCATCTGTAATGCATCCTGTGTATGTCATTTCTGGTAGAAATGGCATCCTTAATGTTCGATAAATACGATACAAATGAC
Organism: Ambystoma mexicanum; assembly: GCF_040938575.1. Lineage (NCBI taxonomy): Eukaryota > Metazoa > Chordata > Amphibia > Caudata > Ambystomatidae > Ambystoma > Ambystoma mexicanum. The sequence continues at coordinate 799,474,417 of NC_090921.1, read as the reverse complement.
CATGATCGAAAATGGCGTGAGTACCTGCGATGTTCAGAACAATACCGGCCAGTACTGTGAGTACCTGGCCTTTGATGACACATGCTGGCAAATGATGTGAGCATGTAGGCTGTTCATGGAACCGCCGGGCAATTGACTCAGCACGTGAACTTTGAGGCCAAACCATGATATATATATGGTAGCACTACCTATAAAATGTGAATACTAGATTACAACAGGAGAATGCTTGACAAAGGATAATGGTAGCCTCGCATATGACAACAGCTGACAAATGGCGAATGCCTGGAAAACTCTTATGCATAGTCTATCTAAAAGCCCAAACTATTGTCCTTGTCTGTGCTTGCTTACAGCACACCTTCCACCTGGGCCTGTTGCACAGCCTCATTGCCTAACCATTTGGGAATGAAGGAAAGGAAAGAGTTAAAGTACCTTGATCACCGTAAAGCTAATTTACGCGATGTTCCCACAATGTTTCAAAACATTGCTAAGCAGGTACACTTTCAGCAGGCATGGCCTGAATATGTCATTGCCGTCCAAAGCAATATTATCCATTGAGCACATGAGCAGCGCATGTCTGCTCCACCGGGCACTTAATACCCATTTGGCCATCCTTAAAAATGCGCGTGCACTGCGCCCTTTGTTAAGTGAGCCAGAGATTGCATTTTGATATATGTGTATGAAGTTCATATATGGCCGTTTCATTTAGGTATGGAGGTTGTAAGAGTATTGCTCACCTGTTACAATACATTGGCTGCTATACAGAGATAAGTCCATGTGAAGGTTCAGTATCTGCAGCGCCAGTGCCAGTGCTGCCTGCGCAGGTGCGCCCCTTGTCAGGTTGCATTCCTCTGTCTGCGGATATGTACATATGCACGCGCGCACGTTGGCTTCCCTGAGGCCCGCGTGAGCGTGTGCGTGCGTGCACGGGTCCCACAGGGAGCTGGGCGGCCTCTGCAGCTAATTCATAACGACAGTACATGGAGGAGATGAGAGCAGGAGAGACAAAAAGCGTGACTTCACGGGAAGAGAGATGGAAACACGCACCGCGAGAGCAGGTGAGATATAGGATGACTTTGAAAAGGGAAGCAGGGAAGCAGGGCAGAATAGAGAGTGCTGGGAAGGGGGCAGCAGGAACGAACGTGCATTGGCAAGGCTAACAGACTTGGCTTTTGCAGCTGTTATTTGCATTTTATACTCATGGGTATGATTTTTTTTGGCTCCAGCGCTGGTCATTTGGCTGGCTCTCACCAGATCAGAGATCTGGCACCAGATGTGTAGCCGGATCTTCGGACCCGGCCAGAGACAGCCGCCCCAAACCCCTGCTCAGAAAAAGAAAAAAAAAGTGCACGCGAGCAAACTGTAACTTCCTCTGGTGACACCATGCAAGAGGTCACAAGAGGAAGTTACAGTCCTCAGCCACGACCCGGTCCTCAGCCACAATCGGTTTATTTATTTAGTTATGCAATGTTTGTCGGATATATGTATCCGACAAACATTACATAAATAACTATACAGGTATCCGACAAACATTGCATAAATAAATACCCCTATAAACATCACACAGGATGCAGCCACCCAACTGCTTTCAGAGGGGAGCTGCAGGCGCCCCTCTGAAAGCAGTTGGGTGGCTTTTTCTTTCAAGCAAAAGAAAACGTTGCTTTTGGCGAACAGAAATCACTGTTTGAATAGTACCCAACTGGAAGTTTTTTTTAAATAAAATGGGATGCAAATTGTGCATTTTAAGGAATATTTACTTAGCAACACTGGTCAAAACTATTATCCGCATAGTGAATTAACTCATAAACAGTGCCACGGAAGTGGTTTCAAGCGGAATTGATATATAGCTTGGAAAAGAAGCAGCATGAAAGAAATAGCGCAGTTTGAAACTATTATTTCCTTTGATCGGCGGTCAACTGCCAGCTCTGCCCCCTTCACCCTACCTCCTCGGGCACCGCCTCCCCTAACTCCGCCCCCACCCCGGCCCTTGTGGGATCCCCCACCAATTTATTTCCATTTCCACCACTGTTGGCTCCATAAAGAAGAGGCTCAGATAAATGAAATATGCAAATTGAAGGGCCGGTCATCCTGTGACTATTATTAGGTGAGTGTCTGCTAACTGTCTAAATATTGCTAACATTTTAGCTGTGGCATGAAACATGCAGCTTGCACAGCCTGCTATGAAAGCCAAAAAAAAAAACTTTGATCAAAAACCTTTGATCAATGCACCATCTAGCAAGGCATCATCAATATTACAGCACACCTCTAAGCTCCAATTACTCAGGCCATAATTAATGCAAAAACAAGGGGGGTTCTGGGAGTTTCTCTACTACTGGCCTATATCCCGGGTTAGAGTCTCAACCAGAGTTTTTAGCTCACCATCCTTTCACAGAATAGAAATGTCTACTACATATCAGTCTTTGTCCTGCCCAAGGGCAGTCCAGCACCGAAATGCCTGGCAATTCTCTTCTGAACAAGAGTACCAATAGCAACCCCAAACACGTATTTCGGCCTGGTTGGGACTCGTCAGTGAGGTGGAGCTGTGCCTCTCTAAGAACAGTGAGCAAGGGTTCCACGTCTGGATTACCCTTGTAACTTAGGGTGAAAACCCAAAGCTACTTAATATGCAAAAACAAGGGGGGTTTGGGGAGTTTCTCTACTACCGGCCTATATCCCGGCTTAGAGTCTCAACCAGAGTCTTTAGCTCACCATCCTTTCACAGAAGAGACATTTCCACTACATATCAGTCTTTGTCCTGCCCAAGGGCAGTCCAGCAACGAAATGCCTGGCAATTCTCTTCTGAACAAAAGTACCAAAAGCAACCCCAGACACGTGTTTTGGCCTGGTTGGGCCTCGTCAGTGAGGTGGAGCTGTGCCTCTCTAAGAACAGTGAGCAAGGGTTCCATGTCTGGATTACCCATGTAACTTAGGTTGAAAAGCCAAAGCTACTTAATATGCAAAAACAAGGGGGCGTTCTGGGAGTTTCTCTACTACCAGCCTATATCCCGGGTTAGAGTCTCAACCAGAGTCTTTAGCTCACCATCCTTTCACAGAAGAGAAATGTCCACTACATAACAGTCTTTGTCCTGGCCAAGGGCAGTCCAGCACCAAAATGCCTGGCAATTCTCTTCTGAACAAGAGTACCAGCAGCAAACCCAGAAACGTTTTTTGGCCTGGTTGGGACTCGTCAGTGAGGTGGAGCTGTGCCTCTCTAAGAACAGTGAGCAAGGGTTCCATGGCTGGATTACCCTTGTAACTTAGGGGGAAAAACCCAAAGCTACTTTACATGCAAAAACAAGGGGGGTTCTGGGAGTTTCTCTACTACCGGCCTATATCCTGGGTTAGAGTCTCAACCAGAGTCTTTAGCTCACCATCCTTTCACAGAAGAGAAATGTCCACTACTTACACCGAAATGCCTGGTAATTCTCTTCTGAGCAAAAGTACCAACAGCAACCCCAGACACGTGTTTCGGCCTGGTTGGGTCTAGTCAGTGAGGTGGAGCTGTGCCTCTCTAAGAACAGCGAGCAAGGGTTCCACGTCTGGATTACCCTTGTAACTTAGGGTGAAAACCCAAAGCTACTTAATATGCAAAAACAAGGGGGGGTTCTTGGAGTTTCTCTACTACCGGCCTATATCCCGGGTTAGAGTCTCAACCAGAGTCTTTAGCTCACCATCCTTTCACAGAAGAGAAATGTCCACTACATACCAGTCTTTGTCCTGGCCAAGGGCAGTCCAGCACCAAAATGCCTGGCAATTCTCTTCTGAACAAGAGTACCAGCAGCAAACCCAGACACGTTTTTTGGCCTGGTTGGGACTCGTCAGTGAGGTGGAGCTGTGCCTCTCTAAGAACAGTGAGCAAGGGTTCCACGGCTGGATTACCCTTGTTATTTAGGGTGAAAACCCAAAGCTACTTAATATGCAAAAACAAGGGGGGGTTCTTGGAGTTTCTCTACTACCGGCCTATATCCTGGGTTAGAGTCTCAACCAGAGTCTTTAGCTCACCATCCTTTCACAGAAGAGAAATGTCCACTACATACACCGAAATGCCTGGTAATTCTCTTCTGAACAAGAGTACCAACAGCAACCCAGACACATGTTTCAGCCTGGTTGGGCCTCGTCAGTGAGGTGGAGCTGTGCCTCTCTAAGAACAGTGAGCAAGGGTTACACGTCTAGATTACCTTTTAACTTAGGGCGAAAACCCAAAGCTATTTAATATACTGTTCTACCCTACTGATGAGGTCCAACCAGACCGAAATACATGTCTGGGGTTGCTGTTGGTACTCTTGGTCAGGGGAGAATTGCCTAGCATTTCAGTGCTGGCCTGCCCCAGGGCAGGACAAAGACTGATATGTTTTGGATATTTCTCCTCTGTGAAAGATGGTGAGCTAAATAATCTGGGTAAGGGTCTTGTAACCAGGACTAATGTCTGGCAGAGGGACTCACAGGACCCCTCTTATTAATTTGCACAATTAATGTCCAACATAACGGTGCAATCCTTAACAAATGGTTTCCAACTGGGACAAAAAGGACTGTAACCCTCTGTATGGGAATGCAGCATACATGAGACCATAGTCCTCATTAAGAGACCAGTGGTAACCTTGCTGGTGCTACCGGCGGGCTGCTGCCAGACCAGTAACAAAATTCCTGGCACCTGATTTCCCGGTGCCAGCGGGCTATTCCAAGTCCGGCGGCTGGGAAGTCAGGCACCAGTAATTTCGTTCATTCCCATTCCCATAGAGTCCAGAAGGACTCTATGGGAATGGGGACACGGGAGCACTGACACCGTTGCTAACGGTGCCGGTTCTCCTGTGAAAAATCTGTGGGCGGGTGCCGGCACCCGCCCAGCAGAGTTGTAGTGTGCCGGTGCAGAAACGACAGTGCCGGTAAGCTTGCCGGCACCGTTGTTTCTGGACCGGCACACTTATAATGAGGCCTCATGTGTTTTAAGGTGTGTTCTGCTTGATAACTATTGTTTGGAGAAAGATGAGAATATCGTGCTGTCCCAAGACCGAGCACCAGTTTACCAACTATGCACAGGCAAAGAGGGCATCAACATTAATGTAACCATGCTAGTTACAACTGATGTGAGGCAGATCCGATAGCTTGAAGGACATACGCCCATTTCTAACTTCGAAATATTGCAGCATTCTTGCCTTACCATTTACCCCCAGTACACTCAAAGGAGCTGCTATACACTGTCACGGTCGGTATGTTACATGCATAGTTACAAAGCAAGTTACAAGAATGCCTCGAACGCTACAACAATGCAGGGCCCCCCAGAAGTGAAATGTAACAATAACACAAGCAGATCCATATGTAGACTGGGGTGGGGGGCTATTTTAGCATAATAAAGCAACATTCTCATACATTACAGCCAAGCAAGCAATACCGCAAGACCGAAAGAGAGATGAAGATGGACATATGGAGGGGGAAAAGAAGAAAAGATAAATTAAGCAATACAGAGTGGGACCAGAGAGAAAGTCTGTGAATGATAGAGACTGTACCAGAGACAGCCTTATTAGGATGAGGGACTATTACAAAGGCGAAGGACTGTGATGAAGAAGGGCTGTGAAGAGAAGGACAACGATGAAAGGGAAAGATTTTGATGAAGGGAAAGGACTGTCATGAAGGGCTATGATGAAAGAGTTGGAGTGTGTTAAAGGACTGAAGAAGCAGAAGGACTGTGATGAAGGACATTAACAATGGAAAAGGACTGTGCCAAATGCAAAGGATTGTGCTGAAGGAGAAGGAATATGACAAAGGAAAGTGATGGAGAAGAAGGACTGTGGTGAAGAAGGACTCTGATGAAGGAGAAGCACTGTGGTGAAGGATGAGGGTGGCAAAAGAGGACTATGATGAAGAATTATGACAACAAAGGCATGTGATGAAGAGATATGAGGAAGAAGAACGGTAAGAAAGGAGAAGGACTGAAGACGGACAAGGACTGACAAAAAACTTGTATGAAGGACTGCAATGATTTGATGGATGAAGAATTATGATGACAAAGGAGAAGGACTGTGATGAAGGAGAAGGACTGTAAAAAAGGAAAAGGACTGTACTGTAGAAAAAGGAATGAATGAACTAAGAAGGACTGTGATGATGTAGATGGATGATGAATTACCATGACAAAGAAGAAGGACTGTGATGAAGGAGAATAACTGTGACAAAGGAGAAGGACTGCGATGAAGGAAAAGGACTGTACCAACTGAAACTGACTGTCATGAAGAAGATGGTATGTGTGATGAAGTAGAAGGACTGTGACGATGGGAGAGACATGCAATGAAGGAGAATGACTGTGATTGAGAAGCAGAAAGACAGTAACAAAGGAGCGTGATGGAGGAGAAGGACTGCATGGAAGGAAATGGGCTGTGATGAAGGACTGTGATGAAGCACTACAACAAAGGAAAAGGACTGTGACAAACAAGGCATGTAAGAAAGGAATGTGATGAAAAAGGACTGTGACAAATAAGAAGGACTGTGAAGAAGGAAAAGGCCCGATAAAGGACTATGATGAAGAAGTAGGATTATAACAAAGTATTGTGATCACATGTTTAAAGAAAGGCTCGGACAAACGAGAATAACTGTGAGTAAGGAGAAGCACTCTGACCAAAGACTGTGACAAAAAAGAAGGACTGTGACAAATAATGCCCATGACACAGGAATGTGATGAAGAAGGACTGTGATTAAGAAGGACTGATTTGACAAATTATTGTGACAAAGAAGGACTGTGAAGAAGGAGAAGGATGGGTGAAGGACTGTGATGAAGTAATAAAATGATGACAAAGTACTGTGATGCAATAGATTGGAAAATAATGAATGACTATGAAAAAGGAAATGGACTGTGATGAAGGAGACAGATTGTGACAAAGGACAATGGCAAAGAAGGACTGTAATGAAGTAGAAAGACTGATGAAGGAGAAGGACTGTGATTAAGGTATGTGACTAAAGAAGAGAATTATGACAAAGGGGAAGGACTGTGTGAAGGAGAAGGATTATGCGGAAGAAGCATGACTGATGAAGGACTGTGATGAAAGAGAAGGACTGTGACAAAGGAATGTGATGAAGAAGAACTGTGATGAAGGACAAGGACTGTGAAGAATAACTGACAAAAGAAGAGGAGTTATGATGATGGCAAAGGGCTGTGATGAATGAAGATCTAGGACAGAGAAGAATGACTAGGAAAAAGGACTGCAATGAAGGAGAAGAACTGTCATGAAGGATTGATGAAGGAGATGGACTGTGCTAAAAGTGAAGCACTGTGCTGGAGGACAGTGTTGAAGGGGAAACACTGTGATGAAGGAGAAGGACTGTGATGATAGAGAAAGACTGGCAATTAAGGAAAATGACTGTAATGAAGGAGAAAGACTGATGAAAGAAAACGATTGTGACAAAAGAGAAGGATAGAAATGAAGGAGAAGGACTGCACTGAAGACGAATAGCTGTGAAGAAGGAGAAGGACTGTGATAAAAGAAAAGGACTGTGAAGAAGGACTATGATGATGAGGAAGGACTAATGATGATGGAGAAATACTGCAACCATAAAGGATCACAATGAAGGAGAAAGATGCTGTGGAAGTAAAAGGATTCTGATAAAGGACTATGATGAAGTAGATGAACTGTGATGAAGGGGGATGCTGTGACGAAGGAGAATATTGTGACAAAAGAGAAGGACTTTGATGAAACACTATGACACAGATCAAGAACTTTGGCAATGAAAGCATATGACAAAGGAATGTGACAAAGAATGACTATGATGAAGAAGGACTGTGGCAAAGGGGAAGGCCTGTGGAGAAGGTCTGTGACAAATGATGAGGAATGTGTGAAGGAGAAGGGCTGTGACAAAAGTATAGGGAGAGTGATGAAGTAAAAGTATAATGAAGATGGACTAAGATGATGTAGACGTGCTATAATAAAAGATTGTGATAAAGTAGAAGGTAATTGACAAAGACAGACTATGATGAAGGAGGACTAAGACGAATGAGAAGAACTATGATGAAATAATTGATTAATTGATCTTTTATAATGCGCTGAACCAGGATTTAAACCTGTGTTGCTCTGCGTTGTCTTGCTTCCAAGACAAACACGTTGTGCCTGAGCTAACCCCCCATCTCAAGATGACTATTATGAAAACAGATTGTGACAAATGAGAAAAACTATGATGAAGGAGGAAGACTAAGAAGCAGAAGGACTATGATGAAGGCGTAGAACTATAATGAAGAAGGACTACGTTGAATGAGAGTTACTAGCAAAAATAGAAAGGGGACTGTGATGAAAGAATATGACAAAGGAGAAAGGATTATGACGAAGGAGAATTACCTGGATAAAGGAGAAGGGCCATTACACAGGATTAAGTAGAAGGGGAAGGACTATGATGAAGGAGAATGTGTAATGAAGTTGAAGGACTGGTATGAAGGACTATGATGACGGTTAAGGATGATGATGAAGCAGAAGGACTAGACCCATGGACTAAAGTGCCACTAAAGCACCACCATCTTTGTCAAAACCAAAAATACTAAGATGCATACCCCACCCCTCAATGGATGCACACCAAGAAGGAACAAGAAAGACAAATTACAATGTATTCTTGCAACATTTCTTCCAAAACCTCACGTGCACAGGAATACTGTGGCAAAGTCTTGTCGCAAAGTCAGCCTACATGAAAGAAACAGCTATGTGTAATTAAGAGGAAAAGCTGGAGATGAAAGAACATCTGTGGCATACATAAATAAAGACTTAAGAAACATTTAAAGTAAATATTATTCATTTACTAACATGTTCTGCTCTGTTGTGGCCTGTGCCTGGGATTTAAGATTGAGAACACTTTGCAGAGATTTTGCACACACTACATATAATTCCTAGAGCCAGATAACAGTTCACAGTTTACCACCATTGTTTAGCAGGCAAAGGTTTTGGGCATGTTGATATCGAGACAGGGTGTGGCGTATGCCCTATTTGTTATGCGGGTGGGTGTGTAGGATCTTGTGGCATGCCGGTGGTTCACTGTGGATTTCTTGGTGTTGTCAGTTTTCCTACTTATTGCTCTTGGCTTGGCCCAAAGGTGTCTCGGGTGGATTAAATGTAAGGCCGACAAGATGTGATTCATCCTTGGTGGGGCACAGTTGGGGTTCTTGTGGCTGCTTGAATTCTTTGTTGGTCTCAACTGTGTGTAGTTGCCTAAGTTTTATTTGCTGTTGATGCGGTCAGGGGGTGGTTGATGTAGTGGTTGTGTGTTTGGTGAAGCACAGGTGAGTGGAGTTGTTGTGGCTGATGTAATTTGTGGAGTCCATGTGTGGATGACATGGTTGGTGGTTTCTTGCTTTAATCAACATGGGCTGATACCACTGGTCGTGTATTTGATGGGATTAAAGCCGGCTGTTTGTGGACTGACACGGTTTGGGAGTTCTCAGATGGATCCAGGGATGGTTAACACAGCTGATCATTTCCTTATTGGGGCTAAGGTTTTTGACACATTTGGGTGTATCCTTATTGGGGGCCTTTTGGGCAGTCTCCTTAGTGGGGCCAAGTTGGGCATGGCAGAGATGGCTTCCCTGGATGGAACCAGGCGTGGTTGAAGCGATTTAAGGAGTCTACAGAGAATCTCGGGAGGACGGGCATGGTTAATTGCATATCTATGAAGTGACAAGGTATGGTGTGTCTTTAAGTCCACAGTTTGGTTCATCCTGCTGATTACATATTTGGAAGGTACCATGTGGGGCTGACCAGCTTGGTGTGGTCATAGTTGGGAATCACAGTGAGTGTTCTGTCCGTGGTGAGGCCTTGACTGGGTTGCTGTGTCTGCCACTGTCTTTGGTGTCACTTACTGAAGTTGACATAGTTAGTTGTGCTCTTGATGGTGTTCAGGTGGGTTGCCACAACCGGTAGTATTCTTGGTGATGCCTAGGTTGGGTTGATGTTTATTGTCATGTATAGGTCCAGAATGGGGATTTACATGATTTGGTGTGCCCTTGGTGAGACTCAGGTTTGGCTGGCAGTCTTATTCAGACCAGCTGGGCTTGATGTGGTTGGTAGTGTTCTTGTTAGTACACTAGTGGAGTTAACTTGTTGCTGATGTCCTTATTTGGTAAGAAAAGTTTTTTTTTTAATGGTGGTGCTCGTTGTGGTACCGAGGTGAAGTTGACATTGTTGACCTGGCACATTTGGTGGTGTCATTTGTGAGACGTATGTGCTGTTGACGTGTGGGATGGCGGCAAAAGTGGTGTTTAATATGCTATGTTTCTGATGTCTCGGGGAGGGTCCCACATGGATTTAAGTTAATTCTTGATATCATTGGTGGGACCTGGGCAGAGTAGATGAGGTCAGTGGGGTTTTCCACTGAGGTGCTGATGTGGATGGTGGAGTACTTTGTCAGCCTCTCATGGCATTAACACTGCTGGTGGTGTTACTTGTAGATAATATTTTCATTATTAAGCTTTCCAGGAAATGCATTACAATTTCCTAAACATCAACATGAATACAATTAATACTCAGTAAACAAACCATGTGTAATGTGAGTGCCTCGTTAATCAGATAAAGGTATTGATTTAATTCATTTCATTTAGTTCAGTGAGTCTGTATGTTCTCAGCGCAGTTAATGAATGTTCGGGGGCTATACATGACTCTGCCATTTTCTCCAGACTATACATGTTGATCGGCACCTGTGCCGCCGCTAGCATAGCATGCATGCATTAGGGCCAGTGGAGTTTTGCTGTGTGCTTGCAGAACCTGTGCATAAGGCTATAGGAAGTTGTTTCTTATTTGTAACTGTATCATGACTGTGGTAGTCCGTATGAATTGTATTCCAAGCACTACATTTGCCAGTATCCTTTGCAGACAGTTTCCTCTCCACCCTTGCAGGCGAAGGATAGATGTAGAAAGCTGAACACCACTGGCTGGTGGGTGCTGTCACTGATCACTAGGCAGCGTAAAGGCGCCAGTCCTTGCAGTTCAATGACGCTGTTGTGACTGACCACCTTCTCATCTGTTCCTGAGGCTTTCAGAAATTCGAGTTTGCTTTGCTTTTCGGTGTTTTCTGATTTTGTTGAATGACACTGTTTGGCAATATTGTGTTCCTGAGCATGATTTTTCAGGAACCAGCATAGTGTGCCTGTGTAGCCCAAATTTCTGATCTAGCACTCATTTGCAGTGAGCTCATGTTTCAAGATTGCTCTGATTGGGATGTATTCCTGTTTCGATTGCTAGCCCTTTTCTCCTTTTCTTCCTTCTATGGGTGCGGGAGTTTGGAAGGCAGTGACGGCAGTCTTAGTTTTTCTCTGCCTTCTGGTTATCTGGTTATCCATTGTTCATTCGTGTGGTGTGCTGTTTTGCGCGCGTTCCTGCGGCTGTATAACATTCCTATGCCCTTTCCTCTTTCCTGTAAGCACTCACTACTTCACCATTTTGGCTTGGGGATCTATTCAGTACTCCAGCCTTTCATTTCCTGGTTGATCGCCAGGATCCATGCGCGCAGTTGCCATCCTTGGAGCGTTTTTGTCTCTTTAGAGTATTCATTTTGTTAGCTTTCTTTAACATAATTGATGTTGCCACCTTGACAGTGGGTTGCCACTTCTTGTCTGGTAAATTGACTTGTGGATACATTATCTGTGACAGTAATTATAGGTGAGGAGTTTGCCGAGCTGCAGTGTGAGCATCGCTCAGCTCTTTTTCTATGTCCGAATAAGCTTTCTCTTCTTGCACATCCTTGGTGTTAGTTAGGCCCAATAGGATAGCTCAGCGAGTGAAGTGCTTGCCTCTGAACTTTGTGCGTAACCTGCCAGCAGATGTTCGAATCTTGACAAAGCTCACACAGCCCTTTATCCTATTTACTTTACTTTTACTTTAATAAACGTATAATGCGCAGCAATGGCCCCGGAGGCATGATGGCACGAACACAACATAAAACAAGTACGAAAGTACATCTGCAGCAGTAAATCAGGGGAAAAAGAGATGAGGGGATCAAATTAGTCGAACAACCAAGTTTTTAACTTTTTCTTGAAAGGCTCCAGTTTTGACTCCAGCCTGAGATCCAGTGGTAGGCTATTCCAGGCCTTCGGTACTGCAGTTGCAAACGCTCCCTTTTTGATTTGCTTCTCAGAACCCCTAGCATTTTGGCTTCGTTAGATCTGAGTGAACGAGAGGTAGTCTTGACCACAATAAGATCATTCAAGCAGCGGGGCATAATACCCATTAGGCTCTTGAAGGTGATGAAGAGAAGGCGATAACTAATTCTCGCCTCCACATCGAGCCAATACTTTGAGGACAATTGAATTTGATAATAATAATGCCTTTTATCAGCAATTCAACTTGTAGTGTGTGCTATGTAAATAGTACACATGTTCTGTTTGAGTATCGATTAGATATACGCTTCTTCTGGCTTTTACAACTTATGCGATGACATGACAGCGTCATTGTCTTATGTTAGTGATCATAACTATTTAACATTACCAATAAGATCTACGGTAAACAAGGTTTCACATCAGGTTGCACAATAGAACTTGCAGTCAACCAGACTCAAAATAGGGTGTCTTGTAAATTCCGGAACATTAGCATAATGGTTAGGAACTGCGAGGCTTATTTTATCGTTTTTCCAACACTGATTTGAAAAATTTGACTGCACTCCTCTCCAGCACCTTCTCTGACACTTACCAAACCGTGACTCAGCATTCATTGATCGCAAATCACAATCTAATTAAAACTGATCCTCTCATTAGGGACACAAAAGGTTAATAAGAGCCGAATTAAGAGTGAAGAGGGAAAATCCGAACAGATCCTCCGTCCTGGACGACCCCCTGACCGGAAGAAGCACCTGCAACAACATGGGCGCCAATCCTATGCGCTCATGCCAATCCCTACTGCTCCAGCTGTGGACAACTACCGCGAAAGCTACCCTACAGGCCGACCACATTCTCATTCTACAATGCAAACTCTGCCTAGGGTGGACAAGGAGGCACAGGACAGAGCTGGAGACAACCGTATGGACTTTCTTGACTAGTGGCATCAACCCGAAACGCCATGCCACAAGTCGTTAGAAACATCATGATGACATAGCTGTGTTAGACAGGAAGCACACGTGCAATTTGCACATTCGGGACACCCACACACCAACCTACACGAAGAACACACATACAGCCCTATGAGTTAGAGGATGGTGACATATACATACCGTCTACACATTTATTATTTTGCTGCTTAGGCTCCCTACAGCAATGCAGAAACACAAGAAGCAAGAAGAGCTTGTGTATATGCTTGCAGACACTTATATGCAATTAACTCTATGAAAGGACAGGAGCCTCCAAGGGACCTGGTCAACCACGACATACACTAACCTATGGACACTGTGGAAAACACTTGTTGGAGGGCCGTGCAGGCCTTAGGAAAATATAGTAGGCAATGAACGTCTCACGAAGATCTCAAACCGCAAGACGCTGTGCAAGCAGAATAGCCACGGCAAGAGCAACGGCAGCCAAGGCCACAATGTTGAGAGTGACATTCCAGACACAAGAACCAAGGTGAAACTGGCTGCTGCGAAGAATATTCCTTGCAAAATACAAGCTAATTTGAAGTAATTGGGGCCGAAGAGATGGTCTTCTGACAGGTGTCTTGGCCGAACTGGTATCCGGCCAAGGCTCAGAGGCTGGGAACAAGCAGCTGTCCCACGGCTAGACAGCGGCTTCTTTGCAGCAGTATTCTTGCTACTCTCCGGCTACCGTGTATGCTGGGAATGGAACGCTCTCATGGCATCAGTCTATTACACACTATTGTATAATCACAGACACATCGTTGCACCTTGCTGACACATAGTATACATGTAACAAGAACAGGTGCCTCGCGGGCTGGGAATAGAGTTAGTCCCAGGTTTGGGGGCCCGCAGCCTAACCAATCAGGATACTGGTGTTTGGGGGCAGAGGGCGGGGGGGCTAGTGACCAATCACAGGGCTCACCCAATGTAACAACTTCAAAGTAGCAATTTTCGGGATGATCCAAGTACACCACCTGACACAGTAACGTCCAATAACAATTCTCCTCTATAGGTTGTATACTGGAACTACTACTCAGGAGCCAATCCTGAACCCTGTTAGGTTTTGGGGAAGGGACCTGCTGAGTGACGAAAGTTATGTCGTCACAACTGTACAAAACTGGCCTGCGAGCCAGATTACAATGAGATGTGCCTGGATTGGTCTGAGCATATGACCCCTGTGCGTTTTGATAATAAACCACAGTAACTCTTTGCTCCTTGTGTGGACCTTGACTTCTTTGGCACCAGGGAAGGTGTTAGGGCCTTCCATGAGCTTGGAGTCCGTGGGCCCTTGGCATGGCTCTGACGGCCCCAGAAACTACCATAACAAGAGCAATATGCTTAAACCTTCTTATGACGTGGGCCCAATATAAAGTTATTAAGATATTGAGTCAACTCACTAATGTGGCATTAACGGACTTGTCGCAAACTTTCCACAAAGTGAATCACACTAAGCTATGGTTAAAGTTGCATAATATGGGATGCCCCTCCTCACTGATTAATATTCTTAGACATATACATATGGACACCATTATCCAAGTCAGTTTGGACGGCAAGGTCAACCTATCAGAAACAATTCTGTCGTACAGAGGATTAAGTCAAAGGTGTATACTAGCTCCCGCTTAAGTTAACCTCTATATAGTGGATGTGGAATAGGTTTAGCCTTCTGCAATACTTATCCCCCTAAACTGGGCCAATGGCAGATTAGGCACTTGGCTTATGCTGGCGATATCATTCTGCTAGACCAAACACTGATAGGACTCTAGCGAGATCTGAATACCATTGCGACATGCATGAGAGATCTGGAGCTGCAAATAAACTGCCTGAAAACAAAAATTCTAATTTTAAACACCAAAAAGACCAGAAAATCCCTCTTTGCCTGGTATCTGAACGAGGCAAAGTTAGAACAGGTATCGAAATGGAAATACAGGGGTATCCATTTTGAACAACACCCTGTTAATGTCTACAATGAAGCTCAGAGTAAAAGTCTGCCTCTTGTAGTGCAGATGAAAAAAATAGACAATAGTTAGGGTAATTTCTTGATATCGCTGCTTATTATGTTCTTTCGAGGTAAAGTCCTTCCTTCCCTGATGTACGGGGCAGAGTCCATACCATTGAAAGCCCAATGGAGCAAACTTGAGGGCACGATATGAAAGCGGCTCCAAATCTGCCCAAAGGTGTGCCGATTGTGACTTTACGGCTCGAATTCGGACTCAGTTCCCTTGAATTTCAAAGGCAATGGAAATTTTTGACCTTACAGAGGAAGGTGTTAAATTCCCCGAGTGAATCATTATATACAAAACTCCATGATTTGAATACCAATACAAAATGTTTGGCTGAAAAAGTTGGCTTCATGAAGCGCAGAGCATTCCTGAAGTGTCTGGATGTGAGCAATGAGACTCTTGTTGAACGGACTTTAAGTGCCAGAAGAGTTGCAGCAATTAGACTTGGTCAAAGCCAGAGAGTCAATTCTCAAATACAACCTTTTCTGCATCTCGCATCTAACTGAAAAAGTTATGGGCTCCTTTCTTCTATACCTAAGAAAATCCCCCAGTCGTTGCTGGAGGCATAATTTTCTAAAATGTTGGCTTAATTTGCTTCCCAGTCATGAGATTAAAAACATCAGATCTCGTGGGACAGAGGATGGGTTTATATGTAGATATTGCTAAGAGGAGCCAGAGCTAGAAATGTTAGAACACTTGATGCTGTCCGTCACCCATTTGCATCAAAAACACATGGTACATTTTACTAAATGTATAGAATCTTTTTATCCCAACAGTAATGAGGAGATCTGGTCAAGGATTACAAGTGGGAACCAAATCTCCTTTAGCATTGCTGTGACAAATTATCTTAATGATGTTTTAAGACTAGATTGGTATAGTAATGCATTGTCAGAAGTATTATTTTATCAGGCCTCCCTTAAATAGCTGTAAAGGGAGTATTATGTAAAGCATGTTTGAACTGCAGTCTGTGGATTATATTATGGAAAAGTTCAAAATATACTTTCTACTGTGAGGAAGAACGCATGTATAAATGTGACATCTTAATTAATGGTGTATGTGTAAAAGATTTGATTGATAAACCAATAAACACAAATAACACACACACAAATATATTATATATATATATATATATATATATATATATATATATATATATATATATATATATATATATATATATATTACATGGCCACAGTAGTGGCCATGTAGTTATGGTTAAGTTGATGTTTCCATAGGAAGAGCACTTTTTGGGTGGCTTATAACTTCGCTCTCCCTGGACCAATCCTCACCAAACTTTGCAGAAAAAAGTATTTGGGTCACTCTGAATTTTTTTTGCAAAGTTTGGTGACGTTTCGTCCAGGGGGGGCAAAGTTATAGGGGGGGTCCCAAAACTCTTTTTTTTCCCATAGACTGAATGGGAAAATTTTTTTTCTCACATCTACAGCCCAAACCGCTGGACGGATTTTCACCAAATTTGGACCAGCGGCTTGGTCCTGAAAGCGTGTTTTTGCAAATTTGGTGAAAATCCGTCCAGTAGTTTTTTTAAAATGACCAAAAAGTAGGTAAAAAAAAATTAGTGATATCTGTGTTCGGTCCACGAACACACTTCCCTGTTCGCTCTGCGGACAGTGTCTTGATTGGCCAATCGGCTTGCGTGATGTTCGCGGACATGCAACGTGTTCGCTGATTGGATGGCGTGTAGCGTGAAGCGCGTCAGATTTTCAGTAGCGCCCGCCATCTTGGATTTGCGGTCGTCCGCGGACAGCGCAGTGAAACTTTGTTCAAAATTTGTATTTAGTAGAGTGTGTTGGTGTGTAGGAGTGTTTGGGGAGGGTGGGAGTGTATGAGATAGGATGAAAATTGTGTTTTATTATGTGTTAGACGTTCTTTTTGTGTTCGATTTGTCTGCGGACATCACGGGTGTTCTGAAATGTTCTAAATAAACTGAATGGGGGGTGTTCTGAGGACTCAATATGTGTCCGTTTTGTTCGCAAGCAAACTGACACTGTTCTAAGAACACTCGCAGTGTCCTGAAATGTTCGCAAATAAACAAATTGGGGGTGTCCTGAGGACGCTGTCCGTATTGTTCGTTGTCAAGTCGAATATGGTCTAAGAAGACTTGCGGTGTCCTGAAATATTCGCAAATACACAAAATGGGGGTGTTCTGAAGACGTTGTCGAACACTCGCTGTGTCCTGAAATGTTCGCAAATATGAATGTGGGTTGTGGCTGACAAGTTGAATGTGTTCTAAGAACACTCGCGGTGTCCAGAAATGTTCGCAAATAAACAAAATGGGGGTGTCCTGAGGATGCTGTCCATATTGTTCTCTGTCAAGTTGAATGTTTTCTAAGAACACTCGCGGTGCCCTGAAATGTTCGCAAATAAACAAGATGGTGGTGTTCTGAAGACGCTTCTAAGAACACTCGCGGTGTCTGGGGAATGTTCGTAGGGGGTGTCCTGAGGACGCTGTCCGTATCGTTCTCTGTCAAGTTGAATGTGTTCTAAGAACACTCGCGTTGTCCTGAAATGTTCGCAAATAAACAAAATGGGGGTGTTCTGAAGACGTTTCTAGGAACACTCGCGGTGTCCTGGAATGTTCGTAGGGGGTGTCCTGAAGGTGTAGTCCGTATTGTTCGCTGGCAAGGTGAATGTGTTCTAAGAACACTCGCAGTGTCCTGAAATGTTCGCAAATAAACAAAATGGGGGTGTCCTGAGGACGCTGTCCGTATTGTTCTCTGTCAAGTTGGAAGTGTTCTAAGAACTCTTGCGTTGTTCTGAAATGCTCATAGGGGGTGCCCTGAAGATGCTGTTCGTATTGTTCTCTGTCAAGTTGAATGTGTTCTTAGAACACTCATGGTGTCCTGAAATGTTCGCAAATAAACGAAATGGGGGTGTTCTGAGGACACTGTCCGTATTGTTCGTTGTCAAGTTGAATGTGTTCTAAGAACACACGCGGTGTCCTGAAATGTTCGCAAATAAACAAGATGGTGGTGTTCTGAAGACGCTTCTAAGAACACTCGCGGTGTCTGGGGAATGTTCGTAGGGGGTGTCCTGAGGACGCTGTCCATATTGTTCTCTGTCAAGTTAAATGTGTTCTAAGAACACTTGCGTTGTCCTGAAATGTTCGCAAATAAACAAAATGGGGGTGCTCTGAAGACATTTCTAAGAATACTCGCGTTGTTCTGAAATGTTCGTAGGGGGTGTCCTGAAAACGCTGTCCGTATTGTTCGCTGGCAAGTTGAAAGTGGTATAAGAACACTCATAATGTCCGCGGACATTAAAGTTTCCATAGACCATAGTTGAAATGTTTGACTCTATGGATGTGATTTGCTGCGGTGGTTGTTGCCAGGGCATAGAGTCTTGGGTGCATGGCCATTTGGCCATGCACCCAAGACTCTATGCCCTGGCAACAACCACCGCAGCATATCACATTCATATTTGCTTATAACTTTGGGTAAAAAACAAATGTATAAGGAACAAAGGTATTAGATACTATGGATGTGATATGCTGCTATGGTTCTCCTTATTATTGTATACTTACTGTTTGGTCTAGTAACCGGAGTACATGTATTTCTTGTTAATTTCTGTGATAAAAGAAAATAGCATGTTAGTATTAGTATTTTGTAATGACTTATTACATTGTATAATGAATATACTTTTTTTTCTGGACCCTCATATTTAGTAGATTACAAATCAGAGTACTGTGCAATTTGCTCAGTTTCTGTATTTGTTGCTAAAATCATTGGGTCTGTGGGAGAAAAAAAAATCCATGTTGGATTAAAAAAAAAAACTTTTTCTGTTATGCTACAGTTTATTTGTTTGTTTGTTTTCAGTGTTCACTTGTTGTTTCTGGCTAATGCTTTATACTTTGGCTTGTTGTTTTTTTTGAAGAAGTAACATATTATTTATTTGTTTTGATATTATAAAATTTTGGAGCAGTTAGATACCAATTGGTGTATTCTAACTGTCTATTTTTTTGATATATTTTAGTGATATTGATTTATCGATTTGGATATTGTTAAATTTTGGGACAGTTAGATACCAATTGGCGTATTCTAACTGTGTATTTTTTGGTCTAATTTAGTGGTATTCATTTATCTGATTAGTTGTTGTAGAATCTTTGAGCAGTTAGATAGATTTGGAGTATTCTAACAGTTTATATTTTTTTAACACAAGTTTACTTAGGGTTTAAATACAGTTTAGTTATCAAATTTTGGTTTTAAGAACATCAAATAAGCGTTTGTAAGATTTCCTGGTAATCTCTGCTTTAGAGTAATGGTACTATCATTACATTCATACCATCCACATTTCTTTTTTATATATGCAGTGTAGTGCCCTGAATTGGTTGTGGCTCCTGCGTGGTAGATTATACCTATTATTGTGAAGGTTTTCTTACCAAGTGATATTTGACCATGTGTGAATCCAGTCAGCTTGCAGTTGTTTTTGGTACCATCTGCGTTGTAACGTAGAAGCATTAGTATTTAGTATTTACTATGTGTTTGTATTACTAACGTGGAGCGGTTATCTGAATTGCAGGTAGAACATAATCTACCATGGTTTGCATTTTGTTAAAGGGACGTTATGGTTAATTTGCGCTACTATGAACCTATGAAATTCAGTAAAAAAACATTGTTAAAGGGACGTTATGGTTAAGTTGTGCTACTAAAAACCTATGAAATTCAGTAAAAAAACTTTGTTAAAGGGACGTTATGGTTAAGTTGCGCTACTAAAAACCTATGAAATTCAGTAAAAAAACTTTGTTAAAGGGACGTTATGGTTAAGTTGCGCTACTAAAAACCTATGAAATTCAGTGAAAAAACTTTGTTAAAGGGACGTTATGGTTCCAAGTAAAACCGAAAAACCCTTGAAATTCACCAGTTATGGTAAGCTAAGCAACCATAACTCGCGCCACCACCGTGCACTGCTAAGACTAACACCCACGACATCAAAGATGACATCACAAATGTCATTGATGACATCACTGATGACATCACATGTCTGGCTCACTCTTTTTTCTTTTGCTGACATATCTAGGCCACATGGTTTTCTTCAGTAACAGTCAGAAACTAAACATTGTATTTTATTTGTAGACGTATCCTACAAGTAGGTTCTTATACAGACCACCCAGCTTATGGCGATTTTGTGATTTGCAAAAAAAATGCTAAATTTGCCTTTTCCCGCTATGGCTGCTATAAATCATTAAATGAGCGCAAAAAAGCCACATTAGCTTTATGTATCTTTTTCACGCTCATTTAATGATTTATAGCATCCACAGAGGGGTTGCCAATTGCAGCAGCTCAAAGGTTAACAACTCCACTGAGCAAAAAGCAAATAAACTGAGGGGCTTCAGTTCAAAGGTGTGAACCAGGGTTGACACCTTTGAATTCAAGCCCCTCCATGGAGCTGATCGAGCTGTAGCCCTCTCCCCCCTCCACACCCCAAAATGTTAGGCTGTGGTGACTCAGCCTGGCTGTCCTAAAGAGCGTGGCCAGACAGAATGGGACACAAATGACAAAGGCCTTGCAATTAATTACCATAGCAGCAGCTGGCAATACCTATACACAGTTATGTTAAAATCAAGTCAATACTGTTGGATTTGCAAATGCTTGTTTTTAGCAGGACTTCAGTGAAGGAAACTCATAGAAACTATCTTTGGGAAGGAACCCACGTTTTGTGTTTGGCAGAGGTACTGGACCTGATTAAGTGTAACAGAGTTATTCTAGGGAGGGTCTGCACTGACACCAAGCTTGCCGAGACCAAGCTTCGGCAACAGCAGTATCCCATATCCTCTTCACATGGCAGCAAGCTCCTGTAAAGCGCATTGCTGCCACAGCTGTGCTGTGACCCTCACCAGTGATGTGGCCTGTCCACCGCACTAAATGACTTAAAGGATTTAAGGTGCCAGGAAACCTGGCAGGATTACTGGCAAGAGTGCTTACTGGATCCCTTGAGCTTAAGAAGTATCTTGAGGGACCCCTTCCCCAAAGGATTAAGGCTGTGGGAGCAACTCACAGAACACTAGTAGCGATGGACCGACTGTGGGAGCACCTCAGAGTGTTATGCGGTTTCGAGAGTGCTTCCAGAGGAGCAGGCAGTGAATCTGGTAGAAAGCTGGAATAGGAACTGGGAAGGAGGTGATTTTCAGACACAGGTGACCCACAGTGAAGACTAAGAGCTAAAGGAATTACATAAATGCCCAGATTTATGCAAAACAATTCTAGCAGTGCGCAGCAACGGACTGGGAGTATAGATCTGGGGGACGAATGCTGGCGAGGGAAGTGCCTTCAGCCTTGGAGGCAAGCCAGATGGCCTGCAGAGGATGCTCCTGTCCTCTGCTGAAGGGAGGATTCTCATGGCTCATTTGGATGGGAGACTGAGTCTTTTTGAGATTATCGTATCGACGTTGTCATCTTTAATTAAGATACACCTTCCATTTACTTTTATAGGTATCCCACCACCCCCATGCCATCTTTGGATTTCCTCTTTCTTCACTGCACTCACCCACTATCTATACCCAACGCTTCACTCCCCAGTCTTTTAAAATTTTCGATTTTGGTACTTATCTGCCAATTTAGGCTTTGAGGGTGTTTAGCTCCACTTCAATGTCATTGTTTTGAAATGTGTGGACCTAACCCCGGAGGACAGCCCGTACACATTGGGTTCACATGCCATGACTAAAGAGTGGTAGTGAAGCAGTGATGGGCTTCCAGAAACGGACCATAAGGGTTACCTTAACTAGGGACAGGTGTGCCTGGACGCACCTGTGTGAGAGGATCTCAGTAGGGGGATAGCAGAAGGGGCGCATTTTAGAATTTAGGGAGATCAGCAGAGCTGTGTGCGTGTGTGCCTGTATGTGTCTACATCCCAGTACTGAAAATGCAGGGGTTATAGCTGGGCAGCATTATGAAGGTACCAAAGCAGGAGTTGCGTAGAGTGCTGAAAGTCAGGACTGAGGTCGACTGGTAGAGCTATATTTAGGAACCCACAGAATAAAAGAGGAGCTGTAAGTCAGGACTGATGTGATTAGGTGAGATGGGATTGAGACCAAGTACTGAAACTGATGTAGCTCAGGAATGGACGGGGGTGCTCAGAAAGCTATGCAATCAGTGCCATTATAGTGCTTATAAATCAAGTGGCAGAAGGCATTAACTCAGAAGACTGCTTTGAAAAAACAATGACGGGCATTTCAGGCTCACAGTTTGATGCTATTGCTCGATAAAGTTAGCTCAAAGGTTTGTTAAAAGTTCTCCACATCACCTCAAACATTCCTGTTTCAATGTGCAACACTCTGTACTGTTCAAGTTCTCTGTTTTTGGATAAAAAAGATGTTAAATGATGTATTTTTCGACAATAAATAATGCCGCAAAAAATGAAGTTGTGTGCCGCAATTTTTTCTTTTTTGTGCCGCAAAATTTTCCATTTCATGCCGCAATATCCTGGAGGGTCTGAACTTGTTTCTGCTACCACTTGTGCTTTTTTGCTAACTTCACTTTCCCTGTATATACCCATATTGGTATGTGTTCTTGTCTCTTTGTATTTTGTCTATAGTAATGCAATTATGTAATACATGGGTTTTATTAGCTACTTATTACATATTTCACAGTACACAAAAATCTATTAAGAAAACAATTATCATTTAATTATTCAACATATTAACATTACGAATATTATACCTTCAACTTGTACGCTGCACACAATGCTATGTTTCTGCATTAGTAGCTTAGTATACTAGATAGAACCCCATAATAGAATGCTATTTATATCAATGCATCGTTCCATTCACTAATTAGGGTATATTTATTGCAATGATCCTTGACACTTTTTTGCAACATTATAATAAGAATCCCTTGTACACATATTTCATGAAAAGTACATACACATGTGATGTCATCAGTGATGCCATCAATGACATGTGTGATGTCATCTTTGATGTCGTGGGTGTTAGTCTTAGCAGTGCACGGTGGTGGCGCGAGTTATGGTTGCTTAGCTTACCATAACTGGCGAATTTCAAGGGTTTTTCGGTTTTACTTGGAACCGTAACGTCCCTTCAACAAAGTTTTTTCACTGAATTTCATAGGTTTTTAGTAGCGCAACTTAACCATAACGTCCCTTTAACAACGTTTTTTACTGAATATATATATATATATATATGGGATACATTACTCACCGTAATCGTATTTCTGATGCTTGTATCTGCTTAGATTCACATGCTGTGCATAGGCCGACATCTAGTGGAAGCTGCGGAGTATTACAGTTTGTTTTTCGAAACTCGAAAATGGGCGTCGACACAGGCGTGCCAGTAATACTATCCCTAGTGTGACGTCCACTGTACCCAAGATCCCTCACGCGTCTAGGATCCTCAGATTGTATTTTCTCTGACATGAGGAAGCATGAGGAGAAGCGTGAGTACAGATAATCCAAGCAGATAGACAGAGGTAAGACTACAAGCAATCATGCGCCTTCTCTCGGAGGGGAGGAAGGGTGGGTCGCATGTGAATCTAAGCAGATACAAGCATCAGAAATACGATTACGGTGAGTAATGTATCCCTTCTGAGGCTTGTGGAATCTGCTTAGATCACATGCTGTGCATAGATTAGCGAGCAGTACCAGAAGAAGGAGGTGGGATGTGCGAAGGGTCATGAGCAAACAGGTGTCTTAGAACCGCTTGTCCCACTTGTGTATCTGTCTTGGAATGAGTGTCAATGCAGTAATGCTGAGTAAAAGTGTGAATAGAGCTCCAAGTAGCTGCTTTGCAAATGGTGTCGAGGGGAACATTTGCAATGAAAGCCAGAGTGGCCCCAATGCCTCTAGTAGAATGGGCCCTTGGCGTAAAAGGCAGAGTTTTTTCAGAAAGAGAGTAACACAGCTGTATACAGTTGATAATCCACTTCGAGATCGCGCCTTTAGAGACGCGATCCCCTTCTCTGCCTGTAGCTACGGAGACAAACAGTTGATCTGTTTTCCTTAGCGGTCTGGTTTTATTTACATAGTAGAGGACCGCCCTACGCACATCAAGGGTGTGTAGTTTCACCTCAGCTGAGCTTTGCGGGTTCTGGAAGAAAGCCGGAAGCTCGATGGACTGGTTTACATGGAACTTAGATATAAATTTAGGTGAGAACCTAGGGTGTGTGCGTAAAACCAGTTTGTCTTTGTGGATAGTAAAGAAAGGATCCTGCACTGACAGAGCCTGAATTTCACTGACCCTTCTTATAGAGGTAATGGCTACCAAGAAGGCCATTTTATAAGTCAGGTGTTTGAGACTACTTTTATGCATGGGTTCGAAAGGGGGGTCCATGAGCTTAGCTAGCACCACATTGAGGTCCCATCCTGGCGGTGGGTTCGAAATAGGAGGGTGAAGTCTCTTTACTCCTTCCATGAAGGCTTTAACTACTGGCACTTTCCACCACGATACTTTGTTATGGGATGTGGTGTAAGCCGAGAGGGCTGCCAGGTGTACTTTCAGAGAGTTAAAAACCAAACCTGCGTCCAGCAGGTGGAGCATGTATGTTACAACGTTGGAAGGAGTGCAATCAACTGGGTTGATTTGTTTATTCTGGCACCAAATAACGAATCTCTTCCACTTGTCAAAGTAACAGTGCCTTGTGTTTGGTTTCCTGGATTCTTTTAGGATGTCCATACACCTCTGTGGTAAATTGAGATGGCCAAACTCTATGACCTCAGGAGCCATGCTGCCAGGTTCATTGAGTTGGGTTCCTGGTGCACTGTTTGACCTTGCTGCTGGGACAGTAGGTTGTACCAGGCTGGGAGTTTGATGGGCTCGCACACTGCCATCCTGCGTAGGTGTGGAAACCATGGTTGTCTCGCCCACATGGGAGCAACTAGGATGAGCGTCATCGATTCCTTGTTCATCTTGTACACCACCTTCCTGATGAGAGGGGTTGGTGGAAAAGCGTACGCAAACATCCCTGACCAGTTCATCCACAGGGCGTTCCCTTGGGAGTCTGGCTGGGGGAACCTGGATGCAAATCCTGGGCATTGTTTGTTTTCGCTTGTGGCGAATAGGTCTATAGTGGGGAAACCCCACCGAGAGAAGAGATCTTCTACGATATCTCTGTGAAGGACCCATTCGTGTTCTTCTGGGAGGGAGTCTCTGCTTAGGGCATCCGCTAAGGAATTGAGCTCCCCTGGAACATGTTGTGATGACAGGAAGATGTTCCGTCTGAGTGCCCATATCCAGATTTTCTGGGCAAGCTTGGACAGATTTGGCGAACGAGTCCCTCCTTGTTTGTTCAGATAGAACATGGCTGTCGTGCTGTCCGTCCGGATCTGCACCGACAAGTTTAGCAGATGGGGCTCGAACGCCCGAAGCGCTCGGAATACTGCCAGAAGCTCTAGCAGATTGATGTGGTTCTTGGCTACTGAGTGAGACCAGAGACCCTGAGCTGTGTGGTGGAGATGGTGAGCTCCCCACCCAGTCAGGCATGCATCTGTAGTCACCACTGCCTGTACTTCTGGATCGTAAAAGGGTTTTCCCCTTGCGAGATTCTCTCTTGTCCACCAGTGTAAGCTCTGTACGAGTGTTGGCGAAACGACCACTAGATCGTCCCACTGACCACTTGCCTGAGACCACTGTTTCGCCAACCATTCCTGCATGGGACGCATGCTCAGACGCGCGTGGGGGACCAGGTAAATGCATGACGCCATCATGCCCAGTAACCGCATTGCTTTGCGTACCGTTATTTGTTGACCTAACTGATAATGTGGAATTTGCAGTAGTATATTCCGAATTCTCTCTTCCGAAGGGAAGGTCAACCCTTTTTGAGTATCTAGGATTGCTCCTAGGAACTGTTTTGAAGTGCTTGGCACCAGACTTGACTTCTTCTCGTTGATAGAGAAGCCTAATTCGTGGAGGAAGTCGATAGTCCTCTGAATGTTTGACCTGCAAATTCCTGGGGTTTCCCCCGTTATGAGCCAGTCGTCCAGATAAGGGTACACTGGGATTGCCTCCCTGCGTAGGTGTGCAGCTGCCACCGCCAGTACCTTGGTGAACACCCTTGGTGCTGAAGCTATCCCGAAGGGCAGTACCTTGAATTGGTAGTGGCGACTGTCCACCTTGAAGCGCAAGTATTTCCTGTGCGCTGGGAGCATGGAAATATGAAAATAAGCATCTTTCATATCCAAGGTTGCCATGTAATCCCCCTTTTTTAGGAGGGGGATTACCTCTTGTAGCGTGGTCATACGGAATTTTTGGGGCTTGACATACTTGTTGGCAGGCCGTAAGTCCAATACTGGGCGCATTGTCAAATCTTTCTTTGGCACAAGGAAGTAAGTTGAATAGATACCCTTGTTTACCTGGTGTCCTGGGACGAGTTCTATCGCGTCCTTTTCTAGCAGAATGGTGATCTCCTCGAGAAGGATCTTCTGATGTTCTAAGGAGTGTATTCTTTGTCGTGGAGGGTGGTTCCGGGGACGCTGCAGTAATTCTATACAATATCCTGTGGACACTGTTGACAGCACCCATCTGTCTGAGGTGATCCCTTCCCAAGCCTGGGTGAAGTTGGAAATGCGTCCCCCTACTGGGGTTGCGTGAGAAGGGACCCTGAACTGAGCGTCACTGCTTTGGTGGAGGCGTGCCACCTCCCTTGTTGGGGCTGCCTCTGCCTCTTCCATGACCTCTCTTGTTACCCCTGCCGTAACTTTGGGTAGACTGCTGGTTGTTGTTCCATTGTGTACCCTGTCCTTGGGCATAGTTGCCTCTTTGTGAATTATGGCCGCGTGGGCGACGAAAATTACTGTACCCCCTCTGGTTAGGGGGTTTGTTGGTAAGCTGGCCAAGGGATTTGAGAGTCTCGTATTCGTCCTTGGCATTCTTAAGTGCGTCTTCGACCGCTTTCCCAAACAATAGATCGGGTTCCACCGGCTTGTCTATTAATGAAGCCTGGGTTTCTGTTTTGAACCCCGACTGCCGTAACCACGCATGTCTCTTGATAACAGTACCTTCTGCTATCAATCTTCCTGCGTTGTCCGCGGCGTCGAAAGTTGCTTTTAATATGCAACCAGACACGACTCTCCCTTCTGCCCAGATCCGAGCCAACTGGCCCTTTAACGGTTCAGGAGCAGAGGCTATGAGCGCCGCAACCTCTTCCCATTGATGGCAGTTGTAACTTGCCAACAGGGTGGTGGAGTTTGCAATCCTTGCTTGGTAGGCGGACGTTGAGGCTACCTTCCTGCCAAACCCGTACAGTTTTTTGCTCTCCTTGTCGGGAGGAGCTTCTGATGACGATAAGGGTGTCCCAGCCCTCTTCCGAGTGTTGGTAACCACTAGGGAGTCTGGTTTGAGATGTCCTCTTATATAAAGAGTGTCAGACTGGGCTGCCCGAAAAAGTTTTTTGACTCTGGGGTTGACGGCTCTGGTGAGGTTAGGATTCACCAGGGATGGATCTATTCTACGTTGGATGGATTTAAGGATAGGGATGGTCTGAGCGACCGGCCTCCTCTCTCCCACCAACTCTTCTGCGAAGTCCCTTTCCTCCTGTACCCCGTGGGTGTCGATGTGAAAATGTTCTGCTGCGCGAGCGAGAACTTCATTAAGGAGGGGCTGGTTATCGACTGGCGAGTCGGTAACTGGGGCTTCGCTCTCTACCGGGGAATCTACTCTGTAAATTTCCTGCTCATCTTCTATCTCCTCCAGGTCCTCATCATCCGCATAGTATTCAGTCCCGGTTTGTTCCTCCATAATTTCAAACTCCTGGTGTGGAGTAGAGTATGGAGTAGAGTAAGGCTGCACCTCGAAGGGTTCAGGTCTTTCGAACCGGGCCTTTTTACTTAGGGGGATAGGATCAGAGGAGCCTGAGGGTGTGGCCCCTTGAGGGTCATACGAAAGGAAATGTTCTGGGTTTTTTTCATAAAAATCAGCTAAGGAAGACATCCTTGACATGACCCTGTCTATGTCTTCACTGGACCATACTTTGGAAAAGGGTATGACTTTAGTAGTGACTTTAGTAGGCAACTTAGGGGACTCAAGGGTACCCTTGCTGGATGTTGATGTCCCAGTAGATTTGTGTTTGTCTGTCTGCTTAGGGTGGAAGGATGGTTTTAGAGGAGTGGAAGGCTGTGCTTTCCGCTGTTTCCCCCCCTCCCCATGCGTGGAAAAATGTTTTCCCTGCCCCTTGTAGGCCCCAGAGACTTTCGACGGCTGTCGTCGAGGGTCTGGGGAGGTATCTGTGTGTTTCGAGCGTGGGGCCTCGCTGGTGATAACTGCGGCCTCGGTCTCCTGGAGCGCGGCCTGGGGGTGGAAGTCGTCTTCGTCTTCCGACGATCGAACTTCCGTTAATCTAGGGAGCGAGGCACTCTTGGCAAGAGTGGATGATTGCCTTGCGTCATGAGGCGATCTCGATCGAGAGCGCCCAGAGGACACCGAGTCGGACCGTTCTATCTGTGCCTCTTTCCGAGAAGTCGACGTCGTCGAGATTCGGTTGGACTTAGTGTGCTTAGTTGTGTAGGATGTGTAGCGCTTGCGTCGCCGGGGGTCTTCCCCATAGCCGCCCTGCCGGACAACCTTCCGAGGTCGGGGACCTGCGCTCGGCAGTCTTTCGACGCCGTAATGCCCTCGCCGTCCGAAAGTACGGCGTCGCTGCCATCGCTGAAGGTGCCCTCTGCTGCCATGGCCGCCTGCCTGGCGTGGTGGGCCCAATGCTTTGTCGAACGGTCCTTAAGTGTCTTAGGCTTAAACCTACTACACTCTCTGCAGTTCGCTTCGGGGTGGTCCCTCGGCAAGCAGAGATTGCACGTGGCGTGCCTATCGACCCAAGGGTATTTGCGGTTGCACTTGGGGCAGAATTGGAAAGGGGTACCCTCCATACGCACCTTGAGGCAGCGGGCTGGTAAGTGTAGGAAATATATAAGGTGTACCTAACGGTGTACCTATATACCAAGAGTGAAGAGTATGTACCACCCCCCACTCTCCCTACTTGCAGGGCCGAGGCCAGCGGCCTACTAGGCCCGGGCCGAGGCCAGCGGCCTTCCGAGGCTCAGATCCGTCGTGCAGCAGCCGACGGTCGATGTCTTCTCCAGCCGTCGTCGAGTGTCGAGGGTCGACGTTGGGGTGGGGAAGGATGTTAATAAATAATTTTAAAACTTCAATAATAAGCAAAAGTATGGCTAAGGCCAGGGAACTCCGCAAGATGCTTCCGACCAGTATGGCGGAAAAAAACAATCTGAGGATCCTAGACGCGTGAGGGATCTTGGGTACAGTGGACGTCACACTAGGGATAGTATTACTGGCACGCCTGTGTCGACGCCCATTTTCGAGTTTCGAAAAACAAACTGTAATACTCCGCAGCTTCCACTAGATGTCGACCTATGCACAGCATGTGATCTAAGCAGATTCCACAAGCCTCAGAAATATATATATATTACACGGCCCGCGGTAGCGGCCGTGTAGTTGTGGTTAAGTTGCTAAACCCATAGGAAGAGCACTTTTTGGGCGGCTTATAACTTCACTTCCCCTGGACGAATCCTCACTAAACTTTGCAGAAAAAGTATATGGGCCGCTCTGAATTATCTTGAAACGTTTGGTGAGGTTTCGTCAAGTGGGGGGAAACTTATAGGGGGGGTCCTGCGTTTTTTTTCTCTCCATAGACTGAATGGAGAAAACCTCTGCTCACGCCTACAGCCCAAACCGCTGGACGGATTTTCACCAAATTTGGACCAGGAGCAGCAGCTTGGTCCTGAAAGCGTGCTTTTGCAAATTTGGTGAAAATCCGTCCAGTAGTTTTTTTTAAAATGACCAAAAAGTAGGTAAAAAAAAATTAGTGATATCTGTGTTCGGTCTACGGACACACTTCCCTGTTCGCTCTGCGGACAGTGTCCTGATTGGCCAATCGGCTTGCGTGATGTTCGCGGACATGCAACGTGTTCGCTGATTGGATGGCGTGGAGCGTGAAGCGCGTCAGATTTTCGGTAGCGCCCGCCATCTTGGATTTGCGGTCGTCCACGGACAGCGCAGTGAAACTTTGTTGAAAATTTGTATTTAGTAGAGTGTGTTGGTGTGTAGGAGTGTTTGGGGAGGGTGGGAGTGTATGAGATAGGATGAAAATTGTGTTTTTTTATGTGTTAGACGTTCTTTTTGTGTTTGATTTGTCTGCGGACATTACGGGTGTTCTGAAATGTTCTAAATAAACTGAATGGGGGCAGTTCTGAGGACTCAATATGTGTCCGTTTTTTTCGCAAGCAAACTGAAACTGTTCTAAGAACACTCGCAGTGTCCTGAAATGTTCGCAAATAAACAAATTGGGGTTGTCCTGAGGACGCTGTCCGTATTGTTCGTTGTCAAGTTGAATATGTTCTAAGAACACTCGCGGTGTCCTAAAATGTTCGCAAATACACAAAATGGGGGTGTCCTGAGGACGCTGTCCGTATTGTTCTGTGTCAAGTTGAATGTGTTCTTAGAACACTCATGGTGTCCTGAAATGTTCGCAAATAAACGAAATGGGGGTGTTCTGAGGACACTGTCCGTATTGTTCGTTGTCAAGTTGAATGTGTTCTAAGAACACTCGCGGTGTCCTGAAATGTTCGCAAATAAACAAGATGGTGGTGTTCTGAAGACGCTTCTAAAAACACTCACGGTGTCCGGGGAATGTTCGTAGGGGGTGTCCTGAGGACGCTGTCCATATTGTTCTCTGTCAAGTTGAATGTGTTCTAAGAACACTCGCGGTGTCCTGAAATGTTCGCAAATAAACAAAATGGGGGTGTTCTGAAGACGTTTCTAAGAATACTCGCGGTGTCCTGGAATGTTCGTAGGGGGTGTCCTGAAGGTTGTAGTCCGTATTGTTCGCTGGCAAGTTGAATGTGTTCTAAGAACACTCGCAGTGTCCTGAAATGTTCGCAAATAAACAAAATGGGGGTGTCCCGAGGACGCTGTCCGTATTGTTCTCTGTCAAGTTGAATGTGTTCTTAGAACACTCATGGTGTCCTGAAATGTTCGCAAATAAACAAAATGGGGGTGTTTTGAGGACAGTGTCCGTATTGTTCTTTATCAAGTTGAAAGTGTTCTAAGAACTATCGCATTGTTCTGAAATGTTCGTAGGGGGGGCCTGAAAACACTGTCCGTATTGTTCGCTGGCAAGTTGAAAGTGTTCTAAGAACACTCATAATGTCCGCGGACATTAAAAGTTTCCATAGACCATAGTTGAAATGTTTGACTCTATGGATGTGATATGCTGCGGTGGTTGTTTCCAGGGCATAGAGTCTTGGGTGCATGGCCATTTGGAAACAACCACCGCAGCATATCACATTCATATTTGCTTATAACTTTGGGTGAAAAACAAATGTATAAGGAACAAAGGTATTAGATACTATGGATGTGATATGCTGCTATGGTTCTCCTTATTATTGTATACTTACTGTTTGGTCTAGTAACCGGAGTACATGTATTTCTTGTTAATTTCTGTGATAAAAGAAAATAGCATGTTAGTATTAGTATTTTGTAATGACTTATTACATTGTATAATCAATATACTTTTTTTTGGACCCTCATGTTTAGTAGATTACAAATCAGAGTACTGTGCAATTTGCTCAGTTTCTTTATTTGTTGCTAAAATCATTGGGTCTGTGGGAGAAAAAAATATCCATGTTGGATTAAAAAAAACCTTTTTCTGTTATGCTACAGTTTATTTGTTTGTTTGTTTTCAGTGTTCACTTGTTGTTTCTGGCTAATGCTTTATACTTTGGCTTGTTGTATTTTTTTGGAGCAGTAACATATTATTTATTTGTTTTGATATTATAACATTTTGGAGCAGTTAGATACCAATTGGTGTATTCTAACTGTCTATTTTTTTATATATTTTAGTGGTATTGATTTATCTATTTGGATACTGTTAAATTTTGGGACAGTTAGATACCAATTGGCGTATTCTAACTGTGTATTTTTTGGTCTAATTTAGTGGTATTCATTTATCTGATTAGTTGTTGTAGAATCTTTGAGCAGTTAGATAGCTTTTGGAGTATTCTAACAGTTTATATTTTTTAACACAAGTTTACTTAGGGTTTAAATACAGTTTAGTTATCAAAGTTTGGTTTTAAGAACATCAAATAAGCGTTTGTAAGATTTCCTGGTAATCTCTGCTTTAGAGTAATGGTACTATCATTATATTCAAACCATCCACATTTCTTTTTTATATATGCAGTGTAGTGCCCTGAATTGGTTGTGGCTCCTGCGTGGTAGATTATACCTATTATTGTGAAGGTTTTCTTACCAAGTGATATTTGACCATGTGTGAATCCAGTCAGCTTGCAGTTGTTTTTGGTACCATCTGCATTGTAACGTAGAAGCATTAGTATTATGTATTTACTATGTGTTTGTATTACTAACGTGTTTACATTAAACAACCAAAAAGTAGGTCCAAAAAAATGAGTGATAGCTGGGTCCGGTCCGCGGACCGGACTCTGATTGGCTTTGAAGGCAACGTGCTATCCGCGGACATCAGACGCACCCACTGATTGGATGGTGAAAAGCGTGAAGTGTGTCAGATTTTTGGAAACGCCTGCCATCTTGGATTCACGGACTTCGGCCGCTGTCCGTGGACATTGCGATAAAAACATATTAAAAAACACAACATTGCACTTGTCAAATTTATCAAATAATCTCTGGGGAGGTGAGGGGTGATGAGGATGGGATGGAGTATGGCTGCAAGAAGCAAAAAAAAACAGGTGTTTGTCGCCATAAAAGTCTGCAAACAGTCCAGATGTTCACAAACAGTCCTGTGAAGTTCGCGGACACCTCTGCATTACAGGGTTGGTGAAAAGCAGTTCTTGGATGGCTTATAACTTTGGCGCCACTTAATGAAACTGCATGAAATTTTGCAATTATATTCCTGATCTGATTCTGAATGAGTGGGATTCTGTCACGAGGGGAAAGAATTAGAGGGGGGGTCCAAAAATAATGTAAAGGCTTATAAATGAGGTGCCATTTGACAAATCTACACTTAATTTGGCAAACTGATTATAGATCTAGATATAAATGTTTTTGCAACGTTTGGTGGGATTTTGTCAAGAGGGGGAAAAATTAGAGGGGGAGCCCCAAAATATTGTAAAGGCTTATAAATGTGGTGCCATTTGACGAATCTACACAAAGGTTTGTAAAAAGATTATAGATCTAGATATAAATGTTTTTTTAAAGTCTGAGTGGATTTTGTCAAGTGGCGGCTAGGTTATATGACTATTGTATGTGCATACATTTGGCACTTTTGAAAAAATAAAACATGGGTGGATTTCCAGCAAACATGTGTAAGGAGCATCGGCAAGGACCTGAAAGCATGGTCTTTCAAAGGTGCCCATGTTTTATTTCTTGACAAGTGTCATAATTTAGGTACAAAAAATAGTGATATACCTCTGGTGACTGAGGTGTAGCCTGGGGCCATGGGCAGTGGCCAGATTGTCTGGGTCATGAATAAGGTCATGATCCAGACAATCTGGCTACTGGCCATGACCACGAGGAGCAACACATGGGGTTAAAGTGGCCATGTCCCCCTCGGACTGGCTTTGTGGTAAAGTTATTCGAAATTGGGATAGATTTGAAAGGGATGAAAAATGTGCTTGTGGTAATATGGTCATAGGGTTCTCTTTTTGCCTTCTGCAGGCTGCGATGGAAAGTGAAGAGGGCCCCTGTATGGAACCCTGCATTCCCTTTCCATGGTATGGTAGCCATCTTGGAAAAGGAATTTCCTTCCTAGCACCCCGGGTTCCCGCTTTGGGAACATAGGGTGCTAATGGCCTTCATCCCCCATTACAGGGGCTGGAATGGGGGATAATGGTCCGGAGACCTTGTTATCCACCCTTGCTTCGCTTGGGCTGATAACTTGAGCTGCTGGGCCGGTATCCACCGTTCCAGTCTCTGGAATGGGGGATGAATGCCACAATATTTCCATTAGCATAACACAAAATGCAAATGGAAATGTTGGAAAATCTTATTGAGTCTATGGGCCTCATTATAAGGCTGGCGCTCCCGTAATGAAGGGGGCCGGTACGGGACCGGCCCCCTTAATTCCAGGAGCGCCGATATCGAGCTTCCCATCGCGGGACCCGGATCGCACACCTGGTAAAACCAGGCGTGTTTTCCGGGTCCCGCGAGGGGAAGAGGGAGGCAATAACGGGCCAGATGTAATCTGCCCGTTATTACCTCCCTCCTCATTCCCATTGAGCCCTATGGGGGCTCAAATGGGAGTGGAGATGGCTTCCTGCAAGGAGGAATTACCGGGTCCTCCTATGTCGGAGTAACCCGGTAAATCCCCATTTCAGGAACCCGGTAATGGAGCCCAGAACGGAGGTAGCCATGGAGCTGATAGCTCCATGGCTACCTCCATTCTCGTAATGAGGCCCTATGTACTTTACTGAGAAATGTAAAGTATATGGAGTCTATACGTTTTTTATTTAGTTCTATTTTTTAACTGTGAAAGGAGCTTCCTAAAGGAACATTTCTTTTGTTGTTTACTTTTTGGCAGGAGAGCTTAGAATGAAAGGTGGGGAGAGAAATGAGGGAAGAGGCACCAAACACTAATATGGAGGGGCAGGTGGACAGGGGGTTATTTCTAAGGTAGGGGGCAGTGTTTCTCATGCTCCTTGATTACAGCAGTGGTGGTGGCTCTTGGGGAGGAGAGATGGCATTAGCTGATGCCATTTAAAGATAAATAGTAGTTTTGCTAAAAGTATGTACTGTGTACTAGATTTTTAATGGATAATGAGTAAGACTAGGTGTAGGAGCTGTGCAAGGGAAATTTTGAAGTTGAAAGTTCATAGATCAGTAGAAAATGCAGTTCCGAGCTGTCCACGAAGCACAGATTTTATCGTTAAGTGGGACGGGTTCCCGGATACGTCATCATGCCGCGTGCAAGGGTATGGTCATGTGGCACTGTTCGGAAGGTCCATAATGAAGTCAGATGTTTGTAGACATCTACGGATGCAAAACCAGTTGAAATAGTTGCAAAAAGTGTATAGAAGTGTTACACATGATACTAGAAGGTGGGAAATGGCAGACTTTTAAGATGACACTTTGGAAATTGGACACAAATATTGCTATATTGGGTAAGTATGATATTAGTAAGTTGTTTGAAAATAGAATGCACTGGTAAAAATCCATGAAATTCACTGAAAAAACTTTGTTAAAGGGACGTTATGGTTAAGTTGCATTAATAAAAACCTATGAAATTCAATGAAAAAACGTTGTTAAATGGACATTATGGTTACAAGTAAAACCGAAAAACAACAGAAATTGGCCAGTTATGGTAAGCTAAGCACCCTTAACTCACGCCACCACTGTGCACTGCTAAGACTAACACCCAGGACATCAAATATGACATCACAAATGTGATCACAAAAGAAAAGATCATGTTAGTGTAGGTAGTTTATAATGAGTTATTGCATTGCATTATAGGCATTTCTGCATTATTTCGACCCTCTTATTTAGTAGTTTGCAAACCAGTGTACTGTGCAATTTGCTCAGTTTCTGTCTTTGTTTCTTAAATCATTGGGTCTGTGGAAAAACAAATCCATGTTGGATTAAAAAAAACCTTTTTTGTTATGGTACAATACATTTCTTTCTTTCTTTTCAGTTTTTATTTGTTGTTTCTGGCTAATGGTCTATCTGTTGGCTTGTTGCAGATTGTTAGATTCCTGTTGGCATATTCTAACTGGTAATATGTTTTTATTTATATTTTCAAGTTGCTCCTTTATCTGTTGGGTTATTGAAGATTTTTGGGGCAGTTAGATACCTGTTGGCGTATTCTAACTGTTTATTTCTTCTTGATTTATCTGTTTGGTTCTTGCAGAATCTTAGGGCAGTTAGATATCTGTTGGTGTATTGTAACTGGTTATAGTTTTTTTTTATATTTTCAAGTTACTCATCTATCTTTTGGTTTGTTGTAGATTTTTGGGGCAGTTAGATACCTGTTGGCGTATTCTGTTTATTTCGTCTTATATTTTAGTGGTATTGATTAATCTGTTTGGTTGTTGCAAAATCTTGGGGCAGTTAGATACCTGTTGGCGTATTCTAACTGTTTATTTCTTCTTATAATTTAGTGGTATTGATTTATCTGTTTGGTTGTTGCAGAATCTTGGGGCAGTTAGATACCTGTTTGCGTATTCTAACTGTTTATAGTTTTCTAATTGCAGTTTCATTATTGTTTATGCGCAGATTAGTTATTAAATTCTGGTTTTAAGAAAAAGCGTTTATAAGATTTGCTGGTAATCTCTGCTTTAGAGTAATGGTATTATCATTACATTCGAACCATCCACAATTCTTTTTTATATATGCAGTGTAGTGACCTGCATTGTTTGTGGCTCCTGTGTGGTAGATTATACCTATTGTTGTGAAGGTTTACTTACCAAGTGATACTTGACCATGTATGAATCCAGTCAGCTTGCAGTTGTTTTTGGTACCATTTGCATTGTAACGTAGAAGCATTAATATTACGTATTTACTATGTGTTTGTATTTGTAAGGTGGAGTGATTATCTGAATTGCAGGTAGTACATAATCTGCCATGGTTTGCATTTTGTACAAGTTGCTGAAATGGAGCGGATTCACAGTTAGCTATGGATACATACACGAAGCGTTCATTAGGGATTAGTTCATGTGCCATATTGTTTTAGAGAGTGCATGTATGTTTCCACATATATGAAATCTGGAAGATTTCATTTATAGGTATGTTTTTGTTTTCCAGTACTTGTAGTAAGTACATTAGAAATTCTTGTGGATCTTCTTGTGAGTTTATAGTGAATTTCACCATTCCAGCACAGTAGTCCAATTCTTGTCTTATTCCATGAACACTGTATGTGTTGTCAGGATTGTTGCTTGCATTTCTATGAAGGACTAACATTTGAAAACCCAATTGGTCTGTATTGTGTAAGTAAATGTTGTCAACAATTGATGGCAATTGGAATAGAATATTTATTGCTACATTTGCGTAGCAATTTACACCATTTATATTTGAAAATTCGAATGGACCAGATAGTTCTTTGTCCAAGTCATTTCTCCAGAGTGTGTGTTGCTTCTTTGAAGAAGTACCTGGGTTACTTTGAGTAGTAGATTCTTCTTTGGTTGTAGTAATTAATGAAGTATTAGCTTTTTTTACCCTCTTTGGAGGATTTGCAGTGAGATCCTGTTGCATTTCTGTTTGAAGTAGTTTTATTTTACAACATTTTGCTTTTTGTGGAACAGGATAGGGTTTTAGATGGGGGTGTATAGTGAACGTAGTCTATTGTATTCTAAAATGCAAGGAATATCAGCGTTTACTTTACTTGCATCAAACTTGATTAGAAATAGACCGTCAAGTGTACGTAAGCGTGATAGTGCTATGTAGCTCATGCCTTCTTTAAAGACTGTGTTCCCAATATCTATCAATGCTTTATCTATGGTAAGACCTTGTGATTTGTGAATGGTGACTGCGTATGCTAAAGTTAGAGAAAATTGTTCTCTGCGTACATACATGTCTTTGAAAAGAAGGAATCGAGCTGTTGAGCATCCTATCCTTTTTACTTCTGATAGTTTGTGAAAGAGAATATTGACAAACTGAATGTTGTTGTCACATGGGTATGTTTGAAAGCCAACAACTGTACCAAGTGCTCCATTAGTTAGTCCTTGCTCCACGTCAAGTTTGCGTTTAAGCATTACTCTACAGTTTAAAGATAATTTTAATATTTTCTCCAAACCAGCTGTGTTGGAGATAGAGTTTTCTAAGGTATTTAGTCTTGTTGTGGCTTGTTGACACATGGGTAGTGTCATACCATGTACGTCCAGTTTGTCTGTGGAGCAAATTTCTATTATTGGTTGCATTTCTTTTTTCAACATTGTTTCATTGAATTTGGAACAGCTTGCAAGAGTTGGCATCAAGGACATACAATTGATATTTATGTGTGCTAATTGTTCCATGAAATCAGTAGCACATGAGTTATGGCCATAGAGTGCATGGATGTGCCAGGTTTTTAATACTGCTTGTGCTTCTTGAGATAGTACACCAACTCTAATACTTTTTAAAATGTTGGCGTATGTGAGGTCTGCAGACTGGCGCATGTTTTCTGTTAATTCTCTGTATTGGAAATGTTGCCAAAGGTTGACATTTCCTATGCTGCCAACATTTTTACGGCAGAGTTTGTGTCCTAAGGTTTTAAAAATAGGTTCACCTTTCACTGGTGTCAATTGAAGAAGATTTCTGAAAACAATCATGTGTTTTCCTCCAAAGAGCTCTTCGTAGTTTGTTTTGAGTACTTCTTGTCAAAGCCAACATTAGGTTGGAGACAATGCTCACTTCATCTATTAGCAGCATTTTCATTTGTTTTAACACTCTGCATAGTTCCATTGCAGCTTCTGTAGAAAGTTTGTAATATTCTAATTTGTTTTGGTGTTCTACTGGAAGGAGTAGTAATCGGTGTAAAGTGACACCGCCTATGTTGTAGGCAGCTAAACCTTATGGGGGCAGTTACAACAGATGACAGTTTGTTGTTTGTCAATTGTTGAAGGAACTTGCTGATGATTTTGATTAAGAATGCTTTGCCTGAACCAGCTTGACCACTGACCTATAGTAGTATAGGTTTGTAATGTTGGCAGGTACATTCTTTATTTTCATGTTGTACACCATGTGCAATTTCTTTTGTTACTTCTTGAAAAATGCTACGCTGCTCATTGTTCAGTTTTAATTGCAGTACAGTTAAGCCTTCTGTATTTTCTTCATAGTGACACATGGTGTTTTCTACTTCTGTCATAGCTAATTCTGCCTCATTTGCTACTAGTGGCTGTCCTAGTGGTTCTTGGCTTCCTATTACAGAAGGTTGACTACTGTCGGGAGTGTCCTTATCTAGTTGGGCCTGGAATTCTTCTTCGTGTTGCTGTTCATTGTGCAACATTGTTTTGTACTGTGTACATCGGTTATAGTGCTTTCATTTGCTTTGAAAGGTCTTCATAGGAGTCATAGATATCTAGTAACTCTTCTTCTTTTCTGCATGGTTTAAGAAGTTGTAGCAGGGACATGTAATTTAGTTCTTTTTGTTGAGGAGTTTTTAATGGCAATTTGATATGATTAATTAAGCTTCGTTTGGTACGTTTCACTAAGCTGACTTCACAATTTGTCACTCTGTATCTACCTTTGTTTTCAACTGGTTTTATATTATTTTTGTATGTGAAGTTTTGGGCTATGTGGTATAGACACATGGGGCCTCATTACGAGTCTGGCGGTAACCGAGGCGGTAAAACTGCCTGGTTACCACCAGACTCATACTACCATTCCGCCTCCGTGATTCCCAGAATTACCAGGCATTACAACCCCGGTGACCCGGGAATTCCGGAGGTGGAATGGTGTAAATCCCCATTCCCATGGGGGTGGGGATCATGGAAACACTGGCACCATCTCGTGATGGTGCCGGTGTCTCCTCGTCCGCCTGCAGGTGGGCGGTGTTAAACCCGCCAGGTCAGACCTGGTGGGATTGACGCCTCCGTCTGCAGGTGTCGTGATCACCCGGTATGGAAACAACAGTGGCGACGGGTTTACCGCCACCATTGTTTCCATACCAGGTAAGTTGTAATGAGGCACATGGTTTCCAAAGTGGCACTCCTGTTTGGGTAGTATGTGTCTAGTAAATTGTTTCTCAAAATGTCTTGGCTGTTGGGATCATTTTTGGCTATTGTTTCTATGTCGTCGTATGATTTGAGAACTCTTTTTCTAGGTTTAGCAGGACCAAGACTTAGCCATACTATATTTTCAGATTTTTCATACAAAGCAGTAAACGGTCTGCAGCTTCATAGGAGCCACATTCTCTATGAGAGAGCATTTTTATGCCTAGACTGTACAGTTTCTCAGATAGTGTTTTGTCTGATGATAGGTCATCCCAGAGGTCTTGAAGCTCTGTTTTGTCTGCTTTGGTTAAGTAGGCTGTAACATATCGTGCAACTACAGTGGAATTTTCTGCAATGTACTGCACATCTATGTTTGCATTCCATAAGAAGGCAATGATTGCATTGTAATCTGATATATTTTGCTTCTTCTGTTCTTTTTATGTAATAGGTGTTCTTAGGTAATTTCCTTTAACACTATGGTCCTCATTACGAGGCTTGTGCTGACGGAATGAAGGGGGCCGGTACAGGACCAGCCCGCTTCATTCCGTCAGGGCTGACTACAGGGTTCCCATCGCGGGACCCGGATCGGATGCCTGGTAAAACCAGGTGTGCTTTACCGGTCCCGCGAGGGGAAGAAGGAGGTAACAACGGGACACTTATAATGTGCCCATTGTTACATCCATCCCCATTCCCTTTGAGCCCTATTGGGGCCTAAAAGGGGATGGGGAATGGTTCCTGCAAGGAGGATTTACCGGGTCCTCCCATGTCGGAATGACCCGGTAAATCCCCATTGCAGGAACCCAGTAAAGGAGCCCGGTTTGGAGGCAGCCATGGAGCTGGTAGCTCCATGGCTGCCTCCAAACTCGTAATGAGGCCCTATGTCTAACTGAAGACATGAAGTTGTTTACTTGACCTGTTGCTATAACTGGTCTAGGGAAACCAAAGCGGCATTTGGTGTAGTATTTCCCTTTGTTTTTGTATTTTCACCGGCAATATTTCCCACATTTGTGTCTTTGAAATTGTAAAATGTGTGCATGAAGATCACTATTTGTTGCTTCTGAAGGAATTTCACAAGTGACATATTTATCGATAAACTGTAAAACATTGGAATCGCTGGGCCTCATTACATGGTAGGAGGTAATCATGGCGCTATTAGCGCCATGGCTACCCCCTACTGCCTTCTGAGTCCAGGTAGGTAAGTCCCCATGCCAATTACCATTCCCCATTCCCATTTGAGCCCCCATAGGGCTCAATGGGAATGGGGAAGAAGCAAATAACGGTACCGCTATTAGCGGTACCGTTATTTGCTCTGAAGTCCCTCTGCGGGTCCCGTCCTTAACGTGTGGTCTGACCACATGTTAAGGACGGGACCCGCTGAGGGACCTCGTAATAGGGCGGTAAGGGATTACCGGCACCGGCGCCCTTACCGGTGCCGGTAATCCCTTACCGCATAACGTGTAATGAAGCCCACTGTCTTGACCACATTTAGCAGCATTTTTAAACCATATAAGCATGTGGATATGTGGTGCTCCTCTGGCTTGGTATTATTTTCTCCAAAAGAAGTGTTGCACTTCTCCGAGGGGAGGAACAGTTTTATTACAAATAAAGTGTAGCATAGCAATGAAGCGATGATGGAAATATCTTGAAACATTAACAGGATCTAGAGAGCAAAGTTCTCCAGGTGTTAGTATATCTATGTTTGTTTTGTTTTTGTTTGATATGCGTAGGAAATCATGTAAATCTTCCCATGCATATTCTGTACAACTTAATGTAACAAACCAAGTGGGTGGGCCAAGGTTTCTTATCATACAACGTACATCTTCGTTACGTCAGAACCAGTTGCTTTGGTACCACACATGTTTGCTAACAGATATGTAATGCTTGATTGTAAAACCCCATCTTTTTCTTGTACTTTTTGTAGTAATTGCGTTGCTGACATATTTTGAAAATGGGTACCTGATTTCAATGTGTTTGCAACTCCATAGCATAGAGTTGCTAGTTCACTTTCAAAGAGTAGGTGGAATATGTATTCCACATTATGGGCCTCATCACGACCTCGGCGGTAACGCCGGCGGTATTAGCGCGGGGGCTATTAGCATGACTGCCATAGCCCCCGACGCTAATAGCGCGGGATCGCGAGTTGGGCGGACTTGGAAGTCCCCATTCCCCATTGAGCCCATTCGGGAATGCCCCATTCCCCATTGGGCTCAATGGGGAAATTTCGCGCTCATACCGCCGGCGGATTTCCCGCCAGCAGTATGAGTGCGTATTCTCAGCGGATTTCACACCAGCTCAGAGCTGGGTTGAAATCCGCCAAGGCCCTGATTCGGCAGACCCTTAGATCCGGCGGAAATAGCGCTACCGCCGGATTTAAGGGTTACCGCCGAGGTCGTGATGAGGCCCTTTGTCTAAATATGGGATCTTCAGAATACATTTGTAACGAGCTGTATTCTGATGCTGATATCTGAGTGGGTCTATCATTGTACCTTCCTCCTTTCCCAGTAGGAAAGAGTAGAGGAAAAGCATGTGCTTCTATACTTTTTTCCCATATGCTGATTGGTGATCCTTTGCTTTGTCTCATTTGGTACGTTTCTAGTGCATCAATCAAGGTGTCTTTAGAGTGTAATGGATGAATTGTATAATGGTCTAAAATATTGGATACTGTAGCAGGGTCTAGAAGTTCAAATTGACCAGTTTCTGGTGGCTCCTGAATTATTTCAGTGGTTTCCCTCAGGTTTTCTTCAATATTAATTTCTTTGTAGTATTCATTATTGTCTTTTAGATATTGTAAGGCTTGTCTAACTTTATGTAAGTCTACGAGTTGTCAATTTTTTTTGTCTTTTGTAGGTACACCATTTACTAAGACAATCAAGGATTGCTCTATTGGACGTTGCACTCCTAGAGTGTGTACATTTTCTTTCAGATCTACTGGTAAATAAACTACTTTGCCACAAATGCCTTTCACTAATTCTGAGGGAGGACATTTTGCTGTTTTTGGTTGAAGGTGTATTATTGCTTGAAATGGATGCACTGTGTGAATTATGATGCTCTTATATAAATTGAGTTGTTGCAAGGGTTTTGGTAGTGGGAATAATTCCAAGTTATGTGTGATAGCACGTGAAGGAGTTTGGTTGTTGTCAAGTTTTACAGTGCAGTAACTGCAAAGTATTAAAGGGATGGTCTAGTAAATTTATAAGTGGCTTTCACTTCCAAAATATTTTCTCTGGATATGCTCTATTTCTTCGAGTAGGTCTTTGGCTGTACCATGTAGAAGATTGTTATTTAAATTGTCTAATGCTAAAGCTGGACTTTTAGCATAGTACAGTTTATGGGCTAGATTTCTTATAGTTGAATGATGTGTTGATATCATTTTGATATGATGGCAGGTGCTTTTGCAATTAGGTCCTGAAATGCAGGATAGTGAATGTCCTTGTCATCCTGTGTGTTTACGCACTGGACAAGTATCCATATTTTGTAGAAGTTTCATTTTGAATTTGTCTTTGCCTTTTACATATTGATTGAGGAACTGGCATAAAGTTTTGAAAGATTTTTTGCCAATCTTACACATTCACGTGCACGGCCATTTGTACGCTGGACGTTTTGGTTCAGTCTGATGGAGAGGTGATACTGAATTTTCTGGGGATATTTTTGTGAGCAGCGTATCTTGTTCCATAATGGTATTATTAAGTTTTTCATACCCTCGTCTGCTATTACGTATGGCAATTGTGTTTGTTTGCTTTTGTTTGTATGCTTCTTCATTGAAATATGGTTCTGTGCTCGTGGTGTGACTCCATTCACCTCCACAGATATTTAAGAAGTTATTTGTGTTGACATTCTGTTTATTGAGAAGTCTTTTTGTAATTTAGTAGTTAGTTTTGTTAGTGGTTTCATTCTGTTTAACACTAAAATGAATAACTTCCTTTTGAGAAGGATTGCACTGTCTATGAGAGCTTCTAAGATTCAGTTTCTATGGTAGATTTTAAGGGTTGTGCATGATTTCTCTCCTGTTTTTATAAGATTCTGAAGGACTCTGTGCGGAACATTTTTTGTAAAATACTTTTTTGGTATGGTTACTTGCCACTACATCAAGATTTATAGGAGCA
Source organism: Ambystoma mexicanum (assembly GCF_040938575.1). NCBI lineage: Eukaryota > Metazoa > Chordata > Amphibia > Caudata > Ambystomatidae > Ambystoma > Ambystoma mexicanum. The sequence continues at coordinate 799,430,742 of NC_090921.1, read as the reverse complement.
GTGTTAGCAGTAGTGATAGCTGAATTCTTGTTAATCACTTTCTGTTTCGTTTTACATTTTGAAAGAGGAGGCAATGTTTTTGTACTGGAAGCTTGTTTTGTTTTGCGTAATGACTCTATTAGATCTTTTGTTTGAACCTTTTATACAAATTCTGCTAGAGATGGATGCTTATTTTGGACAATTTTATTTTCATTTGCTCTACTTCTGCTTTGCTGTCTATGGACTTGCTTTTTGGTAGGCATTCTTTGGGGTCTGTTGAAAAATAAGAAGGTATAGGTTGGGTTGTTCTGCAATGTATGTGTGCTGTGTGCATGAGTGTCTGAGTATGATGGTAAGGATGTATGTGGTGGTGTGTGATTGTGCATTGGGTAGCTACAACTAGTTGGGAAGGGTATTCTTGTGTTTGTGTGTTACTATACTGGGGTTCAGATGACAGTACAAAGTAAGCTACTGGTGAGGAGAAGCACCAATACTAAATCTAATGGTATAGAATTAAAACAGTTCTTTGTTCTGCAATACTAACATTCTAGGGGCAGAGTTATGGAATTTGTGCACTGAAAAACAGGGATTTGTGTGCCAATGTGCCTGCAAATCCCTGTTTAACAAATGGGGATTTGTGGGCAAAATGGTGCACAAATCCCCGTTTTTCGGTGCACAAATTCCATGAATCAACCCCACAGTGTGTTTCAGTAACAGTAAGAATATTATGGTAGTATTGGACTTACTTTTTTGTTTGGAATGAGCAGGTTTCTTCTGAGTTGTTGTTTGTACTTCAGATGCTGTTGCTTTTCAGGTGAGTGGTCTTCACTGCAATTGTAAAAGAAAGATGTTAGTTATTGTGTGTGTTTATAGCACTGATGTTAATTTAGACATTTATTTTTATATTTTTGTAGTAGTATTGTTATTTGATAAGTGAACATAGTGTGTGCATGCAGTTTCCTTTGACTATGTGCAGCCTTAATATTCTACTTACAATAGGTTAGTTCAACATGCTTTGCACATGAGTAGAATACTAAGTATATGAAACTCACTTGTTTTCTTAAGGTTGTGTTATTGCATGTTAGGAGATAGAAGAAATAATGATGTACTTGTTTTGCAATTATTGTAAGGTAAATGGCAGAAACTGTATAGAAAAGCATAACATGAATGTGTTTGTGAAGATGTGGGTAATAAAGCAGAAGGATACACGCAGTGGTGTTATTTCAGCTGGGAGCTTTTCAATGATAGTGTCTATCTGTGTGAGTGTATAAAAATTTATGAAGTTATCCTGGCTGTGTGTAATTTTATAATACACTAAAAAGTGTTTTTCTACAATTATACTGTTATTTGTCTAATCTTTTAATATTATAATTGTTTAGATAGTTGTGTGTGTAAAAAAAGAATTTAGATAGCAGACAGGTTTGGAAGTGACAGTTGATTATAGCAGATGGGAACAATAATAGTAAGTTAATTTTATAGGTTATACAGGTTAAGTGGCAGTTACTCTGTTTATATGCATTTATAAGAGTTGTACATGTACTCTGCATAAAATGTGCATACCTGTGGTTTGTATTCATGCATGTGCATATGCATGCAGCTGCAAGTAGGCATCTTGGAGACCTGTACAGTAGTTTTTGTAGCAGGTGCTTTCCAATGATATGAGACTTGTACTCAGAGTGATCAACAGTACATTTGAAGTGCTGAACTCTGATGATGGAGTTAGATGTAGAGGTCTTGGATGTGATTGGTGAATGGTTGTGTGACTGTTTAGCTGTATCCAATGAGGGAATGGTACAGAGAGTGATGTGGAAGGGGTAGAAGTGCTGTCTCAGAGTTCTGAGGTTACACCACGGCTGTCCGCGGACAGCACGCCACATTTTCCAGCAAATCCAGCATGGAAAGGGGACTGTAGGAATTACCCAATCGGGTGTTGAGGTTGTGGATTTGTGTTGAAAGAGGCTGTGTGTAGTGAAGATGGCAGAGGTGGAGCAAGTCAGGGTGTTGGTGCTTGGAGATATGTTTGTGCATGGTTTACAACAGTATGCTCAATGCAGACATGTGGCATATAATTTTGATGTTAAAGGAGTGGAGGTGTTGTGGAGCACTGTGCCTGATTGCAATGTACAGGGAATTGTACAAGTTTGTGAATATATGGGCAGGATGAACAGTCCCCATGTGATAGTTTTGCACTGTGGTGCTTTCCATCTGGGATATGTCAGTGCCCCTACATTGTTGGCAGATTTTGAACACTTGGTTCAAGCAGTAATGAACATTCTTCCAAATGCCAAACTTATTTTTTCTGGATTAGTACCTAGGGCAATATGGGAGAATAGTTCTGTTTTTTGTCCTCAGCAAAACATTGCTAGTTGTGCAATCAACCGAGGCATGTGTGCTTTCATGCTTAGAGCTGGTATGTTCTTCTGTAATAATGAGAATATTGATTCCAGTAATGCTGTTTATTTCAAAGAAGTTGGCATTTCTTTATCTTTTATGGGAAATGCCATGTTGCTCTGGAATGTAAGGGTTGCTTTGGAGAAGGTTATGGGAAGATTTTAGGAGTAAAGTAAGAAAAAGAAAACATATAAAATAACAGGTGTCTGTCAAGCATCTGCAAAAAAACCCCGAAAAAAACGGCTCTTTTCAGAGCCAACCTCAAAGGGGAAATGGGGCACACTATTTAAATTTAAATTCCCCACGCTCAGATTTTCGATATGTTCACAGACATGGCGGTAGTCAGTGGACACTGCGTATTACATACGGGGATTTTGGGGTGGAGAGGCATGCAAATGAGAATGAGTAGCGCAAGGGATTGGTCAATAAAGTTTACTGGGTGTGTTGTGTAAGGATAGAGTTTGTCAGAAAGTCTTTTTCCTGAGAGACGAACAGATAGCTATAGCTGTGTGTTTCAGGAAACAGATTATCTGGATTTTGGAAGACTCATGGATACACTGGTTGGAGGTGCATGCTGAACGCTGTGGAGTAGCTGCAGATCTTGGATTCCCTCATGTGGAAGTGCATTGGCATGGAGTGCGTGCAATGAAGTGGCTGGACCTGGTACCTCTCTGTGCTACTTTGGAGACGCAGCATCATCCAGACATAATTATAATTCATTGTGGCGGGAAAGGTTTAGGACATGTGTCTGGAATTTCTTTGCAATTTGCAATGAAAGAAGGACATGGGAAGGTCATGGACATGTTTCCAAATTCTCAAGTAAATTTTTCTTGTATCGCGCAGAGACAAATGTGGCTGCGTTCTTCTTCATTTGGTCCACAAATGGAGAACGCGAGGCGCCATGTCAATAAGGCTGTTTGTGCCTTTTTAAGAGATGTTGGCATGTCCTCTTTTCACAATGAAAATATTATGTTTCGTAACACATACATTTTTCGCAGAGATGGAGTCCATCTTACTTATGCTGGCAATCAGATTTTTCTGAGAAATGTACAAAATGCATTGTGACCTTTTTTGGAATTACAGCAAACAATTTTGCAGTAGGGGTTCACCATTTGAAGTTTTTCAAACACAAAAAAACACCACCTTTTCAGAGCCACCACTTCCTCCCATAGAAAAGTGCAATGGTTTTGATAGGGCAGCACCCCAAAACTTTATATGTCTGCGAACTGTTCGCGGACTTCTAAAAAAATGCACAGGGCCCTGCACTATTTATTTGTCACTTCTATTGGGGATGGGGGTGGTGCTGAGGCACAAGTAGCACCAGCTGGAGCAGCAACCATAGATGCCATCAGGTTTGATGATGGGAAGCAGCAAGAGCAGCAAGATCAGCAAAAATAGGTATGGTGTCCTTAGGGCACCTCCATTTTGGTGCCGGAATGTCTTTGATGTCCTGGGTGCTAGTCTTAGCAATGCACGGTGATGGCGCGAGTTATGGTTCCTTAGCTTACCATAACTTGCAAATTTCTGGGGTTTTTCGGTTTTACCTGAAACCATAACGTCCCTTTAACAAACTTTTTTTACTGAATTTCATAGGTTTTTAGTAGTGCAACTTAACCATACCGTCCCTTTAACTAAGTTTTTATATATATATATATATAGTTTATACACCAAAATTAAGCAGAAATGTAAGCATTGGATTAGAGCATATAAGCAAGCGGCGCTTGTACTGTGAATTTTTGGAAGATTTCATATGATTTAGAAACCCCCCATAATCAGGCGCAGTTAAAACCAGTTTTGCAAGAGACCTTGGGTAACCACTTTCTTTCTCTATATGCTGCCATTAAGTGCAGGGGGAAGAGCCTTAGATGGCAAGACCCGGAAACTGTAACATGTGAATTCCCTTGAAATGATACGGAAGACATAAATAGGGGGCTGCATAAATAGGGACCCCGGTTCCAGATGGGCTGGCCATCGTTACGATCAAGGCTAGTCCAGAAATATGTGCAGATGAGCTGTAACGTTATGCAAGATCCCTCCCACTCGTCGTAGATCCCATTAAGTAGCCATTTCCAAGAGACGTAACAGGCGAAATCCTAAAAACCACAGACAACTTGCATTATTATATGCGAGCAGCAAATTATCTGTTGCCCTCACATTGAAGGCATTCATCATGTGGGCTCGGGAATTGGATCGCCTCACTAAATTCCAAATGGGAATAATGAAAAATATGCGCACTTCTGTAAATTGTCTGATAATTTACTTGTTAAAAAAAGTTAAGTGGGAAGCAGGACTATCTTTCAACACTGCCTGCATAGACTGCACAGCCACATTCGACCTTCTTCATCAAGACAAGCTCTGATTGAAGTTGAAAAATTGGGGGTCCCTGAAGGCCTATTAAAACTCATGACGCTTTACTCTGAGACGCTAGTACCGGTAAGACTCAGTGCTGAGGGCTCATTCACGAAGGACACGCCCATCGCTAGGGGCCAAAGGCAGGGGTTGCGCGTTGGCCCAGTCTTTATGTAACCTATATGCAGACATGCGAGATGCAATAATAATGGCAAGGAACTTTTCACCCACGTGGGGACACCTTAAAATGCTGTGGATGGCAAATGCAGATGACGTCATAGTTCTAGAACATGCGCTAATCAGATCATCTAAAGCTTTAGGATTTACCAATAAGAATCAGAATGCTACCTTTCACTGGAAGACTTGTGTTGAGTATCCGTAAGAAATGAAACAGGTTGCTAGCCTTTCTCATTCATTCTTAATACATGACCCTAGTGCCTATGAAATAAATAAATCGGTCTTGCCCCAGACATCCTCTCCCCATGCAGATACATATGCACAAACACAACACAAATGCACTGGTGCGCACACCCACACCCTTTCAGACACCTGCGCTATCACACACACGCGCACGGCCACCTCACCCTCTTACACACACACACACACGCACGCAAAGGAACTTAATTGACAGTTTGGCCTATCCCTAGGCAGCTCTGCCTTCCAGGAAGGAACCCGTGTTGCTCCACACAGGGAACCATGGATTTGCCACAGGCAGTTAAGTTTGAGCATGCCCCGGGCTCTGAAACGACTGTCTCGGGGGCTGATTCTGAGCTGTGGGGAAAAGCAAAACGGAAAGCCGGCAGTGTCCCCTCCAGTTTACCGTAACACCATGCTGGGATGAGTGAAAGGATTGGAGGCGAGCTGTCATAGTGGCCTGCTGCAAAAGCTTATAAAATCAATTCTTGTGGTGGCAGCGCGTGCAGCAGTGTGTCCGCGAGGATTTCGAAAAAGGATGCCACTTTTCAGATTTAATAAAATATTGAGCCTTCAGTAAATCAGAAAAGTGCTGTTGCCAGCCTGGGCCAAGGGGATTGTGGGGGTTGTGCAGTAGATGTAAACAACACTTCACAGGTGTCGTATTTTAAATCTCCTCTTTTACATGCAGAGGTAGGGCTCTGCAAGGCGCTGCATTCATGACGGCTGCTACGGCTGACGCGGCCCCCTCAAGAGGCAGGGATTGCGAAGTGAAGAAGGGGCTGGGGAGGGGATAAAGAAGAAACGGGCATGGAGGAAATAGTCGATAAAGGAGATAGACGTACGAACTTGGTGTCCAGTGTTTTATTAGAAGTGCGTATAACCATGGTGTTACAACTGGCGAATAGGATGCGATTCGAACCCACACGTGCAAACGGCACACGCAAGACTTGAGGCTTTGAAGTTCGTACACCACATTTTTTCATTCACAGCATATGGTGCTTTTAGGAAAATTGCTGTTCTTCCACGGGACAGCGCTTTTTGTAAGTTTACACACAGCTCAGAATTGGGCCCTAACGCTTGCAATTCGGTCGTAATAAGAGGAGGGTGCGCAGGAAAACCCCCTCTCCCTGCAACGACCCCTCCAGTATGCCCAAAGGATCACGCCTGGCTGGGAGGGTGGATTGCCCCAACCAGGCATGACCTACTGGGCATGCGCTTGTGTGTGGAAGTCCTACAGGGATAGCGAGCCCTGCTCTTCTCTCCTTACTTTTCCCTGCGCTGCCAGCCACTGTGCAGTTGCTCAATACGGACAAGCCGGCCCTGTCATTATGTTTCCTCTTAGGATGGCTGCCGGGTTGTTATTCGCGACTTCCTTTTTACTGTAACATGAAGTCATGCCTACATGCGCAGATGTCGGTGGAGGATTACATGTACATATGTGTGGATTTACATGTGCAGGAAGATGTCAGAAAGTGCTTTTTACACACATTGAAATCACGTAAAAAAACAGTGAGCAAAACTTGAAACCCTTTTTATTCTCAAAGGATTTTTAATCCAAGATCCTGAATAAAATCAGGTGGCACACCCATCTCCCTCAAACCTCAAACCTTTCATCTGCTAATTCAACTTTTGAGTACTTTAGTTTTTCCTGGCGGCCTGGGCAGTTGCACTGTGGTATTTGTATATGTATTTATTGAGTTTTATGTAGCGCATTTAACCAAAGCGCTTTACAGAGAACAATATGCAGTACATAACATAAGCAATATGAGTCCATTTTGTTTTTGGAATGATGTAGCAAAGAGCAATTTACAAAAAAACAGTCAGTAATACAAATTTGCGCAGTGTGGGACGGTGTTCAGAATCAGCCGTTAACAGTCAGCGAGGTGTGTTTTTAAAGAAGAGCCGAAGGAGGAGGAGGAAGTAAAGTAATGCAGCGGAGAGAGAGAGAAGAAGGTTCCAGTGAAGAGGAGCAAGAAGTTGGAAGGATCGGAAACGAGATTGTGCACAAGAGGCTTGTGGTACAGTAAGTCGGAAGTGATCAGCGGAGCGGAGAGAATGAGAGGGAGAATAGAAGGAGAGGAGGGATGCGCGATGGGAAGGGGCAAGTTCGTAGAGAGATTTGAAGATAAGATAGAGGAAGTTGATATAAAAACTAGAAGAGTACCCTCACTGTTGTAACTGTAACCACAGGGATTCAAGGAAAGCAGGACAAAACAATTCTTTAGCCTGATATCTCAGGCTATTTAGAACAGAAGTGAGTTGCTTAATTCTAGCAATCCAAAAATAAATCAGCAGCTCAATAAATCTTTACCACTCACTCGGGAGGTTGGTTCAAAACAGTTCAACAAAACAGTACAACATTTAAACCAAAAGTTGATAAGAAATGTATTTTAAAAAAGACATCTGCAGATTTTTAGACAAGTTATAAACAGATAGTACAAGATAATACAAACACGTTTCATCTATTTGGAACATAATCAGACAGCTCAAAACGAATAATGCTCCAAATTGAGTTTGATAACAAAGAACAAAAACAAAATATACATGTATGTGCAATATAGTGAAAAGTTCATTGCATCATGAAACCCCCTTCTTTGGTACATTAGTTCCTCATTAGTGGGGCTAGAGTTTTTTGATGAAAGCGTCAATGTGTTATGCAGGGTCTTTCGATGCAAGATATCTGATCAAATGCCAACGTGAGCGTGATTAAATGCTAGTTGGTAGCGGAAGTTACAACAAGCTGTAGTACAGGTAGATCACTGTTCCCTATAATCGTCACGTTTCGGCGGTCAAAGATGGATGTACAGGCCGCCTTCATCAGGGCTCCGAGTCAGAGACCCTGTATAAAATAACATTGGTGTAATATGAGTGAGTAGTGAGCCACGAATGCCCTAGTTAATGGGGCATAAGGTAATACTGAGTTAGTTCTCCTGGCTGCCGGTTGGGAAACTTACTTGCTGGTGCGCATTATCTCAAGCGCATTGGTGCACCCACACATTGGATAGGGAAAAGGTCGCCAGACGCCAGGGCCAGTTGTGCAGGTGCTGGGTCGAGTGAATAAACTTTACAGTGAATGCAGAAGTTTCACAGGTAATCTCGAGGCTGTAAAAGGGAGAAGTCATGGAGGACAGCCATTGGTGACGAGTAAGCCATCATAACAATCATGGCATCAAGATCAAAAGGTAAGTAGTGCACAGGCACCGTAGGCCACATTTGAGTTCGGGTGGCGGTGAGTGCATATAGGAAGTAAATTCGGAAAAAGGGGAAGGGGAGAGAAAAATTGTATAGGGGCAGGATCGAACATTCTAAACTTTTGTTGGAACTTTGTGAAATTTATAGTCGCTCCGCTGGGGGCTGGTGCATGAAGTAGTAGTGAATAAACCCAAGGTGAGTAGCCCATATAAGTGACTATCATAGTGTTCAAGAAGTCTGGACTACTGGTATCAGATGCTAGAAATGGAGTTAGCTACATTCCGAGGGAGCAAACACCCAATGTTGTGTTTTGAATGATGTGAATTATGAGTCTCAAGCTTATCCGTGTGCAGATGATTCTCATGCTGCATGCGAGCTGGAATTAGGTGCCGTGAGAGTGATATATCAGTAGATTGAAAGAAGAGGGAAGCGCGGACCGGCGCACACACGTGAACTGGTCAGGAAGACCAGAGTAACACGTGTGCGCGCACGGTCAGGCGACCCACTGCTCACCTTATTGTTTCAGTGCAGCACGAGAGACGGCAGCCGCTCGAGTCTGCTCTGCCTGAGTGCGACTGGATCGCACTAACAAGCCTCCGTGAATGCGGAAGTAGGGGGCTGCACGCCGCATTGGTCTAGCGTTATGCTAGTTGCTGAGGAAACGGCGCATGCGCGGTAGCCTGAGTAATATGTATACACTCGTTGTCACGGTAGCCGAGCTTCCGAGAATGCGGAAGTGTGGGGCTGCGCGCCGCGTTAGTCTAGCATTGTGCTAGTTGCTGAGGAAGCCACGCATGCACGCTAGCCTGAGTGATGTGCATACACTCATTGTCATGGTACCCGTGCATGCTCCCTGCCGAGTTCTTGCGAATTGTCAAGTATACAGTAGACAGTGAATGCGATTGAGCGGTACAAGTGAGTTATGAATTGTGGACCAAGCACAAATTAGGTGTTTGAATTGGTTGCTTGTCAGCCTATTTGTCTCGACTGAAATATGTAGATAAATAATTAATTAATGAAAGGAAGGGAGGCCTGTGGCCCCGGAGTGTGGGCGAGATAAGTGGTAATGTGAGTTTGCTTGCTACATCCCAAAGTTTTTTTGAAGATAAAAAGGTGATTCAGAGGTTGTTGCAAATAGCAAATGGTTGAAGAGAGAGAGTCCTTGGAGCCAGCATTGTGAACCTTTCATAACAAAGGTTGGAAAATCTCATTAAGACCACCATGGTATGTGTGCAGCCTATGGATCCATCGTGCTTCTTTCTTCAGGAGGCTATGATTGATATCAGGTTCTCCCTTGACTTTCTCAACCACCCACCACAGAATGCTGTTGGTAGTGTGGTTGGCAGACAGGAAATGTTCAACCAAGGGCGCTGATAGGTTTTTACAGCGAATTTTGGATCTGTGTTCCGATATTCTGGTATTGACTGCTCGTGTAGTTTGACCAATATATCTAAGACCACAGGGACACTCTATGCAGTAGATAACATTTTGGCTTTTACAGTTTGTAAGGTCCCAAAGTGTCCATTTTCGTGTGCCAATTAAGAAGAAATTAGTTTTCTTAGTAAATTGGCAGGCAACGTAATTTCCACAGGGATGATGGCCATGTAGAGGTCGAAGGGTACAAGTGACATTTGGAACTGGTTGAAATAATGAGTGGACAAGGTGTTTCTTTAAGTTTTTGCCTTGTTTGTAGGCAAATCTGGGCGCAGGTAAGTTCAGCTGGGCTATATGCCAGTGCTTATTGATGATCTGTTTGATTCTCGAGGTGTGGGCTCCAAAAGTAACTACAGAGGTTAATCGTTCGTCTTGAGGACCTGTGTTCTCTTGATGTAGTTGGAGGAGTGTGTCTCGATTTGAGCTCTGGGCACGCTTGTTAGCTTGATCTAGCTGTTTTTTTGGATAGCCTTGTGCTGTTAAGCGTGTGGTCAGATGTTGTGCGTGTTGCTTGTAGTCCTCAGGGGAGGAGCAGTTCCGACGTATACGTAAAAATTGTCCATATGGTGAGTTGTTTTTGGTATGGGCTGGGTGGTTGCTAGTGTAATGTAATAGAGTGTTGCGAGCTGTAGTTTTACGATATAGGTCACATGTTAGTCTTGCATCTTTGGAGCGAATTGTTAGGTCCAGGAATTTTATTTCAGAATTGCTTTGTTTAATGGTGAACTGGATATCGGGGTTGCAGGTATTTAGCCAGATCCAAAAGTTGGTGAGTTCAAGTAGGCTACCGGTCCAGATGAAAATAACATCGTCGATGTAACGATGCCAGTGGCTAATGTGAGTTTGCCAATTGTTGGTGTCCGAAAATACAAAGTCCCTCTCAAATTTGGCCAATTGTTGGTGTCCGAAAATACAAAGTCCCTCTCAAATTTGGCCATGAACAAAATGGCCAAACTAGGCGCAAAGGCTGCACCCATTGCGGTGCCTTTAGTTTGCAGGCAGGTAGTATTGTCGAAGGTAAAAAAGTTTCGGCGTTGTGCAATGGACATGATTTCCACTATGAAGTTCGCAGGGGTCCTTGTATTGGGAGGATCAGTAGTTAGCCACTCCCTTATGCACTCAATGGTGTCTTCCTGGGGGATACTGGTGTATAAAGATTTTATGTCCATGCTGACCAAGAGTTGTTCGGTTGGATTAAATTCCAGGTCTTCAAATATTGTTATTGTGTGCGTAGTATCCCAAAGGTAGGTTGGAGTATTGATGCTTATTGGTTGCAAAAAAGTGTCTATAAATTTGCATAGTGGTTCAATGATTGAACCACATCCTGAGACTATGGGGCGTCCCGGAGGGTTTAGAGGGTCTTCATGTATTATGGGCAGAGAGTAGAAACAAGCGGTCCTACCCTTAGGTCTTATAAGGAATTCTGCTTCTTTTTTCGATATCCAGTCACGCTGTAATGCCAAATTTACAGATTCTGAAATTTCTTGTCCCCTCTTGGATATTTCCCGAGTGGGGTCTTTTCGAAGTGTTGTGTAACTTTCTGAGTCGTGGAGTAGTTTTAGGGCCATTTTTTTATATTGGTTCATAGTCATGATCACTAGGCCTCCGCCTTTATCTGCTGGTTTGATGATGACATTTGTGTTATTTTGTAGCCATGTTAGTGCCTGTTTCTCAGCAAGAGATAGGTTATGTTTGATTTTGCTAGTTTTCTTCTGTAGACGATCAAAATCGTTCAGGACACATCGTTCGAAAGTCAAAAGTTCATTTGGATTTTGGCCGTCAGAGGGGGTAAAGGTTGACGGGTTGTGTAAAATAGAGCAAGTTGTACTTGAATTGAGAGTCAAAGGAGAGCCAACCCCAGTGAGGTAAGAGATGAAGAGATAGAGTCCCTATGGAAAAGAAGAAGAGAGAGTGGATGGAAGAATGGTAGGTTGATTTAAGAGGGGCTAGACATGAGGAAGGAAGGCCAAAGAAGAGAATGGAACAATAGAAAATACGAGAGAGGATTAAGGAAGATATTAGAAGTTTAGTGGCGTGGACAGTAAGGAAGGGACACATTTTGCGTATGTTATATAGATGGAAGCAACAGGCCCGGGAGGTAAGAGAGATGTGGTGAGCGAAGGAGAGATTAGTGTCAAAGTGGAGACCAAGATTGTGGGCATAGAGGGAGATAGGAAGATGGGAGGGAGGAATGAGAATGGAAGGAGGAGGAGGAGGAGGAGGAGAAGGGGGGGAGGACGTTAACGGGAAAAAATAGAACTTCTGTTTTCCCTCTGTTTAGGGTAAGAAATTGGGAGGTCATCCAGGATTTGATGGCAGTGAGGCAGGAGAGTTTGTGATGAATGTCGGGGGTGAAGGATGAGAAATAGAAAAAAAGCTGAGTGTCGTCAGCATTGAAGTGATGAGATACACCAAAGGAAGAGATGATAGGAGCAAGAAGAGAGGTGTACAAAGAGACGAGAAAAGGGACAAGTACGGAGCTTTGGTGAACGCTGTGGGCGAGAGGGAAGGAAGGGGAGGTGCAGCCGCCCCAAGAAACGGCAAAGGTGCGGTTAGATAGATAGGAAGTGAACCATGCAAGGACGGATCCACTGAAGCCAAAGGAGGAGAGTCAAGAGGTTTGTCAATACGGTCAAGTGAATACAGTCAAGAAGACTGTGTTCACTGTCGTAAATACAGTGTTGCACCCAGATGTATGTGACCTCAGTTCAAATTCCATGGTTTGGATTTCTTCACTCCGGCAATACATTGAGGTCAATTGCCACATAAATATTAACCAACCTATTGCCAAAGATTATGCGCCTGGTGTCACCATTTGAAGGGTTGCCTGAAACCGCCTACAAGCAAGGACAGTTCCTTCTACATCCGCACACAGGACGAATCCTTTTTGCATGAATGCTCGCGAGCCTGAGTTGGGGCTCCAGGCAGATTCTTCAGTGCTCTGAGAGTGGAGGCCCTATCCAGAGTGAACGTGGGAGATACTATAGAGAGAGAGACCCCAATCCTTCTCATCCAATCAAATCAAGCCTTTGTGCCGGAACAGCTCGTGAACCTGTCTTGGGATATGCGCGCACCTCTGGTACGAAGTGTCTGGATACGAGATGGAGCCGAAGAGTTGACATCTCTATGCGGCTTTTAGAATAAAGTCCTTGCCCTCCAGCTTATAAGACGCTGTCCGATTCTGTGTGCCTTCATCCGAGCGTCGAAGTGTAGAATCCAACAGCAGATGAGGACCACCAAGCCCATCCAGCGGGGCTACTATCGACACAAACCCTCTTGCGTCGGTGGCGTGGCTTTACCCTAATGTACTCATTCGCTTTGCTGCCTTCTTTCTGTAACAGATCTTTTTCACTTTCAATTAGAGTTTTCTTTTCCACCTTTTCTACTTGCAGACTGTGCCATGCATTCATCGCCCGTTCTGTGTAAACATGTGTTCTAATGTTACCCCTATGCACTGCTTCACCTGAGCAGGGTGAGAGAAGTACAATCTCTAGTAGCGGGCCCTCTTCCTGTGAAATACACAGACTTTGCAATTGTTGTTTTTCCTGGTTTTTCTCTCACCTGTGATTCGAATTTGTCGCCCATTCACTTCTGTTTCCTGCTCACTGTCTCCACTTTGGCTGGTTGCTTGGCTGGCTATTGGGGCTTCAGTGGTGATCATTGGATGCTGCAGTGTTCACGCTGTTGGCTTGCAACCTGAGAGATTCCTCCACTGCTCCTCAGCGCTGTGAGGTGGCCTTATTTCGGCATTAAACACTGGACAAGCAAAGCATGTCATGGCCTTATGGCGACACACAGAGCAAAGTTACATAACATAACAGTGGTTGGCAGGCAGTCACTGCATACAGGAGGACAGGCGACGGGCCCTTCTTTCTCAAACTACAGTGGTTGATGCACATTATCCATCATCCCCTTTCACACAGTCCAATGAACTCTGCCAGCACAGGTAACTCGGGTTAAATTTTCGCACTATTGATGGCTATGTATTATTATACTCTGATGGCCAACTCCCAAGTAAGGAGCCACCCTGGCCCACAGGGAACTAAAATGAAATCGACCATGAGATGACATGGAAAAAATGCTTATTAACCGCTTAAGTGCCAGGCTATTATGCAAGTCTATGCAAAAAGGACGAGTATTTTTCTGGCGGGCCAGGCTATTTCTATTTTACTGTACTAGTTTGACCACTCCATTCCCCTACAGTCTATTTTTGACTATCATACTCTTGGCTCAGACTTGGCAGTCATAAAACAAAAATTGTGGAGTTTGATTTGGGGTACAACGTGTAGTGATGCACCTGCAAATAAGCCACCAAATTTCCAAGATTGCCCAAGCACACTCTTGCATCCAACATTACATGGTCTACTAATTTACAATTCCGCACCACACACCGTAAGACATATCCGCCTCCTCACTTTTTCCAGAACTACGGCCCACCTAACAGAACTGACATGCACCCATGCTAGCACACAACCTTCTTCACCCACCGCATGCATCCCTCCCAGGGTGTGTAGCATTTTGTTCCTACTTTCCCATCCACTTATCTTCCCCTTTCTTATTTTCTCTCCTCCAGCAGTCCAAGGTCTGAAAACCCCAAACAGGGGCACAATGCACCATTCCACGGACAAGGCTAGGTGCTCTGAAACCACTATCGTGGGAATGTGATGCAATATATAAAAAGGTTAACATAGCATAACCTAACATAACAAGGGATAGTGGGAGTTGAAGTCAAAAACATTTGGAGGGCCACAGATTGAGCAACAGTTGCTATATGTTCAATTGCTCTTATGTACATTAGGGGCCCAATTCATGGAATTTTTTGCACGGTTCAAAGTGACAGTGCACTGCTGACACAAACCATGATTCATGGAACAGTGCAAAGTATATTTGTGCAGTACAAAGTAAGTGCATAGTCATTTATGCAGTATGATATGATATGGCATTTATAACGTGCCTATACACAAGTGTTTCAAGGCGCGATGAGGCAAGGGAGGGGAAACAAAGGGAAGACAGACAACAATCTTACTAGGCCAGGTGTCATTCAGATCGCGCAAGTGCATGGAAAGGGGGAAAGTGAAAAGTGCGTGGGGGAACGGAGAGGGGAAGTGCAGTACATGGGATAGTAGAATAAATAAGATGCATAAAAACGGCCAGCTGGTGGCAAGTGCAAGGTAAGTGCAGACATAAGTGCTGGTAGGGGGACTGTATGGATACAGAAAACAGTCCCCAGGTGCAGAGGTTGCCATGGAGGCAGTGCAGGTGTGCAACTGGCGGTGCCTGGGCCCGAGATCAGAAAGGGTGCCCAGGTAACCAGTGCAGTTTCAGCCAGGAACTCAGCAGGGGGGAGGGGAGAGACAGCAGAAGCAAAGAGGAAGGTTTTGAAATGCTTCCGGAACCAGAGATGGTTCTCCTCAAGTTTCAGGGAGGTAGGAAGGCTGTTCCAGAGGGAGGCTCCTGCCGAAGAGAGAGATCTACCACCAACTAATTGCTTGGAGAAGCGACTGACCCTGAGGGAGCTAGAGGCGGATGAGCGAAGAGCTCGAGGAGGAAGATATTTAGGAAGAGAGAGTTGAAGGTATTGCGGCCCCAGGCCCCAGAAGGCCTTGTGGACAATGCAGAGGGTTTTGAACTTAATCCTCGCAGCCACTGGGAGCCAGTGCAGAGATTTCAGTCCTGGAGAGATACGATCCCTGGGCTTGAGGCCAAGGACAAGTCTTTGCACTGCAAAAATACACTTTGCACAGTTTCATGAATCAGAGTTTGTGTCGGCAGTGCAAAGTCACTTTGAACCATGCAAAACAATTCCATGAATCGGGCCCTATATGTTACATTGCTTATTTAGCAAATCAACAGACCAATCTTCAGTTATTGTGGCTTGAGTTAGATCCCCTCCTGCCCTAAGGCAACCCACTGGTAATGACATACCATAGCATTATGTTATCCCCGCCTCTTCCTACATGCTTCTAATACTCATCTCTTCATCTTTGGTTATTTTAAGCGACATTGACAACAGTGTTAAGCACTATAGAAGCAACCAACATAACATAGCCTGGTTCCGGCATGGACACTCCTGGTCATTCATGGTTGACTATTGAGAAACCACGTAAAACCTCACATTGCCAATGATCATCAAACAGGTCATTTATATATTGTGTGCTATGTATGGCCACAATAGAGGGTTGAGTGGAGGCTGTTCTTGGTTGTACCATCATACTTGACCATTTTAGTCCCAGGAGATAGTGAGAGGCAAGGTGTGGCAGTGGCCTGCTATGGCTCCATACACCAGATGAAAGAAATTGGTGAGAGTTCCAGGCCCTCTTCTATATGAGGGAAGAGATCTGCAGTGAAGACAGCGGTGGGCATCACCCTTTCAGCCCACCCAGTAGAATGTAGATCAGTCCTGAGAGGTGCTAGTTCTGCACTGAACCCTATGCAGGGACAAGCCAGCCATTGTGTCTGATGTTGCAGGCTTCCCTCAATTATTTATCTGGGCTTGAGTTAAATGGCCTGTTTTGGATGAATCTCTGCCCTCAACGGTGAATACACAGAAGGCGCTGACAGGAAGGCCTCTAGAAATCACACTGAAAATAAAATGACGCATGCATGTTTTTGCCAGTTTAATTGTAGACTCACAGAGGCCACTGTCATTTCAATGTTAATCCGCCACTAGACCCTGGAAGTACACAATTATATAATAGGGTCAAGGCTACCCAGGGTTAAAGATAATGGACCCTCAGTGGTGATCTTTAGATGCCGCAATGAACTTTGGGTTCCATCAGATTGTTAACAGGAATGTACATCTTACTCTGTAACTGCCATGTTGCAGAGCTGCTGAGGGATATCAGTAGACCGTCTCAGCAGAGTTACATGTGTGCACTATAACTTTCAGCTTGGTGCATTTTTGAAAGTGAGTCTGATTAGCAGAGCTCCCTTTCGGAGACAAAAACTCTTCTTTCAATCCACAGATGCTTCGATCTTGGTCATCACAGAGATCCTGGGATCGCTTTGTGGTATTTACTATATTGCTGTGAAGAGAACATGTAGTGTGTGAAACTAGTATTACAGATGTTAGCCTTTTAAATGACTGGTTGTCTGAGCACTTGCTGATCCAGCTGTTTTATAAATGCTAGTAGAGATGTTTTGGAAACCAGCTCATCACAGTTTGCTTGACTTTCCCCCATTGAGAACTGAACATACATGTATACATAACTTAAAAACAAAAAGCCCAATACATTAGGATGTGTATGCACAAACTAAAAGCAGCCAAATGGCTAAGGGACAAACACTGTTACGAAAAATAAAACATGTAAAAACCAATTCAACACAGCTGCATGTGACTTCATACGCTCATCCTCTGGTTTCAACAAGGACCCACACACAGTACAGACACCAACAGCCCCCCCAATGGCTGTCTCCTAGTTGCTGAAAGATGACCGGCAGTTTGATCTTTACCTTTTTCTGTGGGTACTTCACCAGGCATCACTTTCACTGCTTGTACTGAATGAGAAGGCTTTTTCAGTGGGGCCAATGTAGTAAAGAGGACTTTTGGGTAATAGGGAATGTGTTTACCACACCTTCCATTACAGAGCATTTTTTAAAATTTTATTTTTTTATTTACTTGTATTTAGCCAACCTAGGGATTTTACAAGATCTGGAATTGTGGGGTTCAAAAGTAACTTTTGTATTTGCGGCTTCAGAGTAGATTTTGAATTTGGTGGATGTTCACTTCGCCTGCACACCAACTTCACAGAGTGTTTATTTTCTCGAAAGCGCTGTTTAAAATCTTTACCACTGCAATTGTCCATCTAGTGTTTTCTCCGGAGATGAGGCGGGCCCACCAAACCTCTTCTTCACGTAGGTCATTAGCGGAAAACAAAGGTAGAAGATATACACTCCTCACTCCCGGCGTTGCTGGTAATTACATCATCAAGTGTCTTATGGATTCCATTTGATGAGCCTCCTGACACAATCTGCATTCGTTGGAGTTGGACTGGGCATTTGGGACAAGAGCATCACTTCTACCTAGGAACTGATGCTTCTGACCAATATCAGAGGTATTTTAACTCAAACAGAGGAATTGGCAGCAGTGCTATTACCAGTCACATACCTTTGCAAAGAAACTAACCTTATAATGTATAGAATCTTCAAAAAAATAAGAGCTTGTAACTAAAGAAGTGTCTATGGAGTGGAAGCGCCATTAAGCAAGAGCTCACCAACCAGTGCAAGATGATACGGATATTAGGACTATATCTTTTCTTTGCAGACATAGGACAAGTCTGTGACGAACTATAACAATACTATTGTTGACACGGTTAATAAAGTCAGTTTTGTCTGCCCAATATTTAATAACTGAAAATGAAGATCATAAGGTTCAAATCCTGCACCAGCACATATATATCTAATTGTGGTTTGTGTGGCTGCTGTATATAAAAAAAGCAAAATTGCTGTTTACAACAATGATTTTTTGTAATGTATAGATTTAGTGTGGATTTTCAGGTTAACCTGATACTAAATTGAGTCTGAATTGATTTTATTCGGAGATGCTTTGTAGAGTTTCAGGTTAGACTTATGCTAAATTGAGTTTGAATCAACTTCACTCAGAAATGATTGTGTCCAAGTCAATAGATGCTTCATCAATGGGAATAAGTAGTTTTGCACATTAGTGGATTGCTTAAGGTTGTCCAAATTAGGATTACACTGTCTCTATTTGATCATATAGTTGTCCATATACGTAAATTGCGAGTGTCCTCTTAGGTCTTCATTGAATTGAGCCATCTTTAGGTCTTCATTGAAGTGGTTACCGCTTGCCCTCTACTCGTGTTTCACCAATCTAGTTAAGTGGGTAGACTCTGTAGTCTCTTTAGGTTGTGATTGTTGGCTTGTACGCGGATAGGTTGAGGTAAAGATGATTACCAATTGTAAAGTCCGCAGGAGTTCTCGGATTAGTCAAGTAGAATTAGAGGTGGGATTCCCCTGGTAAGGTGGTCAATCCTTCTGGTATGCTGCACAGCTGGATTTTATCGTTCTAGCTGTCAAGAGGGTAAGGCAAACCACGCTTGTGCAGCATACCAGAAGGATTTTCTATATACATCAGCCACACAACCCACACTTAGGTCTATATGTGCTGGCGCAGGATTTGAGCCTTATGATCTTCACTTGCAGATATTAGGACTAGTCCGCCTGTGAAAACCTCAGATGTGTTAATCAGGTATTAGCCAAGAGCCTCCATTCTTCTATCAATACACTGTTGTTATGCCTTTAACCCAAGCGCCAGACTACTAACACATGGGTAGGAATGTTCTAATAGCTATTCACTAGCAGAGACACACATAAAACAAGAACAGCTGCAATACAAACATTACTCATAAAGGGATCTTGTAAGGTTGTCTATACAGAAGCTGCAAATGATGTTTACTTACCATAAAATATGATCATGTTACACCAAACTATGTAGGGTATGGAAATTCATCAAGTTTCATTATATAGACTGACACTAATATATCAATTCAAAGTCCATTCTGGGTTTCATACATTGTGTGACCAATCATCCTTCTTTTCCCTTCTTCTGGACCTGTGTCCCCGTATAGTTCAATTTTACCTTGACTAGTTTTCTGCCATTTTCCTTGAGGAGTTCTAATACAAAGGTCCATCAGGCATGTGCATGACACCCTGTCGGAGAGGACCGAAGACCCAGATTTAGGGTACACCATATACACTGTTTTCTATCTCCAAGAACCCTTGCATGGCTTGCTGTTGGGGCTGTACTGGTAGATGGAACCTTGTTTTCTAATTTGAGGGATACAGTCCTGGTTGTACCCAAGCAGTGTCCCTACAGGTGACCCCTGTGTGAAATCCTGTGCAGAGCACTGCAGCCAGACATTAGGCCTCATTATGAGTTTGGCGACGTGCCCAAAATTGCTTAAGATGCAGCGGTAACAGTTACCACTGCATTACTGCTGAATTACCACACCACTGAATTATGGATTTGGACTAGGGACTCCAATAAATGGGAACTAACACCTCCTACCATCACTTGTAATCTGGCAGTAATTATGCCCTACCAAGTGGCAGTAACTGTAAATATTTTGGTGGACTTACCGCCGTAATACCACCAAACTTCAAATGAGGCCCATTGACCCTAAGCGAGAGTGAAAGGGATTCAAATGCAGTTATTTATGGTCATGGTTCTGTGTGTCTTGGATTTCTGGGACAGCAGCAGGCATGACTTAATAAGGCCACCTTGTTAATGGTGTTTGGATTCAAAGATCTTAAGTCTTTGCCTGGAGCTAAGCCTGAGGAGTTTGAATGTGGCAGCACCCACCAAAATGTTTGAATTAATTCAACTGTGTGAATCGGGGCATGTGGCTCATCCAGTCCACAGCCACAACTCCCTATGAAAGGTACGGGCAGAACATTGGGGCTGAGCCCCTGAACATGGATGAAGGCACTGACCTGAAACCTTCCAAGTCCCCTCTTGATGATGTTACGATCCTTGGGACAGCAGCACTGGGCTTCCTCTACTGCTGCAAATCCAAGACTGAAACTCCCTGTCCCTGACTTATCAGGACCAGCCACGTTGAAAGGTGTAAATTCTTCTTCCCTCATATAACGCTATTTGCCAGTTCCTTGTGTATAACCTGTGACGGAGAAGCTACACACCAAAGCTCAGATGCACTGGCACCTGGCAGAGTTTGCGACCAACAGAATAAGCTATTCAAAGGGTTTCACTTACCCGAGGTGCTCTTGTCCTTCTATAACTTTTGCCACCACTCTGCACCATGCTCTACTTTCAGCGCTTGGTCTTGAGTGCACCCCAGCTGCTCTGTCTGCTATAAACTCTACTGGCGGCCTCTCCTCAGTGTCAAGGGAAACACACTCGGAAGGCTGCGCCTGGAACCTATGACCCTAACCAGATCTGAAACTATGACAGCACTGGTCAGAAACGCATGAAGATCACGGACTGCGTGATGTCTGATGGTTTTAACAGCTGAGAAGCCTGAAAGGTTTCTCCGACCACTGGGTACTGAATGATCAGGAGTTCCTAAACAGGTGCCGGACCTGTCCCCAATGCAAGACCTATTTACCACATCCTAGATACGAAGCATCAGGAAAATATACCACTCAGCCAATCAGAAGCCTACCAATCGCTCCCTTGTAGCACAGTACAACAGGTATTGGTTCACAGCTCCTCCAGTTGGCCATTCTGAATACTGATGCTACCTAACCCCAGTGAACATGAAACCAACTGTGACCCATTGGTTGGCCCTCACCATGGTGGCTAGGAGCTCACAAATACTCAAATACATCCCCTTAAGAACTTGGGGTGTTCTCAAATTTACCTTTGGCATAGCTTTTTATAAAGCTGTCTACCAGCAGTGAGATGTAAACTAGATTAACAGTGTCCAGACATTTGGTCGACTGAAAACTGGTCGAAAGACATTTGGTCGACGCAATTTGGTCGAAAACCAAATGGTCGATTTTTTTTTTATTTATATATATATTTTTCGGGTTTTCGTTTTTTTAAAAAAGCCCCACCCCCCTCAAAAAAAAGGGGTGAAAATAAAAAAAAAACAAAATTCGACCATTTGGTTTTCGACCAAATTGGTTCGACCATTTGTCCAGTCGACCAATTTTTTTTGACCAAATGTCTGGTAGCCTAGATTAACTATACCTCTGTGTGTGGGTATTCCTTCATTGAAAGTATTACTGTGCTACACAGTATTTTTGTGTACCCTCCTCCCCTCATGCCAAATTAGCCTTTATTTCTCTACCTGTGCTAACAATAGGCGAGCAAGTAAAGCCAATACAGCGCCTGCCCTGCCTTTACCATAACTCTACCGGCTCACACCGGCACAGCGGGGAAATGCACCTTCTGGTGGTGGGGAAACCATGAACATGAGGATGACAAAAGGAAGTCAGCAGATCAGCTGCCTACTCCATATTAGCTGTTTCTTAGCTTACCTTGCTCAGCCGGGCCTCATACTACGAATGTAGAGGGGGGCTTTCAGAGGGGGATTCTATCAAGAACTTCCCTTCCTCTTGCCACTTCCCACTAAGATGTCTCATCTATTGGCCTGCTTCTATGGGAAGGTGATCCTACGGTGTCCCTGTCCATGTAAGGGCACTGCCACAGTGGGCATGCCGTGCACTTTGGGTACATTCTTCATTTCGTATGGTGCACTTTACTACTAGCCTCTCACGCGGTGCCAGGTGAGTATGTGGACCAGCGCCTGAAGATGGGCTAAACTGATCTATGGCAGATGTAGGGAAAAGTTGGAAACCACGCCTGATGAGGTCAGTGGTGTGGGTTGGCACGGGTTGCAGGAGAACTTAGAGTCTGTCCTACAGGACACAACATGAGCAGGGGCCACAACCCTATTCCACAATTTATGCACACTTACTCTAGCATAGCCTCTGCATGCCACACAGAAACACGCTGCTTTGCAAGAATACTGTAGGAGAAATAATCCTCAGTGGACCTATGTCCAAGGCTCTGACTCTGGGCCAGTTACATTACAGGCTTTGTGAGTTGAAGCTTCCATGCCCTCATTTGCCACTTATCAAATTCTTTCCTGAGCTACACAGCCCTCCTTCGCCATTACAATATCATCTTTTTTCGTATTCACCTACGACAATGAATATCCATTGTTTTCTTTTGCTATGCAAAGGATCAATTTTTTCAGTCAAGTATTTTGCTCTTTTGCCCACTTAGCAGTGGCTCTGAGAGTGGCAACTCTGAGGCTGAAGCAAGGTCTGTGGGGGGCTTTCTATCCTATCTGAACCATTTACATACGTTCTTGCACATGAATATACAAAGACGGTGACAGCACTGTCAAGGTCCTCAGAAGTTGAACTCTGACCTGAAGACGCTACCTAGTAGATCACCTTGAGATCCTTATTGGATATACATAGATTCCCAGGAAGGTGGCCTTGGGCATCAGAAGGGGCCCCTTGACATCCTCAGAAAAATCGCTCTAAATTCAGAGAAAATTCCTTTAATCCTCAGAAGATGTCCTTTGCTTGCACAAAAGTGTACCAAAGGTGCTCAGGAGATTCCTCCAGAGTCATCAGAAAATGTCCTTATGGTCCTAAGAACATGCTGTAGTAATTCTCGGCAGACCCTCTGGGTTTTCAAAAGATGCTTTTCAGCTCCTTAGAAGATGCGCCTTTGGTCTCCAGGAGATTCCCGGAGATCCTCAGATGTCTGCTGGGCTATTAGACGATGCCCTCCACATCCTCAGGAGATGCCCTCAGTGTCTGCAGAAGATGCTCAGTGTCATGCTCTTGGGACTGTCACAAGGAGCCCCAGAGCTTCTCAAAAGGTCCCCATAGGATGATCAGAAGGTGGAATTGTGGTCCTTTGCAGAGATATTTGCGGTCATCATAACAGCCTCAAAACATGCCCTTGAGGTTCTCAAAAGATGTATTTGTGCTCCTCTGGGTCCCCAGAAAATGAAAGCAAAGAGAGAGGCTCCAGCTTGTTTAAGCGCATTTGTAAGTCAATCCTGATCTGATCTCTTCTATTGCTGAGGTTCTAAATTATTTATTTTCTGCACTATCCATGTATGCTCACTATTTTGGTGTAGTGCAAAGGTGAGGGGGCACAAGAGAAGAGGAAAGATAGGGAGGAGTAAGAGTACAGGGAGGGAAGGGCAGAGAGGACTTGACAAATGTAGTGCCAGCTCTGTCAATGAAACTGAACTACGGGTGTTTGGTTGTTTAGTCAATATCAGATCACTATAATTGTAACAGTTTCACCCAGAGGATTGCCTTCATGGCATCACTCATATCATAAGTGAAGGCTTCATCAAGTACATTGCAAGAATGTCGTTACTCGCATTGTAGCCAAATTGAGAAATACCATAGGGGCCCAAATTCATGGTCATTGTGAGACCCGTAGACAAGAGCCATAGAAACTTGTCCTACTACACGATCTGAGGAATCCAATGAGAGCTTAAAAAAATATGGCATTCGCACCTGGGGAAGGCCGCTCAGCCAATCAGCAGGTGAGAATACACAATCCCCACCCGCTGTCAAGGCCACCGAGGCCCTTCCCCAGTGGTGCTTTTTTCATTTTTCTTTTCAATGCAGGGAGGCAACAGGCAGGGGAGCCGACTTATGAATTTCCTGGGGGGGGGGGAACAGGAAGTGACATCACTGGCAGTTATATGTCCGCAAATTTGCATGTAGTCGCCCACCTGGTGCAACAGCGCACGGGGGTGTGGGGGCGCGCGCAGCGCAGAACAATGAAAACATTGCCTAGCATGCACTGCATATACTAAAGTCAAGTAAGAAGGAGATTTAAGCCATCGAGTTGCATTCCAGTAAGACATCACTGCCCCTACTCCACTGCTCTATAATCGTCCAGGTTGTAGTAGCCCTCCCTCAAAAGGCAGAGCAACACAACTAGGATGGGAGAATAAAATGCTTGCTAAACAGAAGGTACAGCTGCAAGGTGGAGTACCACCACCACCACCAAAAATAAGTTCCCAATTCAAGGGAAACGAGAAGTAAAGACGTTTCCCGATTAAAAACTACCAGGAAAGACTTGTGTGGTGCCATAGTTCAGTAAAACATCAACAATTCAAACTTACAATAGTGCTGCTATAGATTGACCAGCCACAAGTGACATTTGCTAAGATGTTACCTCTGGTTAACCAGATAGAGTTAGGGATGTAGCTTAATCTTAAACCTTTCAGTGGACACATCAGATGTTCTGCTGAAGTATAATGCAATCCTCGCTGAAGTATAATGCAATCAAGTGTGGTTTCAGACTTGGGGGGGGGAAGAGTGTTAACTGCTTTTAACATTGTAGTTTACCAGAAATTCTTGTAAAGTAGTGTACAATGTTAAAAGGCAGTTACCCAGGCTCACCCTGCACCCAAGTGATGTTTGGGACTGATGGAAGCACTTGCGTCTAAATGTTGTAGCCATGGTTTTCTCCATGTTTTAAAAACTCCCACTTTCCTGGTTTTCAACATTCATTGAAAACACCCCTTATTGCTACTGATATAATAAGAATGTCTTACCAGACCTGCCCACAGCCACCCAATTTATAAGCACTATGGTGTCCTTCACTGAAGTCCTGTTAAAACAAGCCTTGGCAAAGACAACAGTTTTGACTTGTATATAGGTACTAGGCATTTGCCAGGCACTGCAGTTATATGCCCAGGTAGCCGCACCATTTGCACCTGCTACCATCAATGGCCAGTTTATACCACTACAGCAGTGCCTGGCAAATGCCTTTCCCATGTCTACAAAAAGACCCAAACCATTGGCAATGCCAATGCTTGTTTCTTTTGTTTTCGTGGTATGGTGCCAAATCTGTCAGGGCACCTGGAGCTGCTATTTTAAGCTGCCCCACATTCGTTTGTTAATTTCTTTTTATGCATGCTGGCCTAGAAGTCACCCCCTCCTTCAGGGCAATACACATTTCGTGAACACAAGGCTGTGGGGGGGCGGGGGTTGGTGGGTGGACGGTTGATTGAGAACAGTTAGAATCTGGAGTGGGGGCGTCAATCTGACAGTTTGCCTAGGGTGGCAAAATTCCTTGCACCGGCCCTGGGCCCTGGTACTCGCACCATTTTGCACCTGCTACAATCAATGGCCAGTTAATACCACTATGGCTGTGCCTGGCAAGTGCCTTTCCCCTGCCTGCACAAAAGCCCAAACGGTTGGCATTGCCAGTGCTTGTTTGTGGTTACTGTAGACGGATGAAGAGAGAATTAAAGTGTGCAAAATAAAAAACGGCATTCACCGAAATATTCCAAATTGCGAACACTTGGGCAGTTCCACACCACTGCTGCCACCCAGGCCGTTTCTTGGCCCGGGCGATGTGTGTCCCAATGTGTGCCCCCACTGGTCCCCGTGCCACAATGTGTGCCCCCACTGGTCCCCGTGCCACAATGTGTGCCCCCACTGGTCCCCGTGTCCCACTGTGTCCCAATGTGTGCCCCCACTGGTCCCGTGTCCCAATGTGTGCCCCCACTGTGTCCCAATGTGTGCCCCCACTGGTCCCCGTGTCCCAGTGTGTGCCCCCACTGGTCCCCTGCCCCACTGGTCCCCTTTTCACACTGTGTGCCCCCACTGGTCCCCGTGTCCCAATGTTGTGCCCCCACTGATCCCTGTGTCACAATTTGTGCCCCCTCTTGTCCCCGTGCCACAATATATGACCCCACTGGTCCCCGTGTCCCACTGTGTCCGAATGTGTGCCCCCACTGGTTCCTGTGTCCCAATGTGTGCCCCCACTGGTCCCCGTGTCCCAATGTTGTGCCCCCACTGGTTCCTGTGTCCCACTGTTGTGCCCCCATTGGTCCCTGTGTCCCAATGTTGTGCCCCCACTGGTCCCTGTGTCCCAACGTTGTGCCCCCACTGGTACCCTTCCCCCAATGTGTTCCCCCACTGGTCCCCGTGTCCCAATGTTGTGCAGTGTTATATTGAGTTTGGGAGTGGCGCGCGGGGTGCGGTGGGAGTGGGGCGCGGGGTGCGGTGGGAGTGGGGCGCGAGGTGGGGGGGCGCATTCCTAGTGTTTCACCCTGGGCACCAAATGGGCTAGAAACTACCCTGCTGCCACCACCCATAGTGAGATAGAGGCCGGGCCTTTGTGGGACCTCAGGCTCCATTAGGAGCCTATTCATGAAGAAAATAAAAAGCACACAACTTCTTTTGTCTTCATACATAGGCTGTTAATGGAGCCTGAGACCTCACAAAGGCCCGGCCCCTGTCGCACTAAGCATGTGTTGCAGGGGCCGTGGATCGGGCAGCTGCTTGTTGATGAAGCAACAGCCCGATCCTTTGGTAATTTATCCTCTTTTTTTTTGTTTCAAACTGTGGATGCGCGCCCCCCTGGGCATGAGGCTGCGGCCCACCATAGGAGTGCGCCCCACAGTTTGAATACCTCTGCCCTAAGCCCTCCCCTCTAGGACCATAGACCAATATGTGTCTTAGAGGGGAGGGCTTAATTGGACATGTTCGCACTTTTACCCGGCCGGAGAGAAGTGATGCAGTATCGATGTAAAAGGCCATCGATGCTGCATCACTTCTCTCCGGCCGGGGGTTGCTCAGCCCCGACTTGATTTTGCCGGTGGCGCGGGGGCTCGGGCCCCGGAGCCCCCCCCCGTACTCAGCGTCTCTGGCAACAGGGAGCTTCTTCCTGTTGCCTCCCCTCCCCCAAAAAGACCAGATTCCCCTACAACCCCCTCCACTTACCCTCGGGATCGGAGCATTGCACTTTCCCAGCGCTCCTCCCGTTCGGCCACCGACATAGACATGGCAAAGGGACTATGTCCCTCTTCCATGTGGCGGCGGCCATCTTTTGTTTTCTTTTTTTAACGGGAAATGGGCTGCGCAAGGAATACGTATCTCCCAAAGAAAAATTGTGAAAGCCATTCGCACCCTGGGCGAACCCTGGGGTGCGAATGGCTTTAATGCCCTGCCAGTCAGGCGGACATGGCCTTTATTGGCCCACATCCTGAGCCATTTCTGCCCTCCTGGCAGGGCATGAAAGCCATATTCGTTTATATAGTTTCAGCCACTCAAAAAGAAAGTAAATGAGCGAGGGCTAGCTTATTGAGGTGGGCCTGATGCGTGAAATACATCCTAGCCAGGAGTGTACAGAAATTCTGGATACCTTGGCCTGCCTTCAGCCCCTGCACTTGCTGGCATCCTGAACAACTGAGATTGTCATTTTAGCACTCTTGTATGAGGCACAAAGTTCCCCAACCCTTCCAATAATTAAAACATTCATTCAGCAACCCACTTATAAATACATCAATGAAATGCTTAACTTACTTCTTAATCAAATACATGAGTGCATGCATTCATCCTGGTTATACCTAATTGATCCGTCGTCATCCATTCGCTCATTAATCTATATATTAATATTGCCCACTGATTCCTCCAGTATTTCATTCACCCATCATTACTAGCACAGCCATACATTCCGTAAATTATTCAATCGCTAATCCATTAGTTCATTCATCCACTAATTAGCTAATGTTTTAATTGCGCGATGAGCATGGTCAATTAGTCGTCTATGAATGTAGCCATTTTTCTGTTAATTGTTTGAGTCCACTAACTCGCCACTTAGTCAACAGGGATCCGTTACCGTATTCGGCTACTTGCGCACAGCGCCATTTATCCGGTCCTTTGATCCGTTAACGCGACAATAAATTCATTCACTCTTCCGTCAAACCTGGCTTTCGGCCATAAATCTGCTCCTTAACTTATTTAAGAAGTCATTAGTATCTAACTCCGTCACACCATTCTATAAAGACAGAATACAAGCAGAAGTTGGGCTCTAAGGAGCGCACAGTGTAGCGCAGAGCTTGCCGGGAAGCCATGCGCCCTTTAGCGTGTCCTGCGAAATGAAGCGACACTCCCAAAAAGCACGGAAGCAACCCGTGTTCCTCGGATGCATGCACTGTGATTTATGAAGCACTAAAAGGAACACCGAATCCTCAAAGATATAACCCAGCTGCCGCTGAATCTCCTAGGAACATGACATGGACGATTACACGGGGGGGGTCGCTCAAACGGAGCGCTCAGAGAGACTTCCTGCCGCCTTTGCCAGCAATTACTGCGCCTCCAGGGAGAAGCCATTAAGGGCGTGCAGCGAATGAGAGCTGCAGACTCCTCGGGATGGAGTAAAGATGTGGTAGAAGGTCAGAAGGTGTCATACCGTCGGCAGTCAGTGAAGGGCAGGCTGACCCTGCTGGAGGGAGTTACGCACAGTGCGCGCAAGTCCTAAAAATAAAAGTGTTGGGGGCAGGGGGATCTGACGTGCGCAATGGGAAGTGACATCACATAAAGTGAACATTTCCTGAAGTGAAATATACACATTTCATTCAAATTATGTTTCACAATTGAGCGTGAACAGGACAAATACGCATTTGACAAGGGAACAGAGCAGGTTTTCCTATCACATTGCTAGTTAAGTATGAAAGGCACTCACCAGGGTCGGATTGGCCCCTCGGCCAAATCCTCCCTGGGAGTTGGGGGCCTGTTTCTGGAAGAAAAAAAAAATGAAATAAAAAATATATTTTTTTCAAATTGTGTTTTCTTTTTCAAAACGCCTTTCATGCTTCTTAGGTCAATAAATGAGTACAAACACAGGTTGGATGATATTGTATGCACATTTGTTATATAAAAAAGAGCTACGCGTAAATGCTATACAATAACATTATCATTTGACCTTGGACGTCTGCTTGGATTCACAGTAATTTAGTGAACGTGGGTACAATGCCATTTGATGCCACTTCCTGTTTTGTCAAGGAGTGTAAGGTCATCACTTTCCGGGATGTCACTTTGGGGTTGGGTCAAATGACATCACTTCCGGTGATGTCATCAGCGGTCAAGGGTCGTGAGGAAAGGGGTGGACCACTTTTCTGAGGCGATGTGTGGGCCACTTTTTTTGGTTTATCGGGCCTATTTCTTGTCCCAGTCCAACCCTGCCACTCACTCTCAATTTCTACGGATCTGTAACAAAACATATCCTGTATGTCAGTATGAGATTTTGTACAAACTCGTCTGCCCAGTGTTGGGGCTGACGCCAGGCATGGAGTTAAGGGGCACCGGTATTAAGATGGGGGCAGCACGACAAATGGGTGACTGTGGGAGAAGGGGGAGGCTGGGAAAAGGATGGCGACTAACAGATGCCCACGGATCTATGTGATCACTGCGACGGCCGAAAATGCCAACTTTTTTTTTAACCCTTTAAACCACATATATATGCAGGGGGTGACCCCCTGCAAATCCCCAAATTAATATTATACATTTACCCCCCCCCCCACATATATATATGGTGTAAAGGAGGGGTTAAAAAGAAGAAAAAAAGTCAGCATTTTCGGCCTTCGCAGTTCCCAGGTCGACATTTTTGTACGATTCCAACGCCCACCTCCCATGGGAAGGACAAGAACAAAGCAAGGTGCAAACTGACCGCGTGTTACAAGGAAAGGATGGGCACACCTCTCCCTTCAAAGTGAAGAGGGTGTGAAAATGCAAAAGGAAAATGGGCCAGCCAACTGGGCCCAACATGAGGGGCCGGCGTCTTTTATTGGGCCGCCCAGCGCCAGGGAGGGCTCATGGCCTCATGGCATTTCTGCCAAATAAGTACAAGGGGTCGGTCGGATGTGGAGGTGGGGGTGGGGGGACTTGACAGCCTTTGGCATGGCGTTCTGCACGGGCATGGGTTCTAAGGCTGTGAGAAAAAATGTGCTTATCACCCAGCGCACCCCTACTGTAAAACAAGCATTGGCAGTGCCAATAGTTTTGGCGTTTACTGTGGTTATTTGCATTTTACATTTAGAAGGAGGGGGAGGGTGCAACGTTTTAAAGGAGGATGCAATAAGGGCTGTGGGTGTGCAAGAGAATGAGAAGAAAGGAGAATTTGATCCCAGATAGTAGTGCTTACAACATGCAGTAAGGGGAAAGGTGCTCATGATTCTGATTCATGCTGCCCAGGTACACACAATGCCACTACAGGCTCAGCATCGCCCACCTAGTACCTTCGTTGCCCATGCCCTGGCACCCTGAACCCCAGCCTTCCCTCGCCCCCACTAGAACCAGATTCTTACACAGCAGATTGGGGTTCTTCTCTCTACCCCCAGCTGGCAATGATAAACCTTTCCCCATTAGGAGCATTCCATTCCAAGCCTGGCTTTTAGGCCCTATTGTTCTGGAGCCCACACTCTTCCTTCGTTAGCTGCTTCAGTTTACCCCCACCTTCAGGCCTTATAAAGTGTGTTGCACCTGCCGATTCCGACTACCACATTGATCAGATGGTCTTATTTAGTGCCCCAAATTTAGTTTGCTTGGTCACCTGTAACTTTATCCCACTATACATAAAGCATGTAATTTGTTAAAAGGGGTGCACCAAATAGTAGATTTAAGTATTCGGCTGAATACCGAATAGTTGGACAAGTATTCAACCCGAGCCGAATACAGAGACACATGGTTGCCTTTTTAATAAATAAAGGCGTGTAGACAAGAAAAACACTTTGTAAATGAAAAGCACACTTTAAAATATGTACATAGATTCTTTATTGCATGTCCTCTTTTTTGTTGTCTATAGAAGATGTTTGTGTAAACCATGAAAGGAATACATTATCAGAAAATCAGTTCAATAACAGCACAGATGGTATTTTTGTGCGTTCATGGGTGTTGCTTGTTGGGCCTGATCAGTGGGGTATTGCATGCAATCACTGTGGCAGGGGATAGGGATGTCTGCTTGTGCTTTCCATGTTCCTTTTGGGCCTTCCCACTGTTTAGCCTTCTGGCTTCAGCACGGCACTGAAACACATTACTCAAAATTGCTCAAACACTTACATATAAGAAAGCAACAACTTAAAAAGTAATTCCCCAGTGTTTCACACACAAAATGTACATGCGCCCTCTTTGAAAGTGCTTACTCCCTGCAGAGATGTACCCATTGCCTGAGGGCATTTGCATACCACATACTAATGTTAGTACTTGCAGTCTGAATGCTCCTGTCACTGTGTAAACACTGCATAATGGTTTGACCTCAGTGCCAGCTCTTGGAGCTCAAAGGGACGCAGATGGCTACTGTTATTTAAAGTACGCTACATTGCCATGCAGAAAGCCCTTTTCTGAAGTTGTAAAGACTGCAGGGGATGTTATACACTGAACTTTTGCATTAAGGATTTCAGCCTCAGCACAGGAGAGTCTTCCAGTCTTGATGTGTGAGGATTCATAACACAATAGATCACCATTTCCAGAAGAAGGAGTATCTTCATTCATTTCAATTAAGGTACGCCTATTCCAACACTCAACATGATTTAATGTTGCATACAAGCAATAGCATTATAAATATATTTAGAGAAGAGTTTTTAGACTTGGATATCTAAGATATGGGTGAACTGAATGCATAATTACATATTGGTCACAACAGACGCTTTTGCTTTGTAATGGGTCCAAACAATAAGCTATAATTTGCTTACATTATGTTCATATCTATCTATCCCTAATAAGTGGATTCACTGAGATTTCTCTGCAATGTTACCTTGAACTCATACTTTTTGTACATATTTCTTATGTTTATCCAAATAACACGGGATTGATATATTCTCCGTTCGCTTTGCTGTTTTACAGTTCAAACATTTGGCTCAAGAAGAAGGGATGTCTATCCCGAAATGCGTCAGTCTCTCTATCTGAACTGTATATATGGATTACCGATAATCACCAACACAATGTGTTGATATTTGATTTGATTTGGTTTCTGCATTGAAAGAACAAATGAAAAAAAACTTGTTATGTTTATTAAATCATTGTGATTTTACTAAATGAATGTCCAGTTTCTTGTTTACAGACCTACGTAATGCTAATCAGCATTAAACTATGTACTCAAAATTGGAAGAACCATCTGTTGATGGAATAGTAATAGTGTGCAGGGGACGGGAGGGCTCCTACCTTTGGATCCTCTTTTCTTTTCTTTACATATGTGTGTTGGTGGCCCTGTGCCAGGGTCACTTTTCCTCCCCGTACCTTAAAAAAGTGTTAAATAACCATATACATACTACAAATCCCCTAAAACATAAGTGGTGTGCACCTACAAACCTTTTTTCACACTTTCGTAAAGGTTTGCCAGTCTGTTGTGAGCCCATAGAAGATCATTGTTGTTGGTCAGACGGTGCTATGTGGGAAATATACACCTGGTTTAGTACACGTGCTTAGGAAGCAGCAACTTGGAGGCAGAACATGGCTCCATGGACAAAGTCCAGAGGTTGAATTTGAGTAATTGTAAAGAGAACAAGGGAGTACCGTCCAGCAAAAAGAATAACACAGTTAATCCATTTCGCATATAAAAATGCTCAAAATTCAATTACCCCATCACACATACACACTTATACCTTCATATGAAAGACAACACTACCAGGAACAATCAATGATGCACCGTGACATCTAACCCGTCGGATAGATGGCCAAGAATCATAACCAGCTACTAAGAGTGCCCAGAGATATGCCACCCAAATAAAACAAGATCGGTAAGAACCAGGGCATACAACCCATAAACCCAACCTCAAACCTCTTCTTACTTACCCAAAAAACCACACAACCATCTCTCGACCAGGAAACAGCACAGACTTCACAACACTGCAACAACAAACAACACATAAACTGCATCAACAGCACACGAGGCCTCGTTCCATTCCGACACTTACACCAAAGCTCAGGGCACAGTGAAAACCGAACTGAAGCCGTCAACAGCAGACCACTCTTAATCTTCTTCTCCCTCTTCATCCGACTAACCTACCCCCACCCTCTTGTTACAGATCCGCCTGAGCGCCTGGAGACCAACTCTGTAGGTGACGGTGAGCTTTATAAATGCCTTTAACATAACATTAACATACCAAACATCTCTCTTTGCTAAATGAAAACATGGTAACATCACATACATGACCATCTAACATAATTCATTAACACAGTGTTTTTGCACCCTTTCATAGATACAGGTGTGTCTGTCTGTGTATACCACAGCAGATATTCAAGTCGATGCGTGTTTCGGTTGTCTATGCATGGTGCGTCACAACTCTCGCCTTTATGTTGATCCAACCTTCATCAGGACAAAAAGCGAAGTCTTGCTTCAGTATATATAGGGTGAGAGGCATCATCTCCAATTTATAATTGTTGGAGGAAGTACAGACATTCTGGGCAATGTCCCTTACAAGGTTTGCAATCGCTGATATACTTTTTTGCCTTGGCTCTTACGTACACTGACATTTCTTATCCATCTGTTATGCAGCCCACAGTCAGTCCGCTGGTATTCTCAAAACGAGAGAAGAGTGTGGAGGCCACAACATCCTCTTTAATAATCACTCTTGTATTTGGGATCAGGCAATCTTAATCCACTGCTCTCCAATATAGCATGAGTCCACTGGTGGTTTCAGCAGGATATCGTCCTCTCTGTTGATTACAGATCACCTTTCTTCAGATCACCACACTGTTCATTAAGGTGCTATTAATTTGGTTTCTTAATACAGGAACACCCAGACACTATAGACGAAAGTACTAGGTAAGCTTATAGCTATCTTGTAATACATATACCGAGTTCATGGGGGAGGGTATACTGCACACTTATGGTTCTTTATTTTACCCACACCTTGGTAGGAACTGGCAGTTCATACACGATTAATGTTGGTGCTTTTCAGAATTAATTTTGTCTTATCTCCCTTGCTCGTTCACCCCACTCGATGCCCATTTACAACATGGATATGTAACATTTTATGTTTTGCACTGATATGATTTTGGAATGGTGTGTGGACGGCTCTCTGGTCGAAACACGTGTCGGCTGTATTCATGTTGATCTTGAGAATAAATCAAGATATGAAGAAAAGGTCTTGACACTAATCAAGTTATTGATGGACTTAATAGAGTTTTGCTAGTCAACCTATCAGGGGTCACAGCGCTACCATAGCAACATACATGTCCATGCACTACAAGAGAGGACTCTGGCTGGAGGGAAGGGAATATTTGCTGCTGGCCAGCCTTGTTTGTCATCTGCAGAGTGGGCACACATTTGAAAACTATGCTTTCAATGGCAAACATGTTTAGGGGTTGGGAAATGATCCTGCCTGAAACACCCGAACCACTTTCCCACTGCATCCCCTTCCTCAGAACTATTTCCGCTGTTATTACACTCCCGACCCAGCCTCTCTTTAAATGCACAACCTCACAAAACTCCACACATTAACCTTGTGGATAACCATTAATTCTTCTACGGCACGGGACTACCACTCTTAAAGGTACACTAACCACCCTTTCCACCCCCACATATGAGGGGGCAGCGGCAGAGAGATATTGTGGCTCCAGGGGCTACCGCCTGCCCATCTACCCCAATACATGGACCAGGCGCATTCCCGTCCCCCAACTCACCTCTTAAGCAGATAACACTCACACCTCACATAAGTACACAAAATAAATGCTCTGCTATCACATGACAAACATGGAGGAACAACGCAAATCACTGTGCGGCTGGTAAAAGCAAAATCCCAGCACCGAGCACCGAGCTTGCTTCTTACAAAGATCCTTATTGGAGGAAATATTGTTAAAGAAGAATTAATTGGGTAGTATGGCGGGGAATGGTGGGTAATTTGGGGAGGTCATCCATGCTGTGAGGTTGTCTGTTGCTGTGCCAGCCAGATATTTTCTGTTAAGGGCCCCCTTCCTCTGTACTGTATCAATGGTTTAGGCATTAGGGTGGCGCAGGCGCCACCAACATTCGCCAAAACCAAAAATCACTAACTCTGAGTGCCACAGAAAACAAAAAATAAACCCCCCAAAGAATAGGTTTAACACAGACTGCAAAATTCTGCACACTAATCTGAGAGATCGCTCCAATCAAAATACATAGATGCTGAGAACACAACCATAAGGGAAGAACACCAGAACACCCAGCGCAGATTTAAAGCACTCGCCACTAGAAAAAAAAAGAATATATGAAGCAAAACAACTCTCAGAAATAGAGGAATCACTAAGAGCAAACACATTTTGGGAGAGATGGAACAAATTAAAAAAAAACGAAGGAAGAACAAATTAGGCCTCAGAAGTGGGATAATTGGTGAAAAGCACTTTAGGATCTATATAGAAGCATACCAAGGGAACAACTAAACACAGAACAAAATGCACACGGGGACAAGCTAAACACATACAACCTTCCATAGTGGATCAACAGGCACCACTGGGCATGGAAATAACATTAGAAGAAACCAAAGACCACCTTCAAAAGGTGAATCTGGAACCTCCAGTAGTGTAGACTCCACATTAAGTGGGATGCTAAAACTGAGCATGGCAAAACTACAAGAGGCCTTCGCAAAACTATTCAATCATAACCTATTTGGTCACCACCTCCACACAGGATGGATGGGAGGCATAATCGCCCCATAACATAAATGTGGTAACCACCACGACTAAAATAACTACTGGGGTATCTGTGGGGAGCACAATTGGGAAGCTCTTCTGGCATCCTCAATAAAAGAATACAGGCATTCCTACAGGATGTAGATATATTGCAAAGGAGCCAAATAAGACTCCTCCCCAAACACAGAACAATAGACCGCATATACATGGTAAACACACGGATAGACAAATACCTCTGTGGAATTCCCAAAGGATCAATATTTGTATGAGTGGTGGTCTTCCAAAAAGCATTTCACTCAATCTGGCTCACAGAGCAATCAATGAAGGTCGTTGAAACAAACATGCTTTGGAGGGAGGACAACCATCTGAAACCTCAGGACAAACCTGAAGACCCTACTCTTCAAAGCACATATTGCCAATCGGTGATCACTCCACTCCACTTTTACAAACCCTTTCTCATCTCCTCTTCCCTCCAACTTTGGACCACTCGTTTAACTCTTCTCGTTCTGCCTCTGACATTGCTCTTTTTCTCCTCCCATGTGGCCTCTCTCAGTCTTGCGATTGACTCCTCTTCCTCTCCCACACCAACATCACCCTTTCCACCTCCTTTGCCTACGACTACCTCTATTTCTCATTTTTCTACAATCACAGACAAAGACATTTCTCTTCTGATGACCCATGCTCATCCCACTGCCGCACCTACTGAACCCATTCCTTCTGCTCTCATCTCCAAGGTATATCTCTCTCTCCAGTCTTATCTCACATCCTTTAATATTTGTCTCCTAACCTCAACTTTCCCTCCTCCTTCAAACATGCTTCCATCATTCCTATTCTAAAGAAACCCTCTGCTGACCCCTCCCTTTTTTCTAAATTTTGTCCCATTTCTCTTCTTCCATACCTCTCAAAACTACTTGAACGTCTTGTCTATCTACACGTTTACTCGTTTGTGTCTAAGAACTCAATTCTCCCTCGATTTCAATTAGGTTTCTGTCCTATGCACTCAACAGAAACCACTCTTCTTTCAGTCCTAAACTGGTTACTCATGAAACGTCACTCTAAGCATTGTTCCATTCTTATTCTATAAGACCTTTCTGCTGCCTTTGACACTGTTGTTCACTTGCTCTTGCTAACTTTCCTTTCATCCTTTGGTTTTTCCGGTTCTGTTCTGGTTCAAATCTTACGTGCCCCAACAGACATTCTCTGTTTCTTGGGGAGGGACAACTTTGGACCCCCATCCTCTTGCTCATGGTGTCCCACAAGGATCGGTGTTGGAACCTTTTCTCTTCTCTCTCTATACTTCTCCTCTTGCTAAAGTGATTTCTTCTTATGGTCTACCCCACTATATTTAGTGGGGTAGACTTTTTCTTTCTTTCTCTTGATTCTCATCTGACATTCATACTCAGCTGTCTTCATGCTTATCGGCCACCAAATCATGGATGTCCTGCCACTACCTCACAATGAAGCACTCTTTTTCCCTTCTACCACCATTCCCTCCCCTATCCCTCCTTCATTTATTTCATTTCCCCCTTCTCAACTTCCCATTGTATCTACTGCCCAAAATCTGAGACTCTACTTTGATTCTGCCCTATTATTTCAATATCACATTTCAATCTCTTCTCGTGCCTGCCGCAATCATCTATTCAATATTTCCAAAGTTCTGTCTTTGTTAACTTTCGATGCAACTAAGATACTTATATCTTCACTAATTCTTTCACGTCTCTTCCATTTTTCCACTTCACTTTTCAGTCTCCCAACCTCTCGACTTGCTCCCTTAAAATCTGTTTTCAATTCCGCCATTCATGTACTCTCTGGTTGATCTTACGTGATTCTATATCCTCTGCTCTTCTCACTCTTGGCTGGCTTCCCTTCCATGCACAACTCACATTCAACTGTCTATCCCTTGTCGTTAAATCTCTCTACGGTCTTACCCCGGATGACCTTTCCTCACTGGTTTCATTCTATACTCCCCCCTCCTTTCCCTTTGCTCTAGCTCCCAGTTTCGTCTTGTAGTACCTGCCCCCCTTGTGCTCTTCCTCTTTCTCTACCCTCTATCGCTACCTATTCTTTATTCCGCAAATCGTTGAAATCTCATCTGATCCAGCAGGGTTGATCTGAGGCTCCCTCTGTCAAGCTCTCATTGTTTACTATTCTACCGCTTTTTATATTTGTTGCTATGTTAAGCGCTTTGGATTAAGGTGCTATATAAGCCCCAAATAAATACAAAATAGATACCCTCAATGCTATTTCTCCAGCTTTGGAGTTCCCCCATCCCCTGCTCCTCTTACCTATCCCAGCTCCTTTGCTACCCCTGCACCCTGCTTGAAACCCCCTGGGTGCGTCCCCTTTGTACAGCGCTCTGTTGCTTTCCAGCTATGTTTGGGCTTTATACATCCCACACACAACACAACATAACTAGACATACAGAATTGCTAAGGAAATGTACCCCCAGGCCTAATGCATTGGTGAAATAAAGAGCATGAAACCAGACTCATTAAAACAAAAGCAGGGAGTTGAATATGATTAGCCCCATTTTGTTCAGTCTATACATGACAAAGCTCCTAATGTGATAGATAGGTTAAACAC
This sequence comes from Ambystoma mexicanum, assembly GCF_040938575.1. Taxonomy (NCBI): domain Eukaryota; kingdom Metazoa; phylum Chordata; class Amphibia; order Caudata; family Ambystomatidae; genus Ambystoma; species Ambystoma mexicanum. The sequence continues at coordinate 799,392,525 of NC_090921.1, read as the reverse complement.
TAGGCCTATCTAAGGGACGCAAAGATAAACACCCTCCTTCATGCTGATAATTTGATCCGTCTATCAAATACAGAGGAGGGACTATAAAAAACTTGGCTGTCTTGGAACGATACTGTAACCAGGGGTCATAAACATTAGAACAGAAAACAAAAATAATTATTTTCCAAAACAAAGCTGCACACAACTGTAGGCAACACCATTCCTAGTTCAATAGGGAAACCTAAGAACATACGATATACACATACCTGGGGCGCATCTGTAGTGTCGCAGGAAATTTCCCATGAGCCACAAAAGCAGTACATGACAAAGGCGTGCAAGCATATTATGGGACCAGATCTTAACTGCTTAGACTGGAGCCACCTGTAAGAATCTGGATACCATTATATGAATCTATCATTAAGCCAATTCTCCTACACGAACACGAGGTCTTGGGACACACTCAACCAAGAATCTCTCAAGTTGGACAAGACTTCAATAGAAAACATGCAGCTACTTTTCTGCAGATACCTAAAACCCACAGAAACACACACAGCAACGCAGGCAAAGCTGAACCTGGGAGGGATTCCCTACTATTAGACACACAAAAAATCAGTCTATGAAGTGCTGGGCACATCTCAAAGAAAGAGATGTTAAATCCTAAAAGGAACCACATGGCAAACCAGAAGGGCCACAAACCCTGAACAAAACTCATATACGCATAGTCTAAAGAATGCTGAATAATCTACTGGCAAACCCAGATAGTGACACAGAACAAGATGACATGGTATAGACTACTAGAGAGAGGATACAGCCTTGCAGACTATATACTAACAGCATAAAATCTCACACACAAACAAAGAACGACAAGATGACCAGATACCAAGTGAGCGACCACAGACTGAAGACTGAAACCAATAGAGACAACCTTATGATATGATATGATAGTTTATTTATATAGCGCCTATACACAATGTGTTTCAAAACGCTTCAAGGCAAGGGAGGGAACAAGGGAAAATACAACGACATTCTCACAGGCCATGAACAGTAAGGATGTGAAATTAACCATCGTACTCGGGCCTGACGACATTTCAGATAGTGCAAGAGCTAAGATATAGAAAGGAAGGGAGGGAGAGAGTGGGAAGGAAATGGAAACAGACAGACGACTACCGTACTAGGCCTGACGACATTTCTGGTAGAGCCGGAGAAAAACAAAAGGTAATGGAAAGGGGTGCAGAAAGGGAGGGGAGGAACAAAACAAGCGACTGTCGTACTAGGCCTGACAACATTTCAGATAGTGCTGGGGGGGGCAGTAAGGGGATGGGGTAACGACAGACGAGGTTGCTATCATACTAGGTCCAGGGATAATTCTGATAGAGTAAGTGCATGGAAGAAAGAAAGTAGCGGAGGGAGGAGATAGGAAAAGGGAGAGGGGAGGAGAGAACAGAGAGTAAGCAGTCAATAAGAGTGCAGAAGCAATAGGGGAGAGCGAATACAATTGCAGAAGTCAGTAGTAACACATACTGTTGCAAGCCAGTATACAAGATGAAGATGGGAACAACATGATTCAGGGCCACCATGAGTACAAGATGCAAAGGAAATCCAGCATGAGAGTTCAGAAAGGGTGACACACCGTGAATCGATGAAGTCCATAAAAGTAAAATCCAGCATTGGCCACAAGACGGTGATGGTGAAACCAGAATGTATCAGGACATATTCCTGTGTGCAGGAAGGGGGGGGGGGCACAAGGGAACAACACTGGGGGACCGGAGAGGGTGGGGATGGCCTGTGGGGAAAGCTTACAGAAGACCAGATCTCTCACCAGTGCCGCACGGAACGTATTGAAGGTGAAACACACTTCCCATTCCATTGCACTAAATACAAAGACACAAGAAGACTTTCATTTTGAGAACTTGGGGAAAGAGACTACAAACTTTAAAAAAACAAAGGCTAACAGAAATGTGAATCCTCTTAGCTGAAAATGAAAAAGTGGTAGACAAAATGGAAGAATACCTAGCAACATGGCACAACATAAGACACCCAAATACGCTAACCCATCGAGGGGAGCCTGACAACAAGAAAAGCTTGAGACCTTAATTACACAAATGGACATAAACCACAAACAAATCAGACACTACCCCAATGTGTCTGAATAATATTCAATAAATATATGATACAAATGTTTCAATTCAGCTTCGGCAATGCTTGCTCGCCAATAAAGCATGATTGTATTATTGTTTTTATAAGTTATTGTATTGTGTCTGCCAGTTCCCTCCTCCTTCCAGATGGGAAGATAAGACCACAGGACCCTGCCATGAGCCAGCTTAGTTTTTTCTTTTTTTACACTCTCATAAGGAGTGTTTACTATTATTATTTATTTATTTGCATATGGTTTAAAATAGACCTTTACGAAATTAAAACATATCAAGTATCCAAATACAAAAAAATATCATCACACTTAACACCAAATTTCATCTTATAATTCATATCGCAATTGACTAAAAAAAACGTTTTGCTTTCAAGAATGACATACATCGGGCAACCATCTATTACTTATCATAACAAATTATTACATAAGGAAAGTTTACACACTGTACCCTTCAGTGACAGCAAGCGTTCACCCCCTCACAACCATACACTTCTCCCCCCCCACGATTAGAAAGAGCAAAACGCAGCCAGGGCGGTGGAGAACAGAATAGATCTTTAGGAGGGACAGCAACAAACAACTACATAAAACTGCTCTATGCTCTGTGCGGGTGTTTTCCTGCCTCTGTTTCAACCTACTTACCCACGTGCTCCTCAGAGTATCCATCCTCACCTCACCCGATCCCATCTCACCAATTGCTCGCTCACACATCCACTCTACCTCACCCTCACCTCAATGATTCTCAATTTACCTTACTCACTCCTGCTTCAGATCACCCATCTGTACTTCACCTATCCATCACCCATCCTCACCTAACCCATGCTTGCCTCACCCATTTTCACTTATCCTTCACCCATTCTTCCCACGCACGCCCTTACTTCAACCATCCTCACCTCACCCATCCTTACCCATCTTCACCTCACCCTTTTTCATATCGCCTAACCAACTGCCACCTCACACATCCACTCTACCCCATTAGCACCTCACTAATTCTCAGTTTACCTTACCCACTCCTGCCTTACCCACCCATCCACACATCACCAATCCTTCATTCATCTTTGCCTCTGCCCTTACCTTACCCTTCACCCATTCTCATCCTTTCCCACCCATTCTCTCCACACCCGCCCTTAGCTCAACCATCCTCACCTCATCCATCCTTACCTCACCCATCCTCACCCAACCTCACCTATCCTTCACCCATCTTCACCTCACCCTTTCTCATCTGACCAACTGCCACCTCACACATCCACTCTACCTCATCAGCACGGTATCAGGTAATCCCCATAAATAATGTCGCCATACATATAGTCGGCGAGAAACGGCAGAGGGGCAGGGCCGAAATCGTCCCTGGGGTGTGGGGGCCAGTTTCTGGCCATGCCTGTGCCGGTTTGGAGAAAAAAAAAAAGAAAAACAAAATGTTTTTTTTTTTTTCCAAACAGCCTTTCATCCTTCTTAGGTCGATAAATGAGTACCAACACAGGTTGGGTGATATTGTATGCATATTTGTTCTATGAAAAAGAGCTTAAGCGTAAGTGCTATACATATTATCATTTGGCCTTGAACGTCTGCTTGGATTCACAGTAATTTAGTGTACTTAGGAACAATGCTATTTGATACCACTTCCTGTTTTGTCAAGGGGTGAAAGGTTGTGTTTTATCGCTTCCTGGGACATCACTTCCGATGATGTCATCAGAGGTCAAGGGTCGTGAGGCGAGGGGTGGGCCACTTTTTTGAGGCGAGGGCTGGGCCACTTTTTTTGGGTGACGGGTCCTATTTCTTGTCCCAGTCCGACCCTGCACGGGGGACATTATTTATGGGGACAATATATAGGGTAAATGGGAGCAGGGATTGCGGGGGTGTCCCCCACTCCCTTAAAAAAATATGGGGTTGCAGGGATGTCCCACGCAGGTTCCATATGGTAATATCGCCGCAAAGAAATGGCGCCATTCTTGTATGGCAACATTTATGCGGGGATATTATCCCATGGAACCATCAGCACCTCACTAATTCTCAGTTTACCTTACCCACTCCCCCCTTACCTCACCCATCCTCACCTATCCATCCCCCATCCTCACCCAGACTGCTCACACCCACCCATACCTTAAACATCCTCCTCTTAGATATTCTCTCCTTCCAGCATCACCCTACCCATTCTCGCTTCACTCATCCAGATCTTACCAATTCTCCCCACACCTGTCCTCACTGCAATCATCTCCACCTCGCCCATTCTCACCTCCACTAGCCTCGCTGATTTTCACATGGCCCATCCTCACTTCACTGAACCATCACCGGTTATCACCTCACCCTTTCTCTACACCCAGTCTCACCCACCAATTCTTGCTCGCATCCTCACCTCACCCATCATAATCCCAGCCATTCACATCTGAGAATATTCTCTCCTTGCTGATCCTCCACTCGCCCATTATCATCTCACCTACCCTCACTTCTCTTCACCATCTCCCATCGTCACTTCATCTCACCTCTTTACTTTTCTCGACCCATTCCGTGCCTTGTTCCTCTCCTGGCCTCCTTTCTGGTCCTCTTCTCTCTGTTATCTGTCACTCCCAGTGATCAAAGTGAGTGGGAATGGTTGGGAGTGGTGTTCCACTACTTTTTACAGCCATAGTCACCATTCTGTATAGAGGCTGTGTCCATTCATGTCCCTGTGCAAGGGTAAAGTTGTAACAGGAGCCTTAGTTACTAGTCACTAGACTATTGCAATGCCCCGGCCGCAATACCTTGTCACATGTCGCACTAGGCTTCCACCTACCCTCTCCCCTGCCGAGACCACAGTGCCACTACTTCGTTCGGTACACTTCTAGCACTGGTCACTCCCACCCCCATTCATCACACAGAGTAATCAGAGGCAGGGCTGCTGAGGAGAAGAGAGGAGGCACCCCAGGAGGTGAGTGCGGAAAACCGATGAAGGTCTGAGCATTGCAGTCTCCAAAGGGACCGAGGAAGGCCAGACTGGAGACCAACAAAGGATGCTTGCTCTGGACCCCAATGCTGGGAACACAACGAGTGGGAGGAATAAAAAGCAAGCCTATGCGGTGCCATTGGATTTTTTCTGCAAATCTATAGAGTATTTTTCTTACAAATCTTACAATTAAAAAGAGATACCGGGCTTAATGATGTATTGTTGCATATTCTTGGTTACTCTTTTATCCTGTTGTTTCGGAGCAAAAATGCAGATGGTAAGTTGGGGTGAGGCATATAGAAGGGGGAGGGGTTAGGGTGGAAGGGGGATGCGTGGTATCTCCCCCGCAATTTGCAGTTAACAAAACTGTTAGAAATCAGAAAAATAAATGTGGCAAAAAGGAGTATTCTGGCAAAAAAAATCGGGAAAGCCTCATAGATGCTTCTCGTTTCTGGCACTTACATTAAATTGCAGCACTTGCTACAGCGCGCTTGCTACAGCGCGCTTTATATATAAGTGCTCGCAACCCTCTGAACGGGTAATCACAGGGCTGTGAGCATGATATATCCAGTGCACTTCTGCCAACTAGGACTGCATGGCGCTGAGGGTGATGCCATCTCGGCAGTGCCCGCTCAGTGATGCCCATACGGCACTCTAATTGCCATAATGGGCTCAGAAGGCTAGAGAGTTAGCTCTAATAGACTGGAGAGCCGGTGTTTGTTATGCTCTGGCATGTGCTAAGAAGCCACTCAGCCAGTGCAGGTGCGCGCACACTTCCTTATTCCCGCGCCATCACTATCCCTCCTATTGTCTTCCTGCCTCCTCCCTATCCCCTATCCTACTTCCTGTCCCGTAGCTCATTGCTCCCAGAGAATGACAGGGACGCGCTCGTTCCCCAGCACGTGGACGGACATTTTCCCTTGATTGACTTCACCTTTTTGATCCGTCACATTGCGCCTACACAGCAAGAAGTGTTTCAAGGTGCCTTGTGCATAGTCGTTTGCTTAACTGGAATGATGTCACTCACACCCAACGCTGATGGTTCTGCTGCATGTCGATGATCAGCAGAACAATTTTCTTCTTTTGATATGTGTCTCTTTGTCTGAACTGCTAGCCATCCCACGGTATCTAGGCATATGTTAGCAGATGTGGATTTCTTGTACGCTCCACACGTCTAAACATGAGTTCTGACAAACACTGTCAGGTAGCGACAAATGGAATGTTATGATAATCTTGCAGCAGGTGACATGCACTGTGCCAGCAGTCCATGAGTGAAATTACATATCTCATCTTCTAAATGTTTCGCACAAACATGTCCACTGGCTAATTTGCTTGAGACCACAGCTAAGGGATCTTACAATGGCGAAAACCAATGTAATCTGCTTGGTGGCCCATAGCCAGACCTTCTCTTGGTACTCCATATGCAGAGAATATCTTGTTTTGAGCTGTAATGACTGATCCAGCAGCTGTAGATGATTCTATTTCATGTTCCGGACACCTATAATATTCATCAATTACTACAAAATCCTAACAGTGGAGACAGTTTAGCCTATGTTGAATGACCTTCCCTATTTCCTCCTGAAACACTTTGAGGACATCCCAAAACTCAGTCTTTTGTAACTGAAAAGGCCTTTGTGCCTGGCTAAGATAGTAATTTAGTGGGGTCCAAGGTGTAGCTGCACTTGGTGATATCCTTTCACGCAATAAAGGTTGGGAAAAAACAGCAACATCGAGGTGATGAATCTTGTTTTGGGGAGCAAGGTGTCTCTCTTTCTCTGGCTTAATTTGGTAGCCGTATGCCAACACATGACATTTTTTCCACTGGAGTCCTGCTTTGGTGCATGGACAATGGGAAACACACAAGAGTGGGACAGCCGACAGGCTTGACGATGTCTTGTTTGAGTGAAGATTGTTGGAAATAGCTTGTCAGCAAGTGCCTGCCATGCCTACCCAACTTCTAGCTGGATTGCCATGAGTCTGCATAGTATGGCAGCCGACGCGAGAGTAAAAGGAGCATGTGAATTTTCAGGAGGGATTTAACCCATGATGTTAAGTAACACCCTGATTTGAAAAAGGCACAAGTGATGCCGAAACAAGTGTCTCAGGAAGGGCACACTCTTTATGATCATGCATTAAATTCATGAACAATTTTTCACCGAGTATTGGCATTAAGTATTTCTTGAATACTAAGTGGTGCAGGAGTCAGTGTGAAAACCCCAACCTATTAATTGTGTATGGAGTAGAGGAACTCCTTCTTTTTTCACACGCTTGCGACACCAGCACAAAATCTAAAAGTCAAAAAGGGCGCAGAGGTAAAAAAGTTGATATCCCTCCAGTCCTCAAACTTCATTTTGGATAGTATGTGAATTAGTCCCATTTACATGGCTGATTTGATCCTGGGAGCACACCCTCTGTCAACTTCAGGGTACAGAAGGCACACTTTTAATTTGCCTGCATGTTTTAGAATTGTAGCTTGTCAAGGAATTTGCCCTTACGTGTAAATGCCTTTTTCGTACCAGTAGTCATAGGTGGTGGTATCAGACATATGTAATGGCGGACTAATCGCTATACTAAGGTAGGCAGCTTCCCTATAACAAATGAGTAAAAGGCAAGGGAAGTGAAGCTGAAGGTTTTACTTCCCTTCAAAAAGTCATAACAAGTTTAAAAAGAGCGCAAAAAATGGGGGTCCCTAGGAACTATGAAGGGAAAACTTGCAGAGGAGGGTCCCAGATATGGCCTGCACTCCAGCCACCCATTTCGAGATGCCAGACGCATACTCGCCAAGATATGTGACGTATAAGGAGCAAATAAACCAACAGAGAGCCATAGTAGGGCTCTGCCCAGTGCCCATCAGAAGGACTTGTATACCTATTGAAGCGCCAATAACCAACAAGGCTGCACGGTATTCATTGAGACAACCATACCAGCAGTTGACACGAAATGAAGACTACTTACAAACTGTCCCCGAAGAGACCCAGCGGGACTTATTCGAAGGCAAAATGGTGAACAACACAAGAGTCCAGACAGACGCACAGACGAACAAAACGCGGATCAAAAGAAGTCTCACAAAGATAATATGTTACGAATAATGATATAATGAACATTGAAGAAGAGACGACATTGATATCAAAAGGAGACGTAACCAGGATTGAATTATGCAACTGGCCAAATGCCTGTAAATAAGCTTGGAACGCATGAAGCTAAGGAAACAATAGTGCTTGCAATGCTTAGTAGAAGTATAGAGCGGCAAGCGCCAACTATATATCTACCTCAAGAAGCACATTATACAAGTGCAACTCCATTTTATAAAAGCAGAACTAAGCCCTGGATGGTGGAGGACAAACAGGCCAGGATTCATATACTAGCTCAAAGCCAGACAAAGAGCAGAATCGAAACTCAGCAAGAAGTGGCTCAATGCCTAGGAATTCGAGGTCAGCTCCAGGAAGGGAGGAGAGCGGCAACTCAGCCAACTAATTGACACATAGCTCTAAAGCGCTGATTGATGGAAGGAAGACAGGGTGAATCTTGGGGCACTCTGCATCTGGGTGTCCGTTCTGCATGCTGCCAATTAAAGTGGAGATTTATGCCTAGGGGT